>NC_069499.1:530838227-531170727 GCF_027579735.1 Bombina bombina | reverse complement strand
AGAAATGAATTTATCAGGTAAATTCTTACATAAATTATGTTTTCTTTCATGTAATTGGCAAGAGTCCATGAGCTAGTGACGTATGGGATATCAATACCCAAGATGTGGAACTCCACGCAAGAGTCACTAGAGAGGGAGGGATAAAAATAAACAACAGCCATATTCCGCTGAAAAAATAATCCACAACCCTAAATATAAGTTTATTATTTAAATGACAAGGAAACCTTAAAACATCAGCAGAAGAATCAAACTGAAACAGTTGCCTGAAGAACTTTTCTACCAAAAACTGCTTCTTAAGAAGCAAATGCATCAAAACGGTAGAATTTAATAAATGTATGTAAAGAAGACCAAGTTGCCACTCTGCAAATTTGATCAACTGAAGCTTCATTCTTAAAAGCCCATGAAGTGGAGACTGATCGAGTAGAATGAGCTATAATTCTCTGAGGCGGGGCCTGACCCAACTCCAAATAAGCTTGATGGATCAAAAGCTTTAACCAAGAAGCCAAGGAAATAGCAGAAGCCTTCTGACCTTTCCAAGAACCATAAAAAGATATCAAATAGACTAGAAGTCTTCCTGAAATCTTTAGTAGCTTCAACATAATATTTCAAAGCTCTCACCACATCCAAAGAATGTAAGGATCTTTCCAAATAATTCTTAGGATTAGGACACAAGGAAGGGACAACAATTTCTCTACTAATGTTGTTAGAATTCACAACTTTAGGTAAAAATTTAAATGAAGTCCTCAAAACCGCCTTATCCTGATGAAAAATCAGAAAAGGAGATTCACAAGAACGAGCAGATGGCTCAAACTCTTCTAGAAGAGATGGCCAAAAGGAACAACACTTTCCAAGAAAGTAGTTTAATGTCCAAAGAATGCATAGGCTCAAATGAAGGAGCCTGTAACGCCTTCAAAACCAAATTAAGACTCCAAGGAGGAGAAATTGATTTAATGACGGGCTTAATACGAACTAAAGCCTGTACAAAACAGTGAATATCAGGAACTTTAGCAATCTTTCTGTGAAATAAAACAGAAAGAGCAGAGATTTGTCCCCTCAAGGAACTTGCAGACAAACCCTTATCCAAACCATCCTGAAGAAACTGTAAAATTCTAGGGATGAGAAGAACACCATGAAATGTAGGTTTTCCAAACTTGATAATAAATCTTTCTAGAGACAGATTTACGAGCTTGTAACATAGTATTAATCACTGAGTCAGAGAAACCTCTATGACTTAGTAGTAAGCGTTCAATTTCCATACCTTCAAATTTAATGATTTGAGATCCTGATGGAAAAACAAACCTTGAGACAGTAGGTCCGGCCTTAACGGAAGTGGCCAAGGTTGGCAAATGGACATCCGAACAAGATCCGCATACCAAAACCTGTGTGGCCATGCTGGAGCCACCAGCAACACAAACGATTGTTCCATGATGATTTTGGATATCACTCTTGGAAGAAGAACTAGAGGCGGGAAAATGTAAGCAGGATGATAACACCAAGGAAATGTCAGTGCATCCACTGCTTCCGCCTGAACATCCCTGGACCTGGACAGGTATCTGGGAAGTTTCTTGTTTAGATGAGAGGCCATGAGATCTATCTCTGGAAGACCCCACATCTGAACAATCTGAGAAAACACATCTGGATGGAGAGACCATTCACTTGGATGTAAAGTCTGACGGCTGAGATAATCCGCCTCCCAATTGTCTACACCTGGGATATGCACCACAGAGATTAGACAGAAGCTGGATTCCGCCCAAGCAAGTATCCAAGATACTTCTTGCATAGCTTGAGGACTGTGAGTCCCACCCTCATGATTGACATATGCCACAGTTGTGATATTGTCTGTCTGAAAGCAAATGAACGATTCTCTCTTCAACAGAGGCCAAAACTGAAGAGCTCTGAGAATTGCACGGAGTTCTAAAATATTGATTGGTAATCTCGCCTCTTGAGATTTCCAAACCCCTTGTGCGGTCAGAGATCCCCAAACAGCTCCCCAACCTGAAAGACTTGCGTCTGTAGTGATCACAGTCCAGGTTGGTCGAACAAAGGAAGCCCCTTGAACTAAACGCTAGTGATTTAACCACCACGTCAGAGAGTGTCGAACATTTGGATTAAAGGATATTAACTGTGATATCTTTGTATAATCCCTGCACCATTGATTCAGCATACAAAGCTTGAGAGGTCTCATATGAAAACGAGCAAAAGGAGTCGCGTCCGATGCTGCAGTCATGAGGCCTAAAATTTCCATGCACATAGCCACTGAAAGGAATGACTGAGACTGAAGGTGCCGACAGGCTGCAACCAATTTCAAACGTCTCTTGTCTGTTAGAGACAGAGTCATGGACACTGAATATATCTGGAAACCTAAAAAGGTGACCCTTGTCTGAGGAATCAAGACACTTTTTGGTAAATTGATCCTTTTTGAAGAAACAACACTATTTGATTCATGTGAGATCCTGCAGAACGTAAAGACTGAGCTAGTTCCAAGATATCGTCCAAATAAGGAAACACTGCAATACCCTGCTCTCTGATTACAGAGAGTAGGGCACCTAGAATCTTTGAAAAGATTCTTGGAGCTGTTGCTAGACCAAATGGAAGAGCAATAAATTGGTAATGCTTGTCTAGAAAAGAGAATCTCAGGAACTGATAATGTTCTGGATGAATCAGAATATGAAGGTATGCATCCTGCAAGTCTATTGTAGACATATAATGTGATTGCTGAACAAAAGGCAGAATAGTCCTTATAGTCACCATCTTGAAAGTTGGTACTCTTACATAACGATTCAAAATTTTCAGATCCAGAACTGGTCTGAATGAATTTTCCTTCTTTGGGACAATGAATAGATTTGAATAAAACCCCAGACCTTGTTCCTGAAAAGGAACCAGCATGATTACCCCTGAAGACTCCAGATCTGAAACACACTTCAGGAAAGCCTGAGCTTTTACTGGATTTGCTGGGATACGTGAGAGAAAAAATCTTCTCACAGGAGGTCTTGCTCTGAATCCTATTCGATACCTTTGAGAGAAAATGCTCTGAATCCATTGATTTTGGACAGAATTTATCCAAAAAACCTTGAAAAACCTTAATCTGCCCCCTACCAGCTGAGCTGGAATGAGGGCCTTACCTTCATGCGGACTTAGGGGCTGACTTTGGTTTTTTAAAAGGCTTGGATTTATTCCAATTTGAGGAAGGCTTCCAATTGGAAACCTGAGGAAGAAAAAAACCCTTTCCTCCAGTAACAGTTGAAATAATAGAATCCAACTGAGAACCAAATAAATTATTACCTTGGAAAGAAAGAGATAATAATCTAGACTTAGATGTCATATCAGCATTCCAAGATTTAAGCCATAAAGCTCTTCTAGCTAAAATAGCTAAAGACATAGATCTATCGTCGATTTTGATAATATCAAAAATGGCATCACAAATAAAATGATTAGCATGTTGCAGTAAGCGAACAATGCTAGATATGTCAGAATCCAATTCTTGTTGCGCTAAATTCTCCAACCAAAAAGTTGATGCAGCCGCAACATCAGCCAAAGAAATTGCAGGCCTGAGAAGATGACCTGAATATATAGTTTCCGCTTCTTTTTTACTGAAGACATCAGAAAACTTCAAATAAACACTTGGAATATGTGTGGTTTCTGACAGGTGTAGTAAGGAACGGTGTTGGTAACAGGTCTGCTTGCAGTAGGATGAGTTAAAATCGAGTTGTAGGGAGTTCCAAGTGATATCTGGTTCATGTAGCTGCAACCAGCGTATTCCTAAAACAATGGGAAACAGAGGCGAAGTAATAACATCAAAGGTGATGTATTCTTGGTGTAAACCAACAGTAGTTACAAGAATGGGAATAGTGTGCTGAGTGATAGGACCAGAAGATATTTCAGAACCATCAACTACTTTAATAGAGACAGGAGACAGTTTTCTGCTTAGAGGTATTTTATTACTCATTACAAGGGAAGCATCAATATAATTGCCTTGAGCTCCGGTGTCAATTATTGCCTCTGTCTTCATATGCCTGTTGTCCCACTGCAATGAGAGAGGTAACATACAATGAGCTGGCTGATCATGCACAATTAAGGAAGTCAGAGAAGAATGAGACTTACTGTTTTTATTCTTGTGCAGGGAGGTGCACTCACGGATTGACTGAGAAGGGGAGCCACAGTACATACATAAGCCTCTAGACTTTCTTCTGAATCTCTCTTCAGAAGAGAGGGGTCCTCTGAAGACACCAATCTCCATAGGCTCAGGGTTGGTTGAAGTTGAGGCATGAGATGTATGTGTCGGCATGACAGGTCTTCTATGAGTGGTATCACTGTAATGTCGTTCTGACTTTCTTTCTCTCAGCCACCGATCAATCTGCATTGACAGTCTAATGAAACCTTCCAAAGACTCAGGGAGCTCAGTGCGGGCAAGTGCGTCTTTCACTAGATCGGACAGGCCTAAGCGGAATTGATTTTTCAATGCTATGGTGTTCCATTGGCTGTCGGTAGCATACTGTTTAAAGTCCGTTATGTAAGATTCAACAGGGCGGTTGCCTTGTTTAAGTTTCCTAAGCTTGGTCTGGACATTTGAATCAGAATACAGCTCATCCATAACAGCCAAAAAAGATTGCAGTGAGGAGAGAATCAGACTATTAGTCTCGAAGAGGGTATCAGCCCAAACACGGGGTTCCCCTCGTAGGTAGGAAATCATAGTCAGTACCTTCACTCTATCATTAGGGTAGGTCAGAGGTTTTAAATTGAATGTTAAAAGGCAAGCATTTCTATATTGACGATAGAATGCTCGGTCCCCATTAAAGGGATCTGGAGGGGAGATACGTGGTTCAAGTGTTGAATCAGTAGGCTGTGACTTAGGGGATGATATCTCCTTCATAGCTTTCTTTAGACTGTCGTTTTCAGCCTTTAACTCCCTCAAACCTTGAGTGAGTTCATCCACTCTATGAGATAGGTTATAAACTATGTTAGGCAGGTCTGCTGGATCCATAGTGGCTTAGTTATTCTGTGAGGTCTGGAAATAAATTTCCTTGTGAAAAGGTATAAGGACCACAACTGCAGACTTACTAGAGAGTGCTTGTATCACCTTGTAAAACAGGCTATTAATTTGCATAGACTGTATGTATAAAAGGTGAAAAATAATTTTAAATTAAATTACTCTTAGTTATAAAGATTATCTCCAAAAGCAAATTTAACATAGGAGAGTTAATCAGGAACATAGAGTTCATATATAACATTGGATACAGGGTTGCAGTTCATGCAACAAAGTGTAGATTATTATATGAGAAAAACTCCCAATGCAGCACAGGAAGTGAAGAGATGAGACAAGGAGCTGTGTCTGCAGACCGCAATAGAGCGGAGCTGTGTTCAGGAAGGTGGGAGGAGCGGAACACTTGAGTGACAGCGGCAGACGCCGCGAATGAAACAGAATACTTGTAGAGTAACAGGCTGTACAAACTTAACGTAAATCTTATAGAAGATTGTAGTACAGACCTGGGTAAGTAATCCTTTATAGGAGAGTCTCTAGGAATGGTAAGCTGGGTGTTGCGGTGAGGCTTTATGATCCGCTGCAGCAGAGCAGTAAACACAGCAGGTCACTTGCGAAAGACTGCCATAAAAAGATACGTTAGAGTTGTAAATGTTGACAAAAGTTCATCAAAGAAATCCACACCAGCTGAGCTGGAATGAGGGCCTTACCTTCATGCTGACTTAGGGGCTGACTTTGGTTTTTTAAAAGGCTTGGATTTATTCCAATTTGAGGAAGGCTTCCAATTGGAAACCTGAGGCAGAAAAAAACCCTTTCCTCCAGTAACAGTTGAAATAATAGAATCCAACTGAGAACCAAATAAATTATTACCTTGGAAAGAAAGATAATAATCTAGACTTAGATGTCATATCAGCATTCCAAGATTTAAGCCATAAAGCTCTTCTAGCTAAAATAGCTAAAGACATAGATCTATCGTCGATTTTGATAATATCAAAAATGGCATCACAAATAAAATGATTAGCATGTTGCAGTAAGCGAACAATGCTAGATATGTAAGAATCCAATTCTTGTTGCGCTAAATTCTCCAACCAAAAAGTTGATGCAGCCGCAACATCAGCCAAAGAAATTGCAGGCCTGAGAAGATGACCTGAATATAAATAGGGTTTCCTTAGATAGGATTCAAGTTTCCTATCTAAAGGATCTATAAAAGAAGTACTATCTTCCATAGGAATAGTGGTACGTTTAGCAAGAGTAGAAATAGCCCCATCAACTTTGGGGATTTTTTCCCAAAACTCTATAGAAATTGCTGGTTAAGTATACAATTTTTTAAACCTTGAAGAAGGAATAAAAGGAGTACCTGGCTTATTCCATTCCTTAGAAATCATATCAGAAATAGCATCAGGAATAGGAAAAACGTCTGGAGTAACCACAGGAGGTTTAAAAACAGCATTTAAACGTTTACTAGTCTTAATGTCAAGAGGACTAGCTTCCTCAATATCCAAAGTAATTAACACTTCTTTTAATAAAGAACGAATATACTCTATTTTAAACAAATAAGTATCTTCTCAATCTTCTGAATCAGAGGAGGATCAATCATTATGTTGTCGGTCATTTGAAATTTCATCAACTTTATGAGAAGTTTTAAAAGACCTTTAACGTTTATTAGAAGGCGGAAATGCAGACAAAGCCTTCTGAATAGAATCAGTAACAAATTCTTTAAAATTCATAGGTATATCATGTACTGTGAGGTCTGGAAATAAATTTCCTTGTGAAAAGGTATAAGGACCACAACTGCAGACTTACTAGTGAGTGCTTGTATCACCTTGTAAAACAGGCTATTAATTTGCATAGACTGTATGTATAAAAGGTGAAAAATAATTTTAAATTAAATTACTCTTAGTTATAAAGATTATCTCCAAAAGCAAATTCAACATAGGAGAGTTAATCAGGAACATAGAGTTCATATATAACATTGGATACAGGGTTGCAGTTCATGCAACAAAGTGTAGATTATTATACGAGAAAAACTCCCAATGCAGCACAGGAAGTGAAGAGATGAGACAAGGAGCTGTGTCTGCAGACCGCAATAGAGCGGAGCTGTGTTCAGGAAGGTGGGAGGAGCGGAACACTTGAGTGACAGCGGCAGACGCCGCGAATGAAACAGAATACTTGTAGAGTAACAGGCTGTACAAACTTAACGTAAATCTTACAGAAGATTGTAGTACAGACCTGGGTAAGTAATCCTTTATAGGAGAGTCTCTAGGAATGGTAAGCTGGGTGTTGCGGTGAGGCTTTATGATCCGCTGCAGCAGAGCAGTAAACACAGCAGGTCACTTGCGAAAGACTGCCATAAAAAGATACGTTAGAGTTGTAAATGTTGACAAAAGTTCATCAAAGAAATCCACAGAGATGGGAATGCTGTAGAGGATCCTTGGAGATTTTGTAAAATATTTGAAATGCAAAACTTGGCTTGAATGAGAACACAATAGCGCAGGTATGCAGAGTTGCAGGTAGCTGCTACAAGTGCAATAACTAAGCACCTGTTTGCAGTCAGGTGATGTCTTAAATACAGGCAAGAAGAGAACAGGTGATAAGGAGAGCTGGAAAAGGTGAACTGGAATCCTTACATGTACATTAGAAGGTGAAGGAACTGCAACTGGCAAAGTACTATTACTGATGGATACATTCTCTGCATCTAAAAGTTTATCATGAAAACTATTACAAATGACATTCGGAGATATAATTTCCACAATCTTACAACAAATGCACTTAGCTTTGGTAGAACCGATGTCAGGCAGCAAAGTTCCAACAGATACTTCTGAGGCAGGAACATATTGAGACATCTTGCAAAATGTAAAAGAAAAAACAACATATAAAGCAAAATTATCAATTTCCTTATATGACAGTTTCAGGAATGGGAAAAAAAAGCAAATAGCATAGCCCTCTGACATAGAAAAAGGCAAGAGGCAAATAGCAATGGGGTAATAAATTAATGAAAAATTTGGCGCCAAGTATGACGCACAACGTCACTGAAAAATTTTTTGGCGTCATCAACATCCGGAAATGACACACTTGCGCCACTAACGACGCAACCCTGTGTAAAGACTCGGCGTCAACTACGACGCCGGAAATGACAAACTTGCATCAACAGACGTACTTTCGTGCCAAAAAACTTCTCGCGCCAAGAATGACGCAATAAAGTCTAGCATTTGGCGCACCCGCGGACCTAGTACTGCCCTCAATTTGCAAGAAAAATGTAGTCAATCAGAAAAAAAGACTAAAACCCCAGGTAAGAAAAAATATTTCTTAATATGTTTATTTTCCCCAAATATGAAACTGACAGTCTGCACAAGGAAATACATGAACCTGATTCATGGCAAATATAAGTACAATACATATATTTAGAACTTTATATAAATGCATAAAGTGCCAAACCATAGCTGGGGTGTCTTAAGTAATAAAAAACATACTTACCGAAAGACACCCATCCACATATAGCAGATAGCCAAACCAGTACTGAAACAGTTATCAGTAGAGGTAATGGTATATGAGAGTATATCGTCGATCTGAAAAAGGAGGTAGGAGATGAATCTCTATGACCGATAACAGAGAACCTATGAAATAGACCCCCGTTAGGGAAAACATTGCATTCAATAGGTGATACTCCCTTCACATCCCTCTGACATTCGCTGTACTCTGAGAGGAATCGGGTTTCAAAATGCTGAGAAGCGCATGTCAACGTAGAAATCTTAGCACAAACTTGCTTCACCACCTCCATAGGAGGCAAACTTTGTAAAACTGAATTGTGGGTGTGGTGAGGGGTGTATTTATAGGCATTTTAAAGTTTGAGAAACTTTGCCCCTCCTGTTAGGATTGTATATCCCATACGTCACTAGCTCATGGACTCTTGCCAATTACATGAAATATATATATATATTTTTTTTTATACACACACACACACACATTATATATATATATATATATATATATATATATATATATATATATATATATATATATATATATATACACACACACACACGTATAGAGTAAATCAAGAAGTGTTACCAGCGCTCAATTGAAAATCAAGTATCAATTAGAAGCTTGGAGTTAAGCAATATATATTTATATATGTATTATATATCAGATCGGAGGATAAGCACTAACAAGTAAATATATATACTTAAATATCAATGAAAAGTAATAAGTGCTCGAGACTATGGTTTACTACTAACAATTACACCAGGAAATAGTATAAATACAGATATTAATTATCTGTATTTATATTTATATATGTATAACTCAATATATAGTTGGATCAAAATCTGTGTGGTCCTTTTTTTAGGTGTGAGTATTGTGCAGCATGAACAAATGATTCAGTGTACCCCTAACACTGAAGGAAATGTTGTATAAAAGAGAGTCTTAATCAAATGAAATTCAGGGCTACCAATACAAATATTGTGAGAAGTGTCAATACCCAATCTAGGCTTAAAGAAAAGTAGAAGTATACATATAAGTATCCAGAGTGCTTCTGACTAGGAGAGAGAGAAACACATTGCAGTTGAACTGAGAAAAGCTGATAAAAAGTTGCATAGAGAAGAACGGAGTGTTTACTTTTTGAATACTTGCTCCGGGACTGAAATGAACTGTCCTCTTCCCTACTGGTCCTGCTGAGATCATGAAAAGGTGGCAACCCTAGCGCCAGCTAATATTAGTTGGTATTACAACTAAAGTGTAAAGTTACGCAAGCTCAGAATCTAAGTGCAGCGAAGGGGTGTCTGGAGTGCGGAGGACAAGATTGAATTACCATACCCCGGTGAGACACCAAGGCATCAACACCAAGAGCCTGGAAGTTTCAAAACAGAATATATATACACACACACACACATACATATATACACATACACAGATACACACGTATATGCAGGTATACCCCGCTCATATATAGGGACCGGAGCCCCGCTGTAAAGTGAAAACCGCCTTAAAGTGAAACAATGTGGTTTTAGCTCTCTTCTCACTTGCCAGTGTTTAAAAACTTGAAAACATGTTTGAACTAACATATATAAGGTGTGCAATAGTGCTATGTTTAGTTTAACACTCGCACAGCACAGTATTTAATTAGTATTCAATAAACACTGTACCTGTAAAATATTGACTATTACTGTAGTAAAATCTGCCAGACTATAACACTGAGACACAGATTGCACTGTAGTGCTGTAAACAGAGTGAACTAAGCATAACAAAATGGTGCCAGTCACTTTTCTTGCAATCTCACGATGATTACAGCACTGTTTCAAAATCCTTGGAGGTTGAACTTCAGCTCCACAAAACGGCTGTAAAATGAAGCGCTGTAAAGTGAGGGATTATATATATATATATATATATATATATATATATATATATATATATATATATATATATATATATATATATATATATATATATATATATATATACACACACACATACACACACATATATACACACACATTATATATATACATATATATTAGGGCTGCACGATTAATTGCATATGCGATTTAAAACAGCGATTAATCGCCGCGATTTTAAAACCGCGAGGGGTCGCGATTTTTTCCTACATAAAAAATTCTGTTAGAAGTGGCTGTAATGCATTGATTTATTTTTAATTTCTTGCAAACCAGCTCCATCTAGTGGTTGCTTTTAGCACACATTTGTAAAATGGCTCTTTTACTTTCACTTTCTGTTCTCATAAGCAGCCGATCAATCTAGAAATCTAAAAGCAGAGCCCATGCAGGAATGAAAAGCAGAGAAAGCCACTTACTTATATTTCCCCTTAGGGACGTCTGCAGTCTGAAACTTAGGGTATGTAAACATTATGGAACCTCCCACACAATCTCCTGCTCTCTGAAAAAAAAAAAGGCTAAAACTGCAGTCCCCTCTGCTGCTGGGTTAACTTAACTGCATTTACAATGTATTTTATATCAGCAAGGCACAGCATTTCTGAAAGGAGCAGCCCCTCACCCCTACTGCTATATGCCTGTAATGGATTCCTGGACAGGACTCATTTTCAGTCAAATTAAAATGTTTAAAAAAAAAATTATATATATATATATATATATATATATATATATATATATATTTATGTGTGTGTGTGTGTGTGTGTGTCTTACACTGCTTCATTTTGTTAATCATACCACTGTCCACAATTAGAATGACTGTCCAAGAAAACATGGCAATGGTGTGTGTCATAAGACCTAATAACTGGCTAGTGGCTACTATTTAATCACATCACAGGCAGCAAATTTTATTTTAACTGTTTTGTGGTTTGTATTTTTATGCTCCAAGAGTGTATTGGACATTGAGAAACATGTACATTAAGATTCTGTAGTGTTAAATAAACTTTATAATGCAAAAGGTGTTAGTCATTTATAAGAAAATCGCAATTAAATCTTGCGATTTTTTTTTTGCCCATATCGCCCAGCCCTAATATACACATATATATACACACACACATACAAACATAAATGTAAAAAAAAAAAGGAATTTTCATCCTGAAATATTTGTTTTTGTATTGTTCCATATTTTTTTTTGGCAAACTAATACCATTGATACATTCACAATACTCTCCCAGAGTTTTCTGAAAGATTATGTTGGGCAATTTTTATATCTTGAAGATATTATCACATATTATTGTTTTTGTAGTACTCAAAAGTGTAAATTTGTATCTGCAAAAATAGCATGCCCCTTCTTGACAGCAAAATGTTATAAAATAAACATAAAGAGTTGAGAAATAGACCTTAAAGGGACATAATTATGAAAGAAAACTTTCAGATAGAGCATACCATTTTCAGATTAATTTCTCTTCTCAAATTTGCTCCATTCCCTTGGTATCCTTTGTTGAAGGAGAGCAATGCTTTACTGGGGCCCAGCTGAACACATTGGGTGAGACAGTGACAAACAGCAAGCTCAGAGGAGTGCATGGCTTCTAAACCTACCCACGTATGCTTTTCAACAATGGATACCAAGAGAACAAAAAAAATTATATATAAGAAAAGTAAATAGGAAACATTTTAAAAATTGCATGTTCTTTCTGAATCATGAAAGTTTAATTTTGACTTAATCGATTTTAATGCCATTGCTTCTCTGCAAAGCTATGTACACAGAATCAACCCATACTAAGTTTAAAAAAGCTCTATGAATAGAAGTTTGTAGGACCTGTGTGTGAAAAGAGAGGGGCAAGCATTAAAAGTGAAAAAGGTCATTGTTTTAGTTAAATAAAACTATTTATTTTTTATTACTAGGGTAGTCATTTTTCTCCTTCCAATAAAGTACAGCTGAAAAGTTGGTCAAATATGAATGATTAACCTATTAAACTGGAGATAGTTCACCTTCCAATAATTTCAAAGATATATATATAAATAAATAAATAAAAGAGAAAGGAAGCAAAAAAGGTGCAGAGGTGTCTGAAGTTTATAACATACCAACAATCTGTCTAAAGAACAGGGCGGGCCGTGGACTCATCGTGTCAAGAAATAAATTCATTTATCAGGTAAGCATAAATTTTGTTTTCTTTCTAATCATACGATGAGTCCACGGATCATCTAATTACTATTGGGAATCAATACCCAAGCTAGAGGACACAGATGATAAGGGAGGGACAAGACAGGGAACCTAAACGGAAGGCACCACTGCTTGAAGAATTTTTCTCCTAAAAGCGGCCTCAGCAGAGGTAAAAGTGTCAAATTTATAGAATTTTGAAAAAGTGTGAAAAGAGGACCAAGTTGCAGCCTTGCAAATCTGTTCCACAGAAGCTTCATTTTTGAATATCCAAGAAAAGGAAAACAGCCCTCGTAGAATAAGCCGTAACTCTATCAGGAGGCTGCTGTCCAGCAGTTTCATAGGCAAACCGAATGATACTCTTCAGCCACAAAGAAAGAGAAGTAGCCATAGTTTTCTGCCCCTTAAGTTTCCCAGAGAATATCACAAACGGAGCAGAATACTGACGAAAATCCTTAGTCGCCTGCAAATAGAACTTTAATGCACGCACCACGTCCAGATTGTGTAGAAGTCGTTCCTTCTGAGAAGAAGGATTAGGACACATGGAAGGAACAACAATCTCCTGATTAATGTTCCTATCTGAAACTACCTTAGGGAGAAACCCTAATTTATTACGTAAAACCACCTTATCAGAGTGAAAAATACAGTAAGGAAACTCGTAATGCCGAGAGCTTTGTCACTCTACGAGCAGATGAAATAGCAAAAAGAAACAAAACTTTCCAAGATAACAACTTAATATCTAAGGAGTGCATAGGCTCAAACGGAGCCCCTTGAAGGACCTTAAGAACTAAATTAAGACTCCATGGAGGAGTAACTGGCTTGAACACAGGCCTGATCCTGACCAAGGCCTGACAAAACGATTGCATGTCTGGGACGTCCGCCAGACGTTTATGTAACAAAATAGACAAGGCAGATATTTGACCCTTTAGGCAACTTGTCGATAAACCCTTCTCCAAACCTTCTTGGAGAAAGGACAGGATTCTAGGAATCCTAACTCTACTCCGAGTATCTCTTGGATTCACACCAATATAGATATTTACGCCATATCGTATGGTAAATCTTTCTAGTCACAAGTTTACGAGCCTGAATCATGGTCTCAATGACCGATTCCGAAAATCCACGCTTGGATAAGATTAAGCGTTTAATTTCCAAGCAGTCAGCTTCAGAGAAACTAGATTTGGATGAAGGAAGGGCCCTTGAAGTAGAAGGTCCTTCCTCAACGGAAGTCTCCAAGGTGGAAGAGATGACATGTCCACCAGGTCTGCATACTAAATCCTGCGAGGCCACGCCGGTGCAATGAGGAACACCGACACCTTCCCCTGCTTGATTCGGGCAATGACCCGAGGTGGAAGAGTGAACGGAGGAAATAGGTATGCGAGACTGAAATTCCAAGGTACCGCCAGAGCGTCTATCAGTACAGCCTGAGGGTCCCTTGACCTCGACCCGTACCTCGGAAGCTTGGCATTCTGCCGGGATGCCATGAGATCCAATTCCGGCTGACCCTATTTGAGAATCAGTCTGGAAAACACCTCCGGATGGAGTTCCTACTCCCCCGGGTGAAAGGTCTGCCTGCTCAGGAAGTCCGCCTCCCAGTTGTCCACTCCTGGAATGTGGATCGCTGACAGACAGCAATTATGGGTCTCCGCCCATTGAATTATCTTGGCTACCTCTGTCATGGCTAAGGAACTCCGCGTTCCTCCCTGATGGTTGATGTTAGCCACTGAAGTTATGTTGTCCGACTGGAACCTGATTAACCGAGCCGAGGCTGAGGCTAGGCCAGAAGAGCATTGAAGATTGCTCTTAGTTCCAGAATGTTTATGGGTAGAACAGACTCCGACCGAGTCCATGTTCCCTGAGCCTTTAGAGAGCCCCAGACTGCTACCCATCCCAGAAGGCTGGCATCTGTTGTCACAATCACCCAAGAGGGTCAGCGAAAGCAGGTCCCCCTGGGAGATGATCCAGAGACAACCACCAAAGTAAAGAATCCCTTGTTTCCTGCTCCAGCTGTAATCGCGGAGACAGATCCGCATAATATCCGTTCCACTGCCTGAGCATGCTTAACTGCAGAGGTCTGAGGTGGAAACAGGCGAACGGGATGATGTCCATTGCCGCTACCATCAACCCGATTACCTCCATGCACTGAGCCACTGATGGCCGAGTAGAGGACTGAAGAGCTAGGCAAGAATGGAAAATCTTTGATTTCCTGACATCTGTCAGAAAAAAATTTCATTGATAAGGAATCTATTATGGTTCCCAAGAAAATTACCCTTGTATTTGGAACTAAGGAACTCTTTTCCAAATTCACCTCCCATCCGTGAGAGCGCAGGAAAGCTAACAACATTAGCCTGAACCAGAATGTCATCCAGATAAGGTGCCACTGCAATGCCCCACAATCGGAGCACCACCAGCAGGGATCCAGAACCTCTGAGAAAATTCTGGGAGCTGTGGCAAGACTGAATGGAAGAGCCACGAACTGGAAGTGTTTGTCTAGAAATGCAATCCTTAGAAACTTGTGATGGTCCCTGTAGATGGGAACATGCAGGTACAATTCCTTTAAATCCCCCGTTGTCATAAACTGACCCTCCTGGACCAAAGGAAGAATGGAACGAATAGTTTCCATCTTGAAGGACAGCACTCTGAGAAACGTTTATACTCTTGAGATCTAAAATTGGTCTGAAGGTTCCCTCCTTTTTGGGAACCACGAACAGATTGGAATAGAACTCCAGACCCCTTTCCTGCATTGGGACAGGAACCATCACTCCCAGGTCGGAGAGGTCCCGTACACAGTGTAAGAACGCCTTTCTTTTTGTCTGGTCTACAGATAATCTTGAAAGCAGAAATCTGCCCTGGGAGGAAAGGTCTTGAACTGTAGCTTGTATCCCTGGGACACAATGTCTACCTCCCAGGGAATCCTGAACATCTCGAACCAAAGCCTGAGTGAAGAATGAAAGTCTGCCCCCTACAAGATCCGGTCCCGGATTGGGGGCAGGCCCTTCATTCTGTCTGTTCCAAGACTCATTGGGCCTCCAGTAAGACTTGGACTGCTCCTGCTTGGAGGAGGGAGTGGAAGGATGTCCCTTGAAATTTCGAAAGAAATGAAAATTACGGACGTCCTTTTTGTTTATTTCTCTTATCCTGAGGGAGGAAATTTCCCTTTCCTCCCGTAATATCAGAAATTATTTCCGTCAAACCAGAACCAAACAAGGTCTTTCCCTTGTAAGGAAGCGCCAAACGTTTAGACTAAGATGACACCAAGATTTTAACCATAAAGCTATGCGAGCCAGAATGGCAAAACCTGAAATCTTAGCTCCCAGCTTAATAACCTGAAGGGAAGCATCTGTAATAAAGGAATTGGACAACTTAAGGGCCTTAATACTATCCTGGATTTCTTCGAGGGGAGTGTCTTTCCAAATGGATTCAGACAATGCATCAAACGAATATGCGGCCGCACTAGTGACCGCAGCAATACAAACTGTGGGTTGCCACTGTAAACCCTGGTGTACATACATCTTCTTGAGTAACCCCTCTAACTTTCTGTCCATAGGATCCTTAAAGGAACAACTATCCTCTATTAGAATAGTAGTTCTCTTGGCTAGTGTGGAAATTGCCCCTTCCACCTTGGGTAACGTCTGCCAAGATTCCTTGATAGAATCTTCTATAGGAAACATCTTTTTAAATATAGGGGATGGAGAAAAAGGGATACGCGGTCTCTCCCATTCCTTAGCAATGATCTCTGTAGCCCTATCTGGTACAGAAAATACCTCCACCATGGAGGGCACGTTAAAATACTTGTTTAGCTTACTAGACTTCTTAGGATTGACTACGACGGTAGTGTCTGAGTCGTCCAGGGTAGCTAAAACCTCCTTAAGTAACAAACGGAGGTGGTCTAGCTTAAACCTGAAGGATACAACTTCAGTATCAGCAGGAGGAATCACCCTCAGATGCTACCAAATTATCCTCCTCCTCAGGCTTCTGGGAGGGTTTTGAAATAGCAACAACTGTGTCAGGAACCTCACTTACTGATTGTTTACTGTTCCTCTTGCACTTTCCCTGCAGCATGGGAAAAGCAGACAACGCATCAGAAACTGCAGAGGACATGAGAGAAGCGATGTCTTGCAAAGTAACTCCAGATGGAGTAATGGAGGAAGCGCAGGGAACTGGTTGTATGGACGCTAAGTTTTGGGACACTTGAGGAGAAAGCTGCAACATTTTTTGAACATTGTCAGAAGGCTCCTGAACAGCATCCGCCCTAGACAATTTTGGCTCAGAAAAAAAGTCTTTCCCTATAATGCAAAGTTCTCTCAATTACATGAGGAACAGAAAGGGATTGGTGGTTCAACATTAGCATCAAAACATAAAGAACATGTAACATCTTGCAGGGCCTCTTGGTCCATCTTTATTCACCCCAAAAAGACTGAATAATTAGATAGAAATGTGACATTTTATTAAAAAATACCTCATAAAAAAAACACGTTACTGTTCCTTTAAATCTTTTAAAATAAAATGCTTTATTTTTTAGCAAGAAAAAAAAAAGACATAAGTAGTAATTGAATACTCCGGACACCTTTACACTAGGGCTGCACGATTAATCGCGGATGCATTTTTTAACCGTTATTAATCGCCACGGTTTTAAAACCGCGAGAGTACGCAATTTAAAAAACAAAATCTTCAGATTGTCCTGAAAACGGAGGCGGAGAGGGAGGATGAGTGGCAGACCAGTGTGCGGCGTGGGCAAACCTGAGAATGCCCGCAAAACGGCCATTTTGGAAGAGATTGAAGAGTGTGTGGGAGTCATATGGGAGTAGTGTGGGGGTGTGGTCAAGCAGTGGTGTGGCGGTGGGACAGCTCAAAGTTGTGAGCAATAAAGTGAGTATTGTACAAATACTTTATAGTGCCATACTGACTTTTTTTTTTTTTTAAACTTCTTTTGTAGTTTGTATTTTTATGCTCCAAGAGTGTATTGGACATTGAGAAACATGTACAGTAAGATTCTGTAGTAGTGTACTGTTAAATAAACGGACTTTATACTATCTATGTAACCACAGCACAGGTAGCACTAGCTAATTTTATTTTAACTATTTTGTGGTTGGTATTTTTATGCTCCAAGAGTGTATTGGACATTGAGAAACATGTACAGTAAGATTCTGTAGTGTTAAATAAAACGTTTTATTGAAAAATGAAGGTGTTATGGTAATTTTTAATAAAATCGCGATTAAATCGCAATCGCGTTTTTTCACCCATATCACCCAGCCCTACTTTACACCTCAGCTTAACTTTGCTGAGGTGCTTGCCTAACTAACACTGGAGATTATAGGCTGTTAGATGATCTGGACTCAATCTATTCTGTAGATGAGGTCCGCAATACGGCCAAAAACTAAGACGAAGTCTTCTGTGTCACAGAACACTGGAACTATGAGGGGAAAGAGCGCAACAATTTTTGGCGCTTCCATTAGCCCCGTCCATCATGGGCGTTACAAGAAAAGAAAAGAAAAACTTCCCTCAGGTCTTTTAACCATAGTAATGCCGTTTTACCGTTACACAAGTTAAAAACACCACCACTGAGCCTGTTCCTCGTCCCCAGTGCCTGCTATTACTGCCCAAAATAATTATTCTCCAAGTCATAAGAGAATCATTATATTATGTCCCATTATATAATTTATATAGGTATTTATACCTCTTTTATTCTGAATGTTTCCCCAGAAAACAAAAAGTCAGCACTTACCTTTATACATCTGCCCGGCAGCAGGGCAGCTCACTAGGTTTGAGAGGCAAGATCCCTTACACAGACCTGTGGAAAAAAGCAAAGACTGAATAATCTTACACCCTAGGACAAAGCAGCACAATCTTGCACTACTGAAAGAAAAAAAAAAATCTTGCTTGAAGAATCTTTTTCTAACACCTAACTTTACCACTTCCTTGCTCTAACGTAGGCAAATAGAATGATTGGGGTTAGAGGGAAGGGAGGTGATATTTAACAGTTTTGCTGTGGTGCTCTTTGCCGCCTCCTGCTGGGCAGGAGTGATATTCCCAATAGTAATTAGATGATCCGTGGACTCACCGTGACATTAGAAAGAAAGAGAATACACCTGTGGTCACTGACACAAAAGTTAGAAAACATGTGATCATTGATTTAAAAAAGGATTACATCTGTTATTTCCAATTAGCCTAATTGCATGTTGAACATGGTTATAAAATAGCCTGTGAACACCAGAACTTTCTCAATTTTGGACCTATGGGCTGTGTCCATCTGCATCATGGCTCCACAAGGGAAAGAATTGCCAGAGGAACTGAAAAATCTTATTTTGAGACTTCACAAAGATAGAAAAAAAATACAACTAACTCTAAAAAACAGTCTGACAAGTGCTTCAGAATTGGTGAAGACAGTGAGAAGGGCATAGCATAAAGTCAAACTGTATGGATGACGTCCAAGAAAAAAATCATTTCTTTCTCTTCAGCACAAAACTGCAAGTTTAAAATTTAAATACGAAAAGAAGCCTGATGAATATTGAGAGCCCAACATGAGACCAACATTTGTTCGGCTAAGATGGGATCCAGCATGTTTGGAGTGAACCTGGTCAGGGCTACCTTAGTGAATGCATAGTCGCAACAGTAAAGCAAGGTGATGGGAGTGTGATCATTTGGGGCTACATGAGTGCAAAAGATGTTGAGGAGATGACATTTATAGATGGCACCATGAATGCAGGTGTATATACCAAAATAATGACTGACAAGATGACTCCCAGTCTCCAGAAAGCTAGAAGAGGTATATATTCCGGCATCATAACAATCCAAAGCACATTGCCAAATTCACAAGAGCTACTAAAGAAGAAAATGTGAAAACTATGACTGGCTAAATATGTCGCCTGACAAGAATCCAACAAAACAGCTTTGGGGTATTTTAAAGAAAAAAGTAAAGCAACACAACCGTTCCAGCAAAAAGCAGCTGAAAAAAAAAAATTATCTCTGAAGTATGGCAGAACATCTCTCCAGAAATTTGTGCAACTCTGGTATCCTCCATGATGAGGAGGATTAAGTTTATCATCAAAAATAAAGGTGGACATTAAAAAAAAAAAAAAAAAATGACTTGTTTAATTGAGCCACGACTTTCTGAACACTTTTCCTTTAATAAAGGCTAAGGCTGGAATATGTTAGTGGGTAGGAGAGGTGAGTCCTACTAAAACAATACATTTTACAATTGATATGCAGCAAAAAAGCAAAAAGGCACTAACATTGCATTGCAGCTAGGAAACCACACCATGAAACCACTAATTCTAAAATTTCATATAAAAATTCTTAAAGGGACATGAAACCCAAAATTTTTCTTTCATGATCCAGATAGAGAATACAATTTCAAACAACTTTCCAATTTACTTCTATTGTTTAATTTGCTTCTCTCTCTTGTTATCCTTTGCTGATATGTTTATCTAGGAAAGTTCATGTGCAGCAGAGAACCTAGGTTCTAGCTGTTGATTAGTGGCTGCATATATAAACTGATTATCATTGGCTCACCCATGTGTTCAGTTAGAAACCAGTAGTGCACGGCTGCTCCTTCAACAAATGATACAAGAGAATAAAATATATTAGATAATAGAAGTAAATTAGAAAGTTGTTTAAAATTGTATTCTCTATCTGAATCATGAAAGAATTTTTTTGGGTTTCATGTCCCTTTAACCCTTTGAGTGCTAAGCACTTTCCCACCTGGGTGCTAAGCTTGTATAATTATTTATTTTTTAAACACTTTTTTTTTTAACTTTTTTTTTTATTTTTTTCAGACCCCCAAGACTTACATTGTTGGAAAGGTTAGATTACCTTTCCAATGGTGGGTCTTGGGGGTCTGTAGCTGCTTAGATACCTGAGATACAGGCTTCTAAGCAGCATGCCCCCTGCTCCTATACTTAACATTGTTAAGTATAAATAAAGTTGCGTGGTGACGTCATCACGTTATTGCGCGTGACGTCACCATGCAAAACGGGAAGCCCCGGCGATGCCTGTCACTCTACAGGCAAGATCGCCGGGGTAGGAGCGGGTGGGAGCACCCAGATCTCCCTCAAGGTGGGAGAGGGCTAGTGCCGTCATTAGCACCAGAGTGGGAAACTCTGTGACGGCTCAGAGCCGTCATTAGCACTCAAAGGGTTAAATGAGAAAGAGAACTTCATCAGGGGTGGGCGGGGATGGGCCACCTTTCTCAGTGGAATCAGGGCAAGTGTAGAATCAGTATCTGGCATTTTATTTTTCATAGGTATGCCCATGAAATATGCTTGGTGTGCACAGTAAATTACCATATAGACGCATAATAGTGCACAGTCAAATCATGCACAGTCAAATCCTTTTTTACTTTTGCTTTTATGTGTTATCATTGAATTGTTGCACTCTAAATATTATATATATATATATATATATATATATATATATATTAAAAAACATAATTTATGCTTACCTGATAAATTCCTTTCTTCTGTAGTGTGATCAGTCCACGGGTCATCATTACTTCTGGGATATTACTCCTCCCCAACAGGAAGTGCAAGAGGATTCACCCAGCAGAGCTGCATATAGCTCCTCCCCTCTACGTCACTCCCAGTCATTCGACCAAGGACCAACGAGAAAGGAAAAGCCAAGGGTGAAGTGGTGACTGGAGTATAAATTAAAAAATATTTACCTGCCTTAAAAACAGGGCGGGCCGTGGACTGATCACACTACAGAAGAAAGGAATTTATCAGGTAAGCATAAATTAGGTTTTCTTCTGTTAAGTGTGATCAGTCCACGGGTCATCATTACTTCTGGGATACCAATACCAAAGCAAAAGTACACGGATGACGGGAGGGATAGGCAGGCTCTTTATACAGAAGGAACCACTGCCTGAAGAACCTTTCTCCCAAAAATAGCCTCCGAGGAAGCAAAAGTGTCAAATTTGTAAAATTTGGAAAAAGTATGAAGCGAAGACCAAGTTGCAGCCTTGCAAATCTGTTCAACAGAGGCCTCATTCTTGAAGGCCCAAGTGGAAGCCACAGCTCTAGTAGAATGAGCTGTAATTCTTTCAGGAGGCTGCTGTCCAGCAGTCTCATAAGCTAAACGTATTATGCTACGAAGCCAAAAGGAAAGAGAGGTAGCAGAAGCCTTTTGACCTCTCCTCTGCCCAGAGTAAACGACAAACAGAGAAGACGTTTGTCGAAATTCCTTAGTTGCCTGTAAGTAAAATTTTAGGGCACGAACTACGTCCAGATTGTGCAGTAGACGTTCCTTCTTCGAAGAAGGATTTGGACACAAAGAAGGAACAACAATCTCTTGATTGATATTCCTGTTAGTGACTACCTTAGGTAAGAACCCAGGTTTAGTACGCAGAACTACCTTATCCGAAAGAAAAATCAAATAAGGAGACTCACAATGTAAGGCTGATAACTCAGAGACTCTTCGAGCCGAGGAAATAGCCATTAAAAATAGAACTTTCCAAGATAACAACTTTATATCAATGGAATGAAGGGGTTCAAACGGAACGTCCTGTAAAACGTTAAGAACAAGGTTTAAGCTCCATGGCGGAGCAACAGTTTTAAACACAGGCTTAATCCTGGCCAAGGCCTGACAAAAAGCCTGGACGTCAGGAACTTCTGACAGACGTTTGTGTAACAGAATGGACAGAGCTGAGATCTGTCCCTTTAATGAACTAGCAGATAAACCCTTTTCTAAACCTTCTTGTAGAAAAGACAATATCCTAGGAATCCTAACCTTACTCCAAGAGTAACCTTTGGATTCACACCAATATAGGTATTTACGCCATATCTTATGGTAAATCTTTCTGGTAACAGGTTTCCTAGCCTGTATTAAGGTATCAATAACTGACTCAGAAAACCCACGTCTTGATAAAATCAAGCGTTCAATTTCCAAGCAGTCAGCTTCAGAGAAGTTAGATTTTGATGTTTGAAGGGACCCTGTATCAGAAGGTCCTGTTTCAGAGGTAGAGACCAAGGTGGACAGGATGACATGTCCACCAGGTCTGCATACCAAGTCCTGCGTGGCCACGCAGGTGCTATTAGAATCACTGATGCTTTCTCTTGTTTGATTCTGGCAATCAATCGAGGAAGCAACGGGAAGGGTGGAAACACGTAAGCCATCCTGAAGTCCCAAGGTGCTGTCAGAGCATCTGTCAGGACTGCTCCTGGATCCCTGGATCTGGACCCGTAACGAGGAAGCTTGGCGTTCTGTCGAGACGCCATGAGATCTATCTCTGGTTTGCCCCAACGTCGAAGTATTTGGGCAAAGACCTCCGGATGAAGTTCCCACTCCCCCAGATGAAAAGTCTGGCGACTTAAGAAATCCGCCTCCCAGTTCTCCACTCCCGGGATGTGGATTGCGGACAGGTGGCAAGAGTGAGACTCTGCCCAGCGAATTATCTTTGATACTTCCATCATGGCTAGGGAGCTTCTTGTCCCTCCCTGATGGTTGATGTAAGCTACAGTCGTGATGTTGTCCGACTGAAACCTGATGAACCCCCGAGTTGTCAACTGGGGCCAAGCCAGGAGGGCATTGAGAACTGCTCTCAATTCCAGAATGTTTATTGGCAGGAGACTCTCCTCCTGACTCCATTGTCCCTGAGCCTTCAGAGAATTCCAGACGGCACCCCAACCTAGAAGGCTGGCGTCTGTTGTTACAATTGTCCAGTCTGGTCTGCTGAATGGCATCCCCCTGGACAGATGTGGCCGAGAAAGCCACCATAGAAGAGAATTTCTGGTCTCTTGATCCAGATTCAGAGAAGGGGATAAGTCTGAGTAATCCCCATTCCACTGACTTAGCATGCACAGTTGCAGTGGTCTGAGGTGTAAGCGTGCAAAGGGTACTATGTCCATTGCCGCTACCATTAAGCCGATTACCTCCATGCATTGAGCCACTGACGGGTGTTGAATGGAATGAAGGGTGCGGCAAGCACTTTGAAGTCTTGTTAGCCTGTCCTCTGTCAGGTAAATCTTCATTTCTACAGAATCTATAAGAGTCCCCAGGAAGGGAACTCTTGTGAGTGGAACGAGTGAACTTTTCTTTTCGTTCACCTTCCATCCATGTGACCTTAGAAATGCCAGCACTAACTCTGTATGAGACTTGGCAGTTTGAAAGCTTGAAGCTTGTATCAGAATGTCGTCTAGGTATGGAGCTACCGAGATTCCCCGCGGTCTTAGTACCGCCAGAAGAGCACCCAGAACCTTTGTGAAGATTCTTGGAGACTGTAGCCAATCCGAAAGGAAGAGCCACAAACTGGTAATGCCTGTCTAGGAAGGCAAACCTTAGGTACCGATAATGATCTTTGTGAATCGGTATGTGAAGGTAAGCATCTTTTAAATCTACAGTGGTCATGTACTGACCCTCTTGGATCATAGGTAAAATTGTCCGAATAGTCTCCATCTTGAACGATGGAACTCTTAGGAATTTGTTTAGGATCTTTAAGTCCAGGATTGGTCTGAAAGTTCCCTCTTTTTTGGGAACCACAAACAGATTTGAGTAAAACCCCTGTCCCTGTTCCGATCGTGGAACTGGATGGATTACTCCCATTAACAAGAGCTCTTGTACGCAGCGTAGAAACGCCTCTTTCTTTGTCTGGATTGTTGACAATCTTGACAGATGAAATCTCTCTCTTGGAGGAGAGTATTTGAAGTCCAGAAGGTATCCCTGAGATATTATCTCTAGTGCCCAGGGATCCTGAACATCTCTTGCCCAAGCCTGGGCGAAGAGAGAAAGTCTGCCCCCCACTAGATCCGATCCCGGATCGGGGGCCCTCAATTCATGCTGTTTTAGGGGCAGCAGCAGGTTTCCTAGTCTGCTTGCCCTTGTTCCAGGACTGGTTAGGTTTCCAGCCTTGTCTGTAGCGAGCAACAGCTCCTTCCTGTTTTGGTGCAGAGGAAGTTGATGCTGCTCCTGCTTTGAAATTACGAAAGGAACGAAAATTAGACTGTCTAGTCTTGGCTTTGGCTTTGTCCTGAGGCAGGGCATGGCCTTTACCTCCTGTAATGTCAGCGATAATCTCTTTCAACCCGGGCCCGAATAAGGTCTGCCCTTTGAAAGGTATATTAAGCAATTTAGACTTAGAAGTAACATCAGCTGACCAGGATTTTAGCCACAGCGCCCTGCGTGCCTGAATGGCGAATCCTGAATTCTTCGCCGTAAGTTTAGTAAGATGTACTACGGCCTCCGAAATGAATGAATTAGCTAGTTTAAGGACTCTAAGCCTGTCCGTAATGTCGTCCAGAGTAGCTGAACCAATGTTCTCTTCCAGAGACTCAATCCAGAATGCCGCTGCAGCCGTGATCGGCGCAATGCATGCAAGGGGTTGCAATATAAAACCTTGTTGAACAAACATTTTCTTAAGGTAACCCTCTAACTTTTTATCCATTGGATATGAAAAAGCACAGCTATCCTCCACCGGGATAGTGGTACGCTTAGCTAAGGTAGAAACTGCTCCCTCCACCTTAGGGACCGTTTGCCATAAGTCCCTCGTGGTGGCGTCTATTGGAAACATTTTTCTAAATATCGGAGGGGGTGAGAACGGCACACCGGGTCTATCCCACTCCTTAGTAACAATTTCAGTAAGTCTCTTAGGTATAGGAAAAACTTCAGTACTCGTCGGTACCGCAAAATATTTATCCAACCTACACATTTTCTCTGGTATTGCAACTGTGTTACAATCATTCAGAGCCGCTAACACCTCCCCTAGTAATACACGGAGGTTTTCCAGTTTAAATTTAAAATTTGAAATATCTGAATCCAGTCTGTTTGGATCAGAACCGTCACCCACAGAATGAAGTTCTCCGTCCTCATGTTCTGCCACCTGTGACGCAGTGTCTGACATGGCCCTAATATTATCAGCGCACTCTGTTCTCACCCCAGAGTGATCACGCTTACCTCTTAGTTCTGGTAATTTAGCCAAAACCTCAGTCATAACAGTAGCCATATCCTGTAATGTGATTTGTAATGGCCGCCCAGATGTACTCGGCGCTACAATATCACGCACCTCCCTCTGAGCGGGAGATGTAGGTACTGACACGTGAGGCGAGTTAGTCGGCATAACTCTCCCCTCGTTGTTTGGTGAAATTTGTTCAATTTGTACAGATTGACTTTTATTTAAAGTAGCATCAATACAGTTAGTACATAAATTTCTATTGGGCTCCACTTTGGCATTGCAACAAATGACACAGGTATCATCCTCTGAATCAGACATGTTTAACACACTAGCAAATAAACTTGCAACTTGGAAAACAGAATTTATGTTTACCTGATAAATTACTTTCTCCAACGGTGTGTCCGGTCCACGGCGTCATCCTTACTTGTGGGATATTCTCTTCCCCAACAGGAAATGGCAAAGAGCCCAGCAAAGCTGGTCACATGATCCCTCCTAGGCTCCGCCTACCCCAGTCATTCGACCGACGTTAAGGAGGAATATTTGCATAGGAGAAACCATATGTTACCGTGGTCAGACCTGATTAAAAAAACCAGGGCGGGCCGTGGACCGGACACACCGTTGGAGAAAGTAATTTATCAGGTAAACATAAATTCTGTTTTCTCCAACATAGGTGTGTCCGGTCCACGGCGTCATCCTTACTTGTGGGAACCAATACCAAAGCTTTAGGACACGGATGAAGGGAGGGAGCAAATCAGGTCACCTAAATGGAAGGCACCACGGCTTGCAAAACCTTTCTCCCAAAAATAGCCTCAGAAGAAGCAAAAGTATCAAATTTGTAAAATTTAGAAAAAGTGTGCAGTGAAGACCAAGTCGCTGCCTTACATATCTGATCAACAGAAGCCTCGTTCTTGAAGACCCATGTGGAAGCCACAGCCCTAGTGGAGTGAGCTGTGATTCTTTCAGGAGGCTGCCGTCCGGCAGTCTCATAAGCCAATCGGATAATGCTTTTAATCCAGAAGGAGAGAGAGGTAGAAGTTGCTTTTTGACCTCTCCGTTTACCAGAATAAACAACAAACAAAGACAAAGTTTGTCTGAAATCCTTAGTAGCTGCTAAGTAAAATTTGAGAGCACGAACTACATCCAAGTTGTGCAACAAACGTTCCTTCTTTGAAACTGGATTAGGACACAAAGAAGGCACAACTATCTCCTGGTTAATGTTTTTGTTAGAAACAACTTTTGGAAGAAAACCAGGTTTAGTACGCAAAAACCACCTTATCTGCATGGAACACCAGATAAGGAGAAGAACACTGCAGAGCAGATAATTCTGAAACTCTTCTAGCAGAAGAAATTGCAACCAAAAACAAAACTTTCCAAGATAATAACTTAATATCAACGGAATGTAAGGGTTCAAACGGAACCCCCTGAAGAACTGAAAGAACTAGGTTGAGACTCCAAGGAGGAGTCAAAATTTTGTAAACAGGCTTGATTCTAACCAGAGCCTGAACAAAGGCTAGAACATCTGGCACAGCTGCCAGCTTTTTGTGAAGTAACACAGACAAGGCAGAAATCTGTCCCATCAAGGAACTTGCAGATAATCCTTTTTCCAATCCTTCTCGAAGGAAGGATAGACTCTTAGGAATCTTAACCTTGTCCCAAGGGAATCCTGCAGATTCACACCAACAGATATACCAAATTATGTGGTAATTTTTCTGGTTACAGGCTTTCAGGCCTGAACAAGAGTATTAATAACAGAATCTGAGAACCCTCGCTTTGATAAGATCAAGCGTTCAATCTCCAAGCAGTCAGCTGGAGTGGGTCGAACGGACCTAGAACAAGAAGGTCTCTCAAAGGTAGCTTCCATGGTGGAGCCGATGACATATTCACCAGATCTGCATACCCAGTCCTGCGTGGCCACGCAGGAGCTATCAAAATCACCGACGCCCTCTCCTGATTGATCCTGGCTACCAGCCTGGGGATGAGAGGAAACGGCGGGAACACATAAGCTAGTTTGAAGGTCCAAGGTGCTACTAGTGCATCCACTAGAGCCGCCTTGGGATCCCTGGATCTGTACCCGTAGTAAGGAACTCTGAAGTTCTGACGAGAGGCCATCAGATCCATGTCTGGAATGCCCCACGGTTGAGTGACTTGGGCAAAGATTTCCGGATGGAGTTCCCACTCCCCCGGATGCAATGTCTGACGACTCAGAAAATCCGCTTCCCAATTTTCCACTCCTGGGATGTGGATAGCAGACAGGTGGCAGGAGTGAGACTCCGCCCATAGAATGATTTTAGTCACTTCTTCCATCGCTAGGGAACTCCTTGTTCCCCCCTGATGGTTGATGTATGAACTTGGCCCTCGCTAGCTGAGGCCAAGCTTTGAGAGCATTGAATATCGCTCTCAGTTCCAGAATATTTAATCGGTAGAAGAGATTCTACCCGAGACCAAAGACCCTGAGCTTTCAGGGATCCCCAGACCGCGCCCCAGCCCATCAGACTGGCGTCGGTCGTGACAATGACCCACTCTGGTCTGCGGAAGGTCATCCCTTGTGACAGGTTGTCCAGGGACAGCCACCGACGGAATGAGTCTCTGGTCCTCTGATTTGCTTGTATCTTCGGAGACAAGTCTGAATAGTCCCCATTCCACTGACTGAGCATGAACAGTTGTAATGGTCTTAGATGAATGCGCACAAAAGGAACTATGTCCATTGCCGCTACCATCAAACCTATCACTTCCATGCACTGCGCTATGGAAGGAAGAGGAACGGAATGAAGTATCCGACAAGAGTCTAGAAGTTTTGTTTTTCTGGCTTCTGTCAGAAAAATCCTCATTTCTAAGGAGTCTATTATAGTTCCCAAGAAGGGAACCCTCGTTGACGGAGATAGAGAACTCTTTTCCACGTTCACTTTCCATCCGTGAGATCTGAGAAAGGCCAGGACAATGTCCGTGTGAGCCTTTACTTGAGGAAGGGACGACGCTCGAATCAGAACGTCGTCCAAGTAAGGTACTACAGCAATGCCCCTTGGTCTTAGCACCGCCAGAAGGGACCCTAGTACCTATGAGAAAATCCTAGGAGCAGTGGCTAATCCGAAAGAAAATGCCACGAACTGGAAATGCTTGTCCAGGAATGCAAACCTTAGGAACCGATGATGTTCCTTGTGGATAGGAATATGTAGATACGCATCCTTGAAATCCACCTTGGTCATGAATTGACCTTCCTGGAAGGAAGGAAGAAGTGTTCGAATGGTTTCCATCTTGAACGAAGGAACCTTGAGAAACTTGTTCAAGATCTTGAGATCTAAGATTGGTCTGAACGTTCCCTCTTTTTTGGGAACTATGAACAGATTGGAGTAGAACCCCATCCCTTGTTCTCCTAATGGAACAGGATGAATCACTCCCATTTTTAGCAGGTCTTCTACCCAATGTAAGAATGCCTGTCTTCTTATGTGGTCTGAAGACAACTGAGACCTGTGGAACCTCCCCCTTGGAGGAAGCCCCTTGAACCCAGAACATCTCTTTCCCAAGCCTGAGCGAAGAGAGAGAGTCTGCCCCCCACCAGATCCGGTCCCGGATCGGGGGCCCGCATTTCATGCTGTCTTGGTAGCAGTGGCAGGTTTCCTGGCCTGCTTTCCTTTGCTCCAGCCTTGCATAGGTCTCCAGGCTGGATTGGCTTGAGAAGTATTACCTTCCTGCTTAGAGGACGTAGCCCCTGGGGCTGATCCGTTGTTGCGAAAGGGACGAAACTTAGGTTTATATTTGGTCTTGAAAAGACCTATCCTGAGGAAGGGCGTGGCCCTCGCCCCCAGTGATATCAGAGATAATCTCTTTCAAGTCAGGGCCAAAGAGTGTATTCCCCTTGAAAGGAATGTCAAGCAATTTGTTCTTGGAAGACGCATCCGCTGCCCAAGATTTTAACCAAAGCGCTCTGCGCCACAATAGCAAACCCAGAACTTTTTCGCCGCTAACCTAGCCAATTGCAAGGTGGCGTCTAGGGTGAAAGAATTAGCCAATTTAAGAGCACGAATTCTGTCCATAATCTCCTCATAAGAAGAAGAATTACTAATAATCGCCTTTCCTAGCTCATCAAACTAGAAACACGCGGCTGCAGTGACAGGGACAATGCATGCAATTGGTTGTAGAAGGGAACCTTGCTGAACAAACATCTTTAGCAGACCTTCTAATTTTTTATCCATAGGATCTTGGAAAACACAACTATCTTCTATGAGTATAGTGGCGCGCTTGTGTAGAGTAGAAACCGCCCCCTCGACCTTGGGGACTGGCTGCCATCAGTCCTTTCTGGGGTCGACTATAGGAAAACAATTTTATAAATATGGGGGGAGGTACTAAAGGTATACCGGGCCTGTCCCATTCTTTACTAACAATGTACGCCACCCGCTTGGATATAGGAAAAGCTTCGGGGGGCCCCGGGGCCTCTAAGAACTTTTCCATTTTACATAGTGGTTCTGGAATGACCAGATAATCACAATCATCCAAATTGGATAACACCTCCTTAAGCAGAGCGCGGAGATGTTCCAACTTAAATTTAAAAGTAATCACATCAGGTTCAGCTTGTTGAGAAATGTTTCCTGAATCTGAAATTTCTCCCTCAGACAAAACCTCCCTGGCCCCCTCAGACTGGTGTAGGGGCCCTTCAGAACCCATATCATCAGCGTTCTCATGCTCTACAGAATTTTCTAAAACAGAGCAGTCGCGCTTTCGCTGATAAGTGGGCATATTGGCTAAAATGTTTTTGATAGAATTATCCATTACAGCCGTTAAATGTTGCATAGTAAGGAGTATTGGCGCACTAGATGTACTAGGGGCCTCCTGTATGGGCAAGACTGGTGTAGACGAAGGAGGGGATGATGCAGTACCATGCTTACTCCCCTCACTTGAGGAATCATCTTGGGCATCATTTTTACTAAATTCTTTTATGACATAAAATACATATAGTTAAATGAGAAGGAACCTTGGTTTCCCCACAGTCAGAACACAATCTATCTGGTAGTTCAGACATGTTAAACAGGCATAAACTTGATAACAAAGCACAAAAAACGTTTTAAAATAAAACCGTTACTGTCACTTTAAATTTTAAACTAAACACACTTTATTATTGCAATTGCGAAAAAGTATGAAGGAATTGTTCAAAATTCACCAAAATTTCACCACAGTGTCTTAAAGCCTTAAAAGTATTGCACACCGAATTTGGAAGCTTTAACCCTTAAAATAACGGAACCGGAGCCGTTTTTATATTTAACCCCTTTACAGTCCCTGGAATCTGCTTTGCTGAGACCCAACCAAGCCCAAAGGGGAATACGATACCAAATGATGCCTTCAGAAAGACTTTTCTATGTATCAGAGCTCCACACACATGCAGCTGCATGCCATGCTGTCCTCAAAAACAAGTGCGCCATACCGGCGCGAAAATGAGGCTCTGACTATGATTAGGGAAAGCCCCTAAAGAATAAAGTGTCTAAAACAGTGCCTGCCGATATAATCATATCAAAATACCCAGAATAAATGATTCCTCAAGGCTAAATATGTGTTAATATCAATCGATTTTAGCCCAAAAAAAGTCTACAGTTTAAATAAGCCCTTGTGAAGCCCTTATTTACAATCGTAATAAACATGGCTTACCGGATCCCATAGGGAAAATGACAGCTTCCAGCATTACATCGTCTTGTTAGAATGTGTCATACCTCAAGCAGCAAGAGACTGCAAACTGTTCCCCCAACTGAAGTTAATTGCTCTCAACAGTCCTGTGTGGAACAGCCATGGATTTTAGTTACGGTTGCTAAAATCATTTTCCTCATACAAACAGAATTCTTCATCTCTTTTCTGTTTCTGAGTAAATAGTACGTACCAGCACTATTTGAAAATAACAAACTCTTGATTGAATAATGAAAAACTACAGTTAAACACTAAAAAACTCTAAGCCATCTCCGTGGAGATGTTGCCTGTACAACGGCAAAGAGAATGACTGGGGTAGGCGGAGCCTAGGAGGGATCATGTGACCAGCTTTGCTGGGCTCTTTGCCATTTCCTGTTGGGGAAGAGAATATCCCACAAGTAAGGATGACGCCGTGGACCGGACACACCTATGTTGGAGAAATACAATTCAATTAGAATAATATTAAAACGTACTGTGTCTTTAAGAAGCACAGAAGATCTATGACAGTTGAAAATTAATAAATTTAAACAGTTATAGCCTCAATCCTTGTAAACAACACAACTTTAGCAAAGGTTTAATCCCATTAGCAAAGATAACAAATTCTGAAAGCAGGAAACAAATTACAGAATAAACGTTTTTTATCTCAGTCAAACTATAATTCTCACAGCTCTGCTGAGAGAAATTACCTCCCTCAAAATAAGTTTTGAAGACCCCTGAGCTCTGTAGAAATGAACCGGATCATGCAGGGAATACAATGAGTTGCTGACTGAAATATTTGATGTGTAGTAAAAGCGCCAAAAAACGGCCCCTCCCCCTCACACACAGCAGTGAGGGAGAACAGAAACTGTCAGAAAACAGATTAAGCAACTGCCAAGTGGAAAAATAGTGCCCAAACATTTATTCACTCAGTACCTCAGCAAATGAAAACGATTTTACATTCCAGCAAAAACGTTAAACATAATCTCTAGTTATTAAACAGCTTTATGTATTTCTTACAGTGTAATTCTAGTGAAGTACCATTCCCCAGAATACTGAAGTGTAAAGTATACATACATGACATTATATCGGTATGGCAGGATTTTCTCATCAATTCCATTGTCAGAAAATAAAAACTGCTACATACCTCTATGCAGATTCATCTGCCCGCTGTCCCCTGATCTGAAGTTTACCTCTCCTCAGATGGCCGAGAAACAGCAATATGATCTTAACTACTCCGGCTAAAATCATAACAAAAACTCTGGTAGATTCTTCTTCAAACTCTGCCAGAGAGATAATAACACACTCCGGTGCTATTTTAAAATAACAAACTTTTGATTGAAGATATAAAACTAAGTATAATCACCATAGTCCTCTCACACATCCTATCTAGTCGTTGGGTGCAAGAGAATGACTGGGAGTGACGTAGAGGGGAGGAGCTATATGCAGCTCTGCTGGGTGAATCCTCTTGCACTTCCTGTTGGGGAGGAGTAATATCCCAGAAGTAATGATGACCCGTGGACTGATCACACTTAACAGAAGAAATAGCATCCTGTAAGTAAAGAACATTGGAATGTGAAATATGTACAGAACATATACAGTAAAACAAATACATTATATATATATATATATATATATACACACATATATATATATATATATATATATATACATATATATATATATACACATACACACACGCTTCCCTGCTCATGGTCAAAGATGTGTTTAGCCACTGCCAGCCCAATTTGCTCTTCAGCATCTTTTTGCTATCTTTATCCACCAGAAGCCCTGGCTTACAATAGCTGTAGGCTGTCCTGCATGAATGCTTCAGAAGGGCCACATGATAACCAAGGCACCTAGACCAAAGCAGAATCTTACTATATTTCTTATGTTTTTGCTTCAGCAGTTTATTTTTCACATAATGTCACATAACATTTTTAAGAGGGGTTGGTTACCTTGCCCCCTGGGCCAAAAATTGTCAGTCCTCCCTGCTTCAAGTAAGGAAAAGAAGTTAGGGATTTCACTGGCTAAAACAGCATTAATTCTCTATTGTGTAACAAAGTAGCCTTAATGTGCTAGAAGCAATATAGTACATTTAAATTATTGACATCCCTCATGCAACTACTGCACTCCTACAATACTTTGTATGAATGACACACACACACACACTGTATATATACATTTTACTGATCACCCGGGTAACATTTTAGCTAATATGCTAAAATATTTACCATGTTTCGTTTCGATTGCACAAATTATATATTTATGTTAAATTATGCAGTTTGTGCTTTGGATAGTAGAAAATTATATAAATATTAGAGAATATTAAACTGCCTCCACCTACTTCTTCATAATGCCACCCGGCTTACAAAGTTTTCTGTGGAGAACACTAATATATATATATATACACACACACACAGGTAGCCCTCAGTTTACGCCGGGGTTAGGTTCCAGAAGGAATGGTTGTAAATCGAAACTGTTGTAAATTGAAACCCAGTTTATAATGTAAGTTAATGGGAAGTGAGGGAGTAAGGTTCCAGGCCCCTCTCAAAATTGGCATAAGTAACACCTAATACATTATTTTTAAAGCTTTGAAATGAAGACTTTAAATGCTAAACAGCATTATAAACCTAATAAAATAATCACACAACACAGACTTCACTTGCATTTTTCTGCAAACAGTTATTTCTATGCATTCCAATTTGGACTGATTTATAGACAGGAAGATCTTGTTCCTTTGAAATCTGCTCGATAGCTCAGGTCTGGTTAAACTGATTAATTTCAGCTTGCTTGGCTTTGCTGCAACACAAGCGGAAAGCTCCACCTACTGGCTATTTTAATAAATGCACTGCTTCTCAATGCTTTTCAATAGCAGTCACATGACTGGAAAAAAAGGTTGTTATTCTGAAATGGTGTAAATTGAACCGTTGTAAAACGAGGGCCACCTGTATATATATATATATATATATATATATATATATATATATATATATATATATAACTAAAATACAGACAAACACTACTACTAACTCAGTTTTACAAATCAATAACTGCATCCGTATATGTTCTGAAAATGTCAATCAAAACTGTTACGACGACACCCAGGGATTAGTTAATACAATATTGTTTTACCTTTTTTTTCTACATTGTTAAGACTATGTCCCTTTAAAGAAAAAGGTCACATATTTTCTCCACTGGAACTTTACTTTGAACCTAGTCAGAAATTCAGTGCTCTATTTAAGTGCTTGGAAGGATTAAACTCAAAGATTAAGAAAATCTTTTCTTCAACAGCTTAATCTGGAAATATGCAGGGATTCACATGCATTTTTAAAACCTACACGAAAATAACAGGTGTTTTATATTTTGCATTTAATTCTGTAATAAATTAAGATTACCTATTTAGGTCAAAGCAAAGAGAACATCACTATACATACTTTAAAACACTGAAGATATGAACGTGAAAAGATTTATACACCATTTCAACATTACCTTAAAGAGACCGTACACTGTAAAATTGTTTTTATATTAATGTATTTTCAATGACTTGTTATACCAGCTGCAGAGTATAAAATGTATGAGAAATTGCATTTTCAGGTTTGTGTATATGAAGCAGCTGGTTTTGTGCTTTTAAACCACAGCCTATTACAATGGGTTGAGCTTCAGCTTTCTTAAGTCAGTCCAAAATATTAGGAGCAAATATATATATATATTTTATTTAAAGAGATATTAAACAGCAACTACAGTAACATGGTAACTATTCACCATGCTATTGCTTTTCCTTTTGTGCCTTCCTGTGATTCAGATAGGGCATGCAATTTTAAAGGGACAGTCTACGCTAGAATGGTTATTGTTTAAAAACATAGATAATCCCTTTATTACCCATTCTCCAGTTATGCATAACCAACACGGTTATATTAAAAGGGACAGTCTAGTCCAAAACAAACTTTCATGATTCAGATAGGGCATGTAATATTAAACAAGTTTCCAATTTACTTTTATCACCAATTTTGCTTTGTTCTCTTGATATTCTTAGTTGAAAGCTTAACCTAGGAGGTTCATATGCTAATTTCTTAGACCTTGAAGGCCGCCTCTTAAGAATGCATTTTAACAGGTTTTTCACCACTAGAGGGTGTTAGTTCATGTGTTTGATATAGAAAACACTGTGCTCATGCACGTGAAGTTACCTGGGAGCTATCACTGATTGGCTAAACTGCAAGTCTGTCAAAAGAACTGAAATAAGGGGGCAGTTTGCAGAGGCTTAGATACAAGATAATCACAGAGGTAAAACATATATAAATATAAATGTGTTGGTTATGCAAAACTGGGGAATGGGTAAAAAAAAGGGGTTATCTTTTAAAACAATAACAATTCTGGTATAGACTGTCCCTTTAATATACTTTTTACTTATGTTATTTCCTTTAGCAAAGCCTCTGCAGACTGCCCCTAATTTCAGTTATTTTGACAGACTTGCATTTGGAGTGAGCACAATGTTTTCTATATGATACACATGAACTAGTACTGTCTAGCTGTGAAAAAATGTTAAAATGCAGAGATAAGAGGCGGCCTTCAAAGGCTTAGAAATTAGCATATGAGCCTACCTAGGTTTAGCTTTCAACAAATAATACCAAGAGAACAAAGCAAATTTGATGATAAAAGTACATTTGGTTATACAAAAATGGGGAATAGGTGATAAAGTGATTATCTATCTTTTGAAACAATAAAAATTCTGAAGCAGACTGTCCCTTTAACTAAAAGTTTTATACTTACCAAAAATCTACTAAGAGGAATAACCTCTTACAAAAGGTACATATGTGTAGCACTCAAATTCCCTTGATTGGTAATATCGACAGAGTATTGAGTGGCGGATAAACTAGGCTATTAAAATATAACTTTTATTGGGACTTTATTAAAAGGATAGGACAAAACAATTAAAATTACAGAAACTAGAATCAATCTGATTAGGGACAGTGGTGAGGGTAACACTTTGTGTAAAATTATATATCGTCAGAGATATTAATATATCTGGTTAGTATCTCTAGGTGCTCCAACTATTGTGTTATTTCTATATGTTAGTAATTTTATCACTAACGATGAAACTGTATTAGATTAAAGATATTGATATATCTAGATGGTAACTCCAGATAATCAAATTTGTATAAGTCTTTCTATTCGTGGTAATACACAATCAATCACAGCTTGCTAAATATACTATTTGTTAAATAGCTAGTCGTGCACAGAATTGATGTTCACAAGGTGAAGTGGTTATGGCATATTGTGGTATACCATGTACATCAAATTCACATAATCTGTGAGGTATAGAGAGCGTCGTTAACTATTTGTAACTGGTATCAAACCCTCATGATTATATCACACTTAAGTCGGGATGTATATTGTGTACTTATAAATTGGTCAGAAATAACTGTGACTCAGTTAGATATTAAAAATAAATCCCTTAAAGTCAAATGTATATACTCTGGGAAATTAGGATATTAGTAGCACAACTTCTCTTGATGCATGAATATACATCTATATTTTGTACCAGTTAGATTGTATAAAAGGATATCACTCCTGGACCAAATTATAGTTATTCGCTCATTTATAGAGTCAAGTTCAAGAATTGGCTCCTGAGTGTTTCAGTCACCGACTGGTTAAAGGTAATTTTATCCAATATGTAACATAGTGTACTACTAAACTCTCATCCAATCACGTGGTTACATATATAATAGTATTGCTATGTATGTTACACCAACACTCTTGTATGTTATAGTGTAGTCAATACTATATATTAATTTCACTCACTCACTTTTGTCTGGTTGGTAACATGTAAGGCAAAGCCATAAACATTTATTTCAGTAATATTAAGTGTTACTACACTAACATCCAATTACGTGGTAACTCATATAGTAGTATTGCTAAATATATTAGACCATTGCTATTATATGCAATGGTATATTCAATACTATAGTATGGTATAGTGTTAACCAGTTTTAAATATTGTGTGCACACGTTAGCTTGTATCACGTTGATCTCACTTAGGAATTAACCACACATATTATTTATATCAGTGTCACAAATGACGATTTAGTAGCTAGATAAGCTTATTTAGTAACAAAACAGGTTACTTATGTATACAGTTACAGAGAGCCATATACCCCATATTCACCATAGAGAGATAGCAATATTGTGTATAGTAGCACCGGAATTTAATGGTCCCTATAATACTTTTGACGTTTAGCTATATCTCCTTGTACATATCATTGTCTATAAGTCTCTCCTTGTAACCATAACCATATTATCTATGAGTTTCTCTTTGTAAACCTATAAGTCTCTCCTTGTAACCATAACCTGGTGATATAGCTTATACTGCTTCTAGTAACAGCGGTTTAAGTTTTATCTGACTGTCCCCAATCTTTATAATCAAAGTAATTCGTCTGGGCTTTTAAGAATAGCTATAGCTATATTCCAGTATTTGAGCTGCTAATAAGCTTGACGAATTAAGTTTAAATAGTTAGAAAAAGATTTGTTTCTGCTAAGTTAAAAACATATATTTTACGGAGCCCATCAACTCCCAACCTCCCCTGACATGTTTCGCCGACAAACTCGGCTTTTTCAAAGGGTTTACCGAGGTTACGGTCTGGCGGGTATTTATGCCTGGTAACTCCGCCTATTTTGAAAGACTGACCTATCAGCGTATCTGGGTGTGAATGTTTTACTGGTAACGTTCCAGTGACACTCCTCCAGTCCTAGCCAATGGGTGTAATTGTTGTGCTGGTAATATTCCAGCTGACTTCTTCGATCTGACAGGTATGCACCAAAGCATATCGTGTCTGATTACCGTGCTCATCCATTTAATTAATATTAAGCATTGTTTCAACATGTTTGTACTTCTTGCATTCATTTATACTTTTTCGCAGTGATTTCTTAGTATTATATTTCGTCAATGACACTATATTTTGCTTCGATCATATGTGTCATAAGATGTTATCTTCACTGGTAGCAATACAACTTTTTCCCCATATAACATACTATGATGTTATACTCGTCTTGAATGTTTTAACGGATCACTGATTCTCTTCAATAGTTCACCAAATCACTCACTGACTGCGTTAGTGTAATATTTGATCTGGGGAACCATTTTTTACTTTCAGCACTGTGTGTATTGTGAGACATGTCTCTGTGTTTGACATATCCTGTCAGATTCCTGTTACATAGCAGATATCAGATGGCGTTTATGGTTTGTAAACCCAGGTAATTATTAACCCATACATCTCCTTGGATGATATTACTTGATCCAGCCAGGGATGTACCCAATCCCCCACTTTAAAAGCACTCAGCATATCTAAATTACAAATTCAGTGTCAAAGAAATTAATAACAAATAAATAAATCCCATGTCAAAGCAATTTATGTCTGCATCTAATGCATAGATACCTTCATTATCTTAAGGTTATTGATTTCATTAGATGTTACATCAGAACAGTGCTACTAATCTCATATTGATTGTATGATCATTTCTTTTGATAGCTCCCACATATCAATAATGTGATAATAATTTATACAAGGACTATTGTCCCGTATTTATAAAATTCCACTGTGGTTTACTTATAAAAACGATTATTATGTGACTAACAAAATTAACTATTTAAGAAACAAGAAATTAAATTTTATTTTTTTTTTTATTTTAAAAAATAGAAAAAATTAATTAAGTTAATCTGTGTGTGATTTTGTGTCTTTTTTGTACAGTGTTATTAATTATTCTATATACTTAATAAGGCCTTACACCATAAATAGAAAATTATAAGGCTAGTACTAGTGATCAAGTTAATGTACAATGTGAATGTATTACTTATTAATGTGAATATTTTAATAAATTGATCAAGAGATGTGAAAATAATGAAAGTGTTGCTGGAAACATGTAATACCAACTACCAAAATATAAAACGTGAATGTGTATTAGAAAAACTTAGTGCAAAAAGTGTCCAACTTCTGTCAATATGAATATCAGAGAACTTGATAAGAGAAAAAAGTTTTTTAATTTCTATTATATTTTTTATTATTTTTGACATAGTCTTGTCATAGATCAATTTAGTATGCTGATAGAACGGTGTTAGTGGGTATTTGGGGTTTCTCTCTATATTTCTGGAGTAATATTACAGATATACAAAATAGTTATTATGTTCGTTAGGTCCGTGAGGCTTGACTGAGTTCATTAAGAAGATCCATCTGCTTTCCTGTTCCAATAGTCTGGTGGTTAAATCCCCACCTCTTATTCCAAGACTGATCTTTTGAATTCCTGTGCAAGTTAATTTATTGACTCTACTTTGATGTTTACTTTGATGTTTTTTCAGAAAATGATATGCTACAGAGGTAATGTTTTTCTTATTTTGAAGATCTTTGGCGGCATTCTTGATATTCTTGATATTTCGAATATGCTCCTGTAACCGTGTATGCAACTTTCGTGTTGTCATACCAATATAGGTTTTAGGGCAGTCACATTTGATCATATATATCACTCCTGTTGTGTTACAACTTATATATGTTTTAATGTTATGTACTTTACCAAATCTGTCATGTATTTTCAGGGTTTTATGTATGTATTTACAACTTGAGCAAGTGCCGCAGGGATAAGAACCCTGAATTTTGCTTTTTTTGTTCGTTGGTCGTTGAAATGACTGGGGCTTATCATATCTTTTAAATTTTTGCTATGATCTATGACAAGACAATGTCAAAAATAATAAATATAATAGAAATTAAAAAACTTTTTTTTCTCTTATCAAGTTCTCTGATATTCATATTGACAGAAGTTGGACACTTTTTGCACTAAGTTTTTCTAATACACATTCACGTTTTATATTTTGGTAGTTGGTATTACATGTTTCCAGCAACACTTTCATTATTTTCACATCTCTTGATCAATTTATTAAAATATTCACATTAATAAGTAATACATTCACATTGTACATTAACTTGATCACTAGTACTAGCCTTATAATTTTCTATTTATGGTGTAAGGCCTTATTAAGTATATAGAATAATTAATAACACTGTACAAAAAAGACACAAAATCACACACAGATTAACTTAATTAATTTTTTCTATTTTTTAAAATAAAAATTTTTTTAATTTCTTGTTTCTTAAATAGTTAATTTTGTTAGTCACATAATAATCGTTTTTATAAGTAAACCACAGTGGAATTTTATAAATACGGGACAATAGTCCTTGTATAAATTATTATCACATTATTGATATGTGGGAGCTATTAAAAGAAATGATCATACAATCAATATGAGATTAGTAGCACTGTTCTGATGTAACATCTAATGAAATCAATAACCTTAAGATAATGAAGGTATCTATGCATCAGATGCAGACATAAATTGCTTTGACATGGGATTTATTTATTTGTTATTAATTTCTTTGACACTGAATTTGTAATTTAGATATGCTGAGTGCTTTTAAAGTGGGGGATTGGGTACATCCCTGGCTGGATCAAGTAATATCATCCAAGGAGATGTATGGGTTAATAATTACCTGGGTTTACAAACCATAAACGCCATCTGATATATGCTATGTAACAGGAATCTGACAGGATATGTCAAACACAGAGACATCTAGTTGATATAATGTCTCACAATACACACAGTGCTGAAAGTAAAAAATGATTCCCCAGATCTAATATTACACTAACGCAGTCAGTGAGTGATTTGGTGAACTATTGAAGAGAATCAGTGATCCGTTAAAACATTCAAGACGAGTATAACATCATAGTATGTTATATGGGGAAAAAGTTGTATTGCTACCAGTGAAGATAACATCTTATGACACATATGATCGAAGCAAAATATAGTGTGATTGACGAAATATAATACTAAGAAATCACTGTGAAAAAGTATAAAACAGAATTTATGCTTACCTGATAAATTACTTTCTCCAACGGTGTGTCCGGTCCACGGCGTCATCCTTACTTGTGGGAATATCTCTTCCCCAACAGGAAATGGCAAAGAGTCCCAGCAAAGCTGGCCATATAGTCCCTCCTAGGCTCCGCCCACCCCAGTCATTCAACCGACGGACAGGAGGAAATATATATAGGAGAAACCATATGGTACCGTAGTGACTGTAGTTAGAGAAAATAATTCATCAGACCTGATTAAAAAAACCAGGGCGGGCCGTGGACCGGACACACCGTTGGAGAAAGTAATTTATCAGGTAAGCATAAATTCTGTTTTCTCCAACATTGGTGTGTCCGGTCCACGGCGTCATCCTTACTTGTGGGAACCAATACCAAAGCTTTAGGACACGGATGAAGGGAGGGAGCAAATCAGGTTACCTAAACGGAAGGCACCACGGCTTGCAAAACCTGTCTCCCAAAAATAGCCTCCGAAGAAGCAAAAGTATCAAATTTGTAAAATTTGGCAAAAGTGTGCAGTGAAGACCAAGTCACTGCCTTACATATCTGGTCAACAGAAGCCTCGTTCTTGAAGGCCCATGTGGAAGCCACAGCCCTAGTGGAGTGAGCTGTGATTCTTTCAGGACGCTGCCGTCCGGCAGTCTCATAAGCCAATCGGATGATGCTTTTAAGCCAAAAGGAAAGAGAGGTAGAAGTCGCTTTTTGACCTCTCCTTTTACCAGAATAAACAACAAACAAGGAAGATGTTTGTCTGAAATCTTTTGTAGCCTCTAAATAGAATTTTAGAGCACGGACTACGTCCAAATTGTGTAACAAACGTTCCTTCTTTGAAACTGGATTCGGACATAAAGAAGGTACAACTATCTCCTGGTTAATATTTTTGTTAGAAACAACCTTAGGAAGAAAACCAGGCTTAGTACGCAAAACCACCTTATCTGCATGGAACACCAGATAGGGCGGAGAACACTGCAGAGCAGATAACTCTGAAACTCTTCTAGCAAAAGAAATTGCAACCAAAAACAAAACTTTCCAAGATAGTAACTTAATATCTATGGAATGTAAAGGTTCAAACGGAACCCCTTGAAGAACTGAAAGAACTAGATTTAGACTCCAGGGAGGAGTCAAAGGTCTGTAAACAGGCTTGATCCTAACCAGAGCCTGAACAAATGCTTGAACATCTGGCACAGCTGCCAGTCTTTTGTGTAGTAAGACAGATAAAGCAGAGATCTGTCCCTTTAGAGAACTTGCAGATAATCCTTTCTCCTAACCTTCTTGTAGAAAGGAGAGAATCTTAGGAATTTTTATCTTATTCCATGGGAATCCTTTGGATTCACACCAACAGATATATCTTTTCCATATTTTATGGTAAATCTTTCTAGTTACCGGTTTTCTGGCATGAACCAGAGTATCTATCACGGAATCTGAAAACCCACACTTCGATAGAATCAAGCGTTCAATCTCCAAGCCGTCAGCTGGAGGGAGACCAGATTTGGATGTTCGAATGGACCCTGAACAAGAAGGTCCTGTCTCAAAGGTAGCTTCCATGGTGGAGCCGATGACATATTCACCAGGTCTGCATACCAAGTCCTGCGTGGCCACGCAGGAGCTATCAAGATCACCGAGGCCCTCTCCTGATTGATCCTGGCTACCAGCCTGGGAATGAGAGGAAACGGTGGAAATACATAAGCTAGGTTGAAGGTCCAAGGTGCTACTAGTGCATCTACTAGAGTCGCCTTGGGATCCCTGGATCTGGACCCGTAGCAAGGAACCTTGAAGTTCTGACGAGACGCCATCAGATCCATGTCTGGAATGCCCCATAATTGAGTTATTTGGGCAAAGATCTCCGGATGGAGTTCCCACTCCCCCGGATGGAATGTCTGACGACTCAGAAAATCCGCCTCCCAGTTTTCCACACCTGGGATGTGGATCGCAGACAGGTGGCAGGAGTGATCCTCCGCCCATTGAATTATTTTGGTCACTTCTTTCATCGCCAGGGAACTCCTTGTTCCCCCCTGATGATTGATATACGCAACGGTCGTCATGTTGTCTGATTGGAACCTTATGAATCTGGCCTTTGCTAGCTGAGGCCAAGCCCTGAGAGCATTGAATATCGCTCTCAGTTCCAGAATGTTTATCGGGAGAAGAGACTCTTCCCGAGACCATAGACCCTGAGCTTTCAGGGATTCCCAGACCGCGCCCCAGCCCACTAGACTGGCATCGGTCGTGACAATGACCCACTCTGGTCTGCGGAAGCTCATTCCCTGGGACAGATTGTCCAGGGTCAGCCACCAACGGAGTGAATCTCTGGTCTTCTGATCTACTTGAATCATTGGAGACAAGTCTGTATAGTCCCCATTCCACTGTTTGAGCATGCACAGTTGTAATGGTCTTAGATGAATTCGTGCAAAAGGAACTATGTCCATTGCTGCAACCATCAACCCTACTACTTCCATGCACTGAGCTATGGAAGGACGAGGAACAGAATGAAGAACTTGACAAGAGCTTAGAAGTTTTGATTTTCTGACCTCTGTCAGAAAAATCCTCATTTCTAAGGAATCTATTATTGTTCCCAAGAAGGGAACTCTTGTCGACGGAGACAGAGAACTTTTTTCTATGTTCACCTTCCATCCGTGTGATCTGAGAAAGGCCAGAACGATGTCTGTATGAGCCTTTGCTTTTGACAGGGACGACGCTTGTATTAGAATGTCATCCAAGTAAGGTACTACTGCAATGCCCCTCGGTCTTAGAACCGCTAGAAGGGACCCTAGCACCTTTGTGAAAATCCTTGGAGCAGTGGCTAACCCGAATGGGAGGGCCACAAACTGGTAATGCTTGTCCAGAAAAGCGAACCTTAGGAACTGATGATGTTCTTTGTGGATAGGAATATGTAGGTACGCATCCTTTAGATCCACGGTAGTCATAAATTGACTTTCCTGGATAGTGGGTAGAATCTTTGGAATGGTTTCCATCTTGAACGATGGTACCCTGAGAAATTTGTTTAGGATCTTCAAATCTAAAATTGGTCTGAAAGTTCCCTCTTTTTTGGGAACTACGAACAGATTGGAATAAAATCCCATTCCTTGTTCCTTTATTGGAACTGGGTGTATCACTCCCATCTTTAACAGGTCTTCTACACAATGTAAGAATGCCTGTCTCTTTATTTGGTTTGAGGATAAGTGAGACATGTGGAACCTTCCCCTTGGGGGTAGTTCCTTGAATTCCAGGAGATAACCTTGAGAAACTATTTCTAGCGCCCAGGGATCCTGAACATCTCTTGCCCAAGCCTGAGCAAAGAGAGTCTGCCCCCCACTAGATCCGGTCCCGGATCGGGGGCTACTCCTTCATGCTGTTTTGTTAGCAGCGGCAGGCTTCTTGGCCTGCTTACCCTTGTTCCAGCCTTGCATCGGTTTCCAGGCTGGTTTGGGTTGTGAGGCATTACCCTCTTGCTTAGAGGATGCAGAATTAGAGGCCGGTCCGTTCCTGAAATTGCGAAAGGAACGAAAATTAGACTTATTTTTAGCCTTGAAAGACCTATCTTGTGGAAGGGCGTGGCCCTTTCCCCCAGTGATGTCTGAAATAATCTCTTTCAATTCTGGTCCAAATAGAGTTTTACCTTTGAAAGGGATGTTAAGCAATTTTGTCTTGGATGACACATCCGCTGACCAAGACTTTAGCCAAAGCGCTCTGCGCGCCACGATAGCAAACCCTGAATTTTTCGCCGCTAATCTAGCTAATTGCAAAGCGGCATCTAAAATAAAAGAGTTAGCCAATTTAAGTGCGTGAACTCTGTCCATAACCTCCTCATATGGAGTCTCTCTACTGAGCGACTTTTCTAGTTCCTCGAACCAGAACCACGCTGCTGTAGTGACAGGAACAATGCACGAAATTGGTTGTAGAAGGTAACCTTGCTGTACAAAAATCTTTTTAAGCAAACCTTCCAATTTTTTATCCATAGGATCTTTGAAAGCGCAACTATCTTCGATAGGAATAGTAGTGCGTTTGTTTAGAGTAGAAACTGCCCCCTTGACCTTAGGGACTGTCTGCCATAAGTCCTTTCTGGGGTCGACCATAGGAAATAATTTCTTAAATATAGGGGGGGGAACAAAAGGTATGCCGGGCTTTTCCCACTCCTTATTTACTATGTCCGCCACCCGCTTGGATATAGGAAAAGCGTCTGGGTGCACCGGAACCTCTAGGAACTTGTCCATCTTGCATAATTTCTCTGGAATTACCAAGTTGTCACAATCATCCAGAGTAGATAACACCTCCTTAAGCAGTGCACGAAGATGTTCTAATTTAAATGTCACAACATCAGGTTCAGCTTGTTGAGAAATTTTTCCTGAATCTGAAATTTCTCCATCTGACAAAACCTCCCTCATGGCCCCTTCAGATTGGTGTGAGGGTATGACAGAACAATTATCATCAGCGCCCTCCTGCTCTTTAGTGTTTAAAAAAGAGCAATCGCGCTTTTTCTGATAAGTAGGCATTTTGGATAAAATATTTGCTATGGAGTTATCCATTACAGCCGTTAATTGTTGCATGGTAATAAGCATTGGCGCACTAGATGTACTAGGGGCTTCCTGCGTGGGCAAAACTGGTGTAGACACAGTAGGAGATGATGTAGTATCATGTTTACTCCCCTCATCTGAGGAATCATCTTGGGCAATTTCATTATCTGTGGCAGTACTGTCCTTACTTTGTTTGGACGCTATGGCACAATTATCACATAAATTTAAATGGGGAGACACATTGGCTTTCATACATATAGAACATAGCTTATCTGAAGGTACAGACATGTTAAACAGGCTTAAACTTGTCAACAAAGCACAAAAAACGTTTTAAAACAAAACCGTTACTGTCTCTTTAAATTTTAAACAGAAAACACTTTATTACTGAATATGTGAAAAAGTATGAAGGAATTGTTCAAAAATTTCACCAGTGTCTTAAAGCATTAATAGTATTGCACACCAAATTTCAGAGCTTTAACCCTTAAAATAACGGAACCGGAGCCGTTTATAAATTTAACCCCTATACAGTCCCAGCTATAGTCTTTGCTGAGACCCAACCAAGCCCAGAGGGGAATACGATACCAATTGACGCCTTCTAGAAGCTTTTCCAGCTATTTTTAGATCCACACACATGCATCTGCATGCCCTGCTCTCAAAAAACAACTGCGCAGTAATGGCGCGAAAATGAGGCTCTGTCTACAACTAGGAAGGCCCCCTGACTGGAAAAGGTGTCTAACACAGTGCCTGCCGTTTAATAAACGTTCCCCAAGTTTATAAATGCAAATTGTCAGCATAAATATGAATAAAATGCCCAAATAAAGCAATCGATTTAGCCCATAAAAATGTCTACCAGTTTTTTTTTAGCCCATAATAAGCCCTTTATTCTGTTTGTTTGACTAAGAAAATGGCTTACCGGTCCCCATGAGGGGAAATGACAGCCTTCCAGCATTACATGGTCTTGTTAGAAATATGGCTAGTCATACCTTAAGCAGAAAAGTCTGCTAACTGCTTCCCCCAACTGAAGTTACTTCATCTCAACAGTCCTATGTGGAAACAGCAATCGATTTTAGTTACTGTCTGCTAAAATCATCTTCCTCTCACAAACAGAAATCTTCATCCTTTTCTGTTTCAGAGTAAATAGTACATACCAGCACTATTTTAAAATAACAAACACTTGATAGAAGAATAAAAACTACATTTAAACACCAAAAAACTCTTAACCATCTCCGTGGAGATGTTGCCTGTGCAACGGCAAAGAGAATGACTGGGATGGGCGGAGCCTAGGAGGGACTATATGGCCAGCTTTGCTGGGACTCTTTGCCATTTCCTGTTGGGGAAGAGATATTCCCACAAGTAAGGATGACGCCGTGGACCGGACACACCAATGTTGGAGAAATGAATGCAAGAAGTACAAACATGTTGAAACAATGCTTAATATTAATTAAATGGATGAGCACGGTAATCAAGACACTATATGCTTTGGTGCATACCTGTCAATTCGAAGAAGTCAGCTGGAATATTACCAGCACAACAATTACACCCATTGGCTAGGACTGGAAGAGTGTCACTGGAACGTTACCAGTAAAACATTCACACCCAGATACGCTGATAGGTCAGTCTTTCAAAATAGGCGGAGTTACCAGGCATAAATACCCGCCAGACCGTAACCTCGGTAAACCCTTTGAAAAAGCCGAGTTTGTCGGCGAAACATGTCAGGGGAGGTTGGGAGTTGATGGGCTCCGTAAAATATATGTTTTTAACTTAGCAGAAACAAATCTTTTTCTAACTATTTAAACTTAATTCGTCAAGCTTATTAGCAGCTCAAATACTGGAATATAGCTATAGCTATTCTTAAAAGCCCAGACGAATTACTTTGATTATAAAGATTGGGGACAGTCAGATAAAACTTAAACCGCTGTTACTAGAAGCAGTATAAGCTATATCACCAGGTTATGGTTACAAGGAGAGACTTATAGGTTTACAAAGAGAAACTCATAGATAATATGGTTATGGTTACAAGGAGAGACTTATAGACAATGATATGTACAAGGAGATATAGCTAAACGTCAAAAGTATTATAGGGACCATTAAATTCCGGTGCTACTATACACAATATTGCTATCTCTCTATGGTGAATATGGGGTATATGGCTCTCTGTAACTGTATACATAAGTAACCTGTTTTGTTACTAAATAAGCTTATCTAGCTACTAAATCGTCATTTGTGACACTGATATAAATAATATGTGTGGTTAATTCCTAAGTGAGATCAACGTGATACAAGCTAACGTGTGCACACAATATTTAAAACTGGTTAACACTATACCATACTATAGTATTGAATATACCATTGCATATAATAGCAATGGTCTAATATATTTAGCAATACTACTATATGAGTTACCACGTAATTGGATGTTAGTGTAGTAACACTTAATATTACTGAAATAAATGTTTATGGCTTTGCCTTACATGTTACCAACCAGACAAAAGTGAGTGAGTGGAATTAATATATAGTATTGACTACACTATAACATACAAGAGTGTTGGTGTAACATACATAGCAATACTATTATATATGTAACCACGTGATTGGATGAGAGTTTAGTAGTACACTATGTTACATATTGGATAAAATTACCTTTAACCAGTCGGTGACTGAAACACTCAGGAGCCAATTCTTGAACTTGACTCTATAAATGAGCGAATAACTATAATTTGGTCCAGGAGTGATATCCTTTTATACAATCTAACTGGTACAAAATATAGATGTATATTCATGCATCAAGAGAAGTTGTGCTACTAATATCCTAATTTCCCAGAGTATATACATTTGACTTTAAGGGATTTATTTTTAATATCTAACTGAGTCACAGTTATTTCTGACCAATTTATAAGTACACAATATACATCCCGACTTAAGTGTGATATAATCATGAGGGTTTGATACCAGTTACAAATAGTTAACGACGCTCTCTATACCTCACAGATTATGTGAATTTGATGTACATGGTATACCACAATATGCCATAACCACTTCACCTTGTGAACATCAATTCTGTGCACGACTAGCTATTTAACAAATAGTATATTTAGCAAGCTGTGATTGATTGTGTATTACCACGAATAGAAAGACTTATACAAATTTGATTATCTGGAGTTACCATCTAGATATATCAATATCTTTAATCTAATACAGTTTCATCGTTAGTGATAAAATTACTAACATATAGAAATAACACAATAGTTGGAGCACCTAGAGATACTAACCAGATATATTAATATCTCTGACAATATATAATTTTACACAAAGTGTTACCCTCACCACTGTCCCTAATCAGATTGATTCTAGTTTCTGTAATTTTAATTGTTCTTCCTATCCTTTTAATAAAGTCCCAATAAAAGTTATATTTTAATAGCCTAGTTTATCCGCCACTCAATACTCTGTCGATATTACCATTCAAGGGAATTTGAGTGCTACACATATGTACCTTTTGTAAGAGGTTATTCCTCTTAGTTGTTTTTTGTCCAGTAATGTACATGGCACCTAATCTTCATACTATTTAGTATACCGCTGAGGGTGAATTCACTTTTTACTCTTAGTTGTAGTTACCTACAATTATATTCCCTTTTTTATCCCTCGGTAGTGCCTTTGGGCCCCCTTCTCGCAGTTCTTACCAAAAATCTATCCATAGACAAAACAATGGCATATTCACTAAGCAGTCAAAACTTTTGTAATAAAGGTGGCGGACATACGAAACAAAAACATTTATGTACTGCAGTTCAACTATATCCTTGCATGAAAATTTTAGTTTTACTTACCCGATTCCCCAGAAAGATCTGCCTCCACCTCTTGTGGTTAAACATACAAGCCCAATGGTCTTAAATTACCTAGACACTAGGGTTCCCGCAGTGCCTCAAAAAATGTTGCTGGGAATTCATGCCCATACCTTATTCATTTACCCATGTCATGCTGACTGATGCCAGTTGATACACACACACATTATATATATATATATATATATATATATATATATATATAGTAGAGAAGAAAACAGCACTCTCTGGACTTAAGTTTAAACAAATAGTTTAATAGGTAACGTTTCGGGGAATGCTCCCCTTCATCAGACCCTGAAACGTTACCTATTAAACTATTTGTTTAAACTTAAGTCCAGAGAGTGCTGTTTTCTTCTCTACTACATTTTACCTACTCTAGCACCCTGGCCCTTGGAAAATTGTTTGTGAGAGTGCAACTGACTCATCTTGCATATATATCTATATATATATATATATATATATATATATATATATATATATATATATATATATATATATATATATATATACACACACACACACACATATACATACATACATACACACACACACTAGGGCTGGGCGATATGGGGGAAAAACATTTGCGATTTAATCGCAATTTTCAAGTCAGCACCCCCTGTAACCTAAATAAGCCTCATCAGCTCCCACTGTAACCCCGCACCCCCTGTAACCCTCATAAGCCCCCCTCTGTAACCTACATAAGCCCCATCAGCTCCCACTGTAACCCCCAATAGCACTCCTTGTGTAACATACATAAGTCCCATCAGCTCCCACTGTAACACCGCAATAAGCACCCCCTTTAACATCATAAGCCCCCTACCCCCAGCGCACCCTCCTCCCTGTAACCCGCCTCAGCCACAGCACGCACCCCCCTCTCCCTGTAACACGCATCAGCCACAGCACCATCAGCTTCCACTGTAACCCCCAAAAATCACCCCTTGTGTTACCTACATAAGCCATCAGCTCCCACTGTAACCCCCCAAATAAGCACCCCCTTTAAAATCATAAGCACCACCTGTAACACCATCAGCCCTCAACCCACATAAGTCCCAGCACACCCCCCTCCATGTAACCCACATCAACCACAGCGAGCGCGCACCCCCCTCCCTGGAACCCGCATCAGCCACAACGCTCCCCGGTAAGTCGGCTCAATGTCGCAAGGCGGGCACGGCAAGTCGGCGGCCCTCGTGTACATCATAGGTGACATCAAAGGGGGCGGAACTAAAAAAATTGCATACTCTTGCGGTGTTAAAACCCTGATTAAGTGTGCAGCCCTAATACACACACACATATATATATATATATATATATATACATATACACACACACATACATACATATATATATATATATATATATACACATACACACACACTGTATCTCACAAAAGTGAGTACACACCACACATTTTTGTAAATATTTTATTATATCTTTTCATGTAACACTGAAGTGAAATGACACTTTGCTACAATGTAAAAGTAGTGAGTGTACAGTCTGTATAACAGTGTAAATTTGCTGTCCCCTCAAAATAACTCAACACACAGCCATTAACATCTAAACCATTGGCAACAAAAGTGAGTACACCCCTAAGTGGAAATGTCCAAATTGGGCACAATTAGCCATTTTCCCTACCCGGTGTCATGTGACTTGTTAGTGTTACATGGTCTCAAGTGTGAATAGGGAGCAGGTGTGTTAAATTTGGTGTTATCGCTCTCACACTGGTCACTGGAAGTTCAAGATGGCACCTCATGGCAAAGAACTCTGAGGATCTGAAAAAAAGAATTGTTGCTCTACATAAAGATGGCTGGCCTAGGCTATAAAAAGATTGCCAAGACCCTGAAACTGTGCTGCAGCACAGTGGGCAAGACCATACAGTGGTTTCACAGGACAGATTTCACTCAGAACAGGCCTCGCCATGGTCGACCAAAGAAGTTGAGGTCACATGCTCAGCGTCATATCCAGATGTTGTCTTTGGGAAATAGACGTATGAGTGCTGACAGCATTGCTGCAGAGGTTGAAAAGGGGGGGGGGGGGTCAGCCTGTCAGTGCTCACATACGCCGCACACTGCATCAAATTGGTCTGCATGGTTGTTGTCCCAGAAGGAAGCCTCTTCTAAAGATAAAGGCTGTGACACACTGCAAGCAGTGTGTCTTGCCTTTTCATCTCTGTGCACTCTGCTGCGTCAGGTCGCGTAGCTAAGCGCTCAGAGATGAAATATTTGAACTTCAGAAGCGATGCGGAGCAAAGCAGCTGCTTTGCCTCGCGCCGCATCGCTTGCAGTGTGTCACAGCCTTTATGCACAAGAAAGCCTCTTGATAATGCACAAGAAAGCCTGTTGCCTCTTGAAGAAGCCCGACCGTAGATCGGGGGAAACGCGTTAGGCTGTCGGGCATATCACCTGAAGATTGTTTGTGTCCTGCAAAACCTTTGTCCCCACAAGCTATACAGCAGCCTGGCAGAGGATCCGGAACACTTTGCCTGCAGTATCTTGTCATAGCTAGAGAAGGCAGACCAGCTACGCCTGTGAGAAACAAGGAGCTGTGAACACTGAACGCTCCATCTGAATGCCTGTTTTTAATTTTACTCTAGTAAGTGTTATTATACATGCGTGTGCAATAACTTAATAAATCTTTCACTTGAGTCGTGCCCTGTGCGCCTTTCTTCTTTCTTTTTGTTTCTAAGCAGACTAAGGACATGGATTACTGGAACCATGTCCTGTGGTCCGATGAGACCAAGATAAACTTATTTGGTTCAGATGTTGTCAAGCGTATGTGGCAGCAACCAGGTGAGGAGTACAAAGACAAGTGTTTCTTGCCTACAGTCAAGCATGGTGGTGGGAGTGTCATGCGCTGGGCCTGCATGAGTGCTGCCGGCACTGGGGAGCTACAGTTCACTGAGGGAACCACGAATGCCAACATGTACTGTAACCTACTGAAGCAGAGCATGATCCCTTCCCTTCGGAGACTGGGCCGCAGGGCAGTATTCCAACATGATAACGCCCCCAAACACACCTCCAAGACGACCACTGCCTTGCTAAAGAAGCTGAGGGTAAAGGTGATGGACTGGCCAAGCATGTCTCCAGACCTAAACCCTATTGAACATCTGTGGGTCATCCTCAAACGGAATTTGGGGGACCGCAAGTTCTCTAATATCCACCAGCTCCGTGATGTCATCATGGAATAGTGGAAGAGGACTCTGAAGCTCTGGAGAACTCCATGCCCAAGAGAGTTAAGGCAGTGCTGGAAAATAATGGTGGCCCCATAAAATAGACACTTTGGGCCCAATTTGGACATTTCCACTTAGGGGTGTACTCACTTTTGTTGCCAATGGCTGTGTGTTGAGTTATTTTGAGGGGACAGTAAATTTACACTGTTATACAGGATGTATACTTACTATACATTGTAGCAAAGTGTTATTTCCTCAGTGATGTCACATGCAAAGATATAATAAAACATTTACAAAAATGTGAGGGGTGTACTCACTTTTGTGAGGGGTGTGTGTATGTATGTATGTATATATATATATATATATATATATATATATATATATATATATATATATATATATATATAAATAAAAGGGCAGCTCAAGCTAAAACAAAAAAAAGTTAAAGACGTACTTTGAGATGTGCAGAGTTTAATTCATGCAATAAACGTATCTATATATCCCTTATGCTATTATACTTCGTTTTGGACATGGGTGAAATAATGAAGGGGTAATGGCGTATTTAAAGGGACAGTCTACACCAGAATTGTTATTGTTTTAAAAGATAGATAATCCCTTTTTTTACCCATTCCCTAGTATTGCATAACCAACACAGTTATATTTATATATTTTTTTACCTCTGTGATTATCTTGTATCTAAGCCTCTGCAGACTGCCCCTTTATTTCAGTTCTTTGACAGACTTGCAGTTTAGCTAATCAGTGATGGCTCCCAAGTAATTTCACGTGCATGAGCACAGTGTTATCGATATGAAAAACATAAACACCCTCTAGTTGTGAAAAAGCTGTTAAAATGCATTCTTAAGAGGCGGACTTCAAGGTCTAAGAAATTAGCATATGAACCTCCTAGGTTAAGCTTTCAACTAAGAATACCAAGAGAACAAAGAAAAATTGGTGATAAAAGTAAATTGGAAAATTGTTTAAAATTACATGCCCTATCTGAATCATGAAAGTTTTTTTGGACTAGACTGTCCCTTTAATCAAAACTATGGAGCAGAAGAAAATCTGAACTGCTAGTCATACTACAATCACCAAGATTTCTGTGTAGTAAATTGAATTTAAAAATTATAAAAAACGTTATGTAAGGTGTTCTACAGGAAAGATGGGCATGTGAGCTTATAAATTAAAGGTCAGCTAAAAAAAATAAATAGGTGTGTTTAAAGCAATGGTTGAAACGCAAAGCTTGAGGCACATCACAAGGTAGAAAAATGGGACATGAAACCCAAAAAAAATATTTTGTGATTCAGACAGAGCATACAATTGTAAACAACTTTCCAATTTACTTATATTATTTAATTTGCTTCCTGCTCTTGTTATGCTTTGCTGCAAGTTTGATCTAGGTAACCTCAGGAGCAGCAAAGAACCTAGATTCTAGCTGCTGATTGGTGGCTGCATATATATACCGATTGTCATTGGCTCACCCATGTGTTCAGTTAGAAACCAGTAGTGCATTGCTGCTCCTTCAACAAAGGATACATACAAAGTGAACACAATAAATCAGATAATAGAAGTAAATTGTAAAGTTGTTTGAAATCACATGTTCTATCTGAATCATGAAAGAAAATATTTTTAAGCAAAAACATGAGAAAATAAATGAATAAGCAGAGTGAAAGGAGCAAGATGTGGAGTATTTGTAAATAAAAACAGTTATAAGAGTGTTACTGAAGGCTTTGTATGTTTAAGATGATACTATGGATTTTATTTCTGGGAGTAAACTAAAGAATTTACAGAGATGCAATGCAATAGATGAAGAGTAAGGCACAGGCATTCAATTGGGAAACCAGCAAGGGTGAAGATGAACCTATCACATTGAGACATGGGTGAAAAGATCTGAATCTTTTTGTCTTGTTAGAGGAAGTTGTGAATTTTGGTGATATTGCTTAAAGTGAAAGTCAATCCTAGCTTTGTACAAACACTAGGATTGACTATTGAAACAAAGGGGACTTCCATTCATGAAGTATAAAATACTTCATGTAGAAAGCTCCTTTATTTGTTTCAACCGATCGCCGTTCTTAGCTGCTACAGCAGCCCACTGCTAAAATTTTTTTTTTGCTAAGGTGATTTTTCACCTCTTAGCCAATAGCCGTGTGGTAAATCCGGCTCCCATGGGCGCCAAGCCGGATTTACCGCACGGCTATTGGCTAAGAGGTGAAAACGTCACCTCTTAGCAAAAAACATTTTTAGCCGTGGGCTGCTGTAGCAGCTAAGAACGGCGATCGGTTGAAACAAAGGAGCCTTCTACATGAAGTATCTTACACTTCATTAATGAAAGTCCCCTTTATTTCAATAGTCAATCGTTGACTTTCACTGTAAAGGGATATGAAACCCCAAAAAATTTAAAATTTGTGATTCCCACAAAGCATACCATTTTTAAAAAAAAAGTTCCCAATTTACTTCTATTACAAAATGTATTCGCACCCATATTTTTTTCAAGAGATACCTAGGTAGGCATCTGGAGCACTACGTGGCAGGAAATAGTGGCATCATCCAGTGCTCTTGCAAAACTACTGCCATATAGTGTTCCAGAAAAGGGCAGGCTCCTAAGCTTACACCCCTGCTTGTCAACACAAGATACCAATAGAACTAAGAAAAAATGATAATAGAAGTAAATTAGAAAGTTGTTTAAAATTGCATGACCTATCTGAATCATGAAAGAAAGAAAATTCTCTTTAAAGCTACAGTAAAGTCAAACAAACCCATGATTTAGATTATTTCTAAAACAACTTCTATTGGTATCCTTTGCAAAAAGCATAACTGGGTGACTCAAGAGCTGCAAAGCACTAGTGGGATCTACCTACCAATTGTTCGTTAACGATGAGACATGTATGTGCAATTACAGTGGACATGCATAAGGCTATCCTAAGGAAAAAGTAACATGTAATATGGGTAGACTTGATGGGCCTTTTTGGTTCTTATCTACTGTCAAATTCTGTTTCTATGTTTCTCAATGTGTGCAGCTAGCTCTCAGCAGTGAATTGATGTTCCTTCAACAAAGGATACCAAGAGAATGAAAGTAAATTGAAAAGTTGTCTAAAATTGTATGCTCTATCTGAATGATGAATAAAAAATATATAAAGGTTTCATGTCCGTTTAAGGTTAAAGCACAATTTAATAAAGAACTAAATGTGAGTGGTAAAAGAGTTCTCTGCGAAATGTGCTCATGAAGGGTTGTACCAATACGGAAACTCACAACAGTAATGAAAATTTGAGGGGGATCAGATAGTGGCTGACAGGGAAAAGAGAACAAGGTAAGTTTGGAAATTTAGTAAGAAAAAGTAAGGCACTTACCTGTCAACAAGTTTCAAACAGTGATTGGCTTAGAGTATATCCACAAACAATTCAAAGCAGATTCAGTGGCATGTATAGGAGTGTGTTTTTTGTTAACAAGAAAAAGGGTCAATCGACTTTTTGACAAATAAATGATTACACTTTTTCACACTTAAAATGGGACATTGTACACTAGATTCTACTTAGCATAAATGTTTTCCATTTATATAGCCCATCTGGGGATGTTTTTGTAAAAATGTTTAGTTTTGCTTATTTTTAAATAACATTGTGCTGATTTTCAGACTACTAACCAAGCCCCAAAGTTTTAAATGTATACTGATGTATACAGGCTTCAGGTTGCTTCTGTTAGTATAGTGGGTCTTTTCATATGCAGTGGAAGGGGGAGGGTGTACTTTCAGCCCCTTTCAAAAGGTGTCCCTGCTTAACCTCATCAACAGTGCTAATTTGGGAGCTTCTAAATAAGTTTTTAAAAGGTTTTATACCGGATTTTTATATCAGTATCTGTGCATATCATTTACAGCAGTGTCTATTTCATGCAGTTAAATAACAATTTATATATACTGTCCATTTAAAGTGATGGTAAATTTAGATTAATTGTTCAATAAATTCTTAATCATCAAGTATGTCCAACCTAAATTGCTATGTTGGGTTCTAAATTCTGTTATTCCGTTATCGCTCCTTGCTCCGCCCCCGGCATTACTTCCTGTTATTTACTTCAGCTGAACCACCCCTCTCTATGTCGTATTGGCATCTCAATCTTCGTGGTTCGCTCTGCGCATGCGTTTCATTAGCTATGCAATAAATAAAGCTTGCGAAGCGCAAAATTACATGCTATAGCACTGTCATGCAGCGATCCAACATGTTAGAGCATGCGTAACGAACAGCGTGTTTGCTTAGAGGAGTGTCGGCGCCTGGACTGTCATTTGTATAAAAAAACGTGACATGAATAAATCAATGGCGGCCATTGTACGGCAGGAGGAAGGTATGTGAAATTTCAGCATTTTAATATTTAAAAATAAAGAGTGATTAAAGGGACACTGAACCCAAATTTTTTCTTTAGAGATTCCGATAGAGAATGTAATTTTAAGCAACTTTCTAATTTACTCCTATTATCAAATTTTCTTCATTCTCTTGGTATGTTTATTTGAAAAGCAAGAATGTAAGTTTAGATGCCAGACCATTTTTGGTAAACAACCTGGGTTGGTCCTTGCTGATTGGACAGCACCAATAAACAAGTGCTGTCCATGGTTCTGAACCAACAATTTGCTGGCTCCTTAGCATAGATTCCTTCTTTTTCAAATAAAGATAGCAAGAGAATGAAGAACAATTGATAATAGAAGTAAATTAGAAAGTTGCATGCTCTATCTGAATCATGAAAGAAAAAATTTGGGTTCAGTGTCCCTTTAAGAGGTTTTCATTAACCCCTTGAGTGCTAATGACGGCTCTGAGCCGTCACAGAGTTTCCCACTCTGGTGCTAATGACGGCTCAGAGCCGTCACTAGCACTCTCCCAACTTGAGGGAGATCTGGTGGCTCCCACCCCGGCGATTGGGCCTGCATAGTGACAGGCATCGCCGGGGCTTTACGGTATGCACGGTGACGTCACGTGCAATGACGTGATGACGTCACCGCGCAACTTTATTTAACATTAACAATGTTATATATAGGAGCAGGGGGCATGCTTCCAAGACCCACCGTTGGAAAGGTAATCGTCTAACTTTTCCAACAGTGTAAGTCTTGGGGATCTGAAATAAATAAAAAATAAAAAAAAAAGTTAAAAAGAAAATATTTTTTTTTTAAAATAAAAAACCCTTTAAAAAACCTTAGCACCCAGGCAGGAAAGTGCTTAGCACTCAAAGGGTTAATGAAAGACATTCTTTTTGGATTTTAAATATGATCGCTAGTTTGAAGTCGGCACAGTTTACCATCTCTTTAAAGGGATAGAAAAGTAAAAAATGAAATGTGCATGGATGCATTTCAATTTAAAATATGAGCATTTTTGCAATATACTTTAACCAGTAAAAAATGCTTCTAGTAAAAATTATTACTGTTTTTATGTGGCATACTCACATATAATGTGAGGGCTCGTGCACCAATTTTCATACACCATGCCTGCTCAAAGAGCTGGCAGTGGTGTGTATTGTTTCTAAATACATCATTTTTGTCATACAAGCAACCACTGACTCTTTGAGAAGGTATGGCGTTTGAATACTGGTGCACATGCCTTCACAGGATATTTGCATATAACCACTGAAAAACAGTAATTTTTACAAGAGGCCTTTTTGCCAATGAAAGCAGGTTGTAAAAACGCTTATATTTTAGATTGAAATGCACATTTCAGTTTTTATCTTTCTATCCATTTAAGGATTTTTTTAAAAATATACTGCAAAAAGGATATAAATGGTCTAAATTAAAAAATATTAATAACTTTTTGCAATATACTTTCATTAGCAAAAATGCTTCTGATAAAACGCTACTACTGGCTCAGTGGCATAAGCATTTAAAACACCAGAGAGCAAGAGGCATAGGGTTTGAATGAGTGTGCGCGTGGCAAGGGTATATGTACTTGTACTGCTGAAAAAGTGATTGCTTTTAAAAGAAAGATTTCTATTAATGTAAAATATATCCCAAAATGTCTTGTATTTAAACATTTCTAGTTTGATCAGTTTTTCACTCAGTATTTTTTTTCCTTTTCCAAATCAAGAATACTCATCTTCCAAGTCCATTTTTTTCTACATATTCTGTCTGGAACTAATAACTTTTTATTATGTCTCATGTAGTAAATATTTATTTATTTACTAAGTAAAATAGTTCATATTTGAAAGTTAATAACTTCCATAAAAATGAGTTTACAAATGTAGGAAAAATGCTGGGTACTGTAAATGTGGTTTCCCTTTAACATCTTAATTAAAATACATTTCTGTTGTGCTGCTAAAGAATAAGATATCAGCCAAGTCTTAAAATAGTCTCCACCCACCATTAGTCTTATTTGGAGGAATTAAAGTGATGGTAACTTCAAATTTAAGAAGACAGATTCTAAAAATATAACTAATAAGTAGTCAAGTCGCTAACTTTATTTTTTAAAAGCTCAATAAGGTATTTATATTATATAAAAATTACTAAAGTATTGAGGGATCCGTCTGCTCCGCCCCCTTGTTTTTACTTGTTTGTGCACAGCGTGTTAGAGCAGTCCCACCCTCTCTCTGCGTATGCATGACACTAGTATCCGATGAACTGTGGGTACTAATTCATTCAAATTTGTTAATGCGCACATGTTGCATGAATGCATAGAAGATACATGACGTAGGGAAAGCATGCACAAAAGAACGCTTTTTTTTTCTACTCGCAAACATGCCAGAAATAGAATTGGAAAACTGCGTTTAAGTCATAAAAAAAAATGCACTGAGAAGCGGGGCTGCCAGAGCACACATTACAATTGGAGCAGTTTGCATTAAATTACATTATTAAATTGTATTAAAACCCATACTTATTTTTATTGATGCTAGACCAAGTACTTGAACTTACCATCACTTTAATCTGGGCTTAAATAACAGACTACAAGGCTAACCACGATTATAAAGTTAGTATCAAATTCATTTTTGAAGCTGTAATCAGTTAAATCCAATTAGTGACAGAAATCTAGCAGAGTCTAGTCAGCCTTGAGAAGTCAGTAGGGTGCATTTCAAGTTCTGAGAATTAGAAATTGCTCAATTTTCAGAGCTAAAATTACTTAAAAAGGGGCAAACTAAATAATGAAAATATATTGGAAAGTAGTTTCATTACACATTGACTGCAGAATTGTAGAAGAGCTGCCTAATACTAAATGTAAAAGGTATTTTTATAAATAAACTGCCCCAACACTTTATCATAGTTTGTCAGTTTTTGCACTGCATATTTTAAATTATTTGTCTTTTATATATATTTATTTTTTTTAAAAAACCATCTTTAAAGAGGGACATGACTCAAAAGGTGTTCTTTTATGATTTAGAAAGAACATGCCATTTTAAACAACTTTCTAATCTACTTCTATTATCTAATTTGCTTAATTCTTGTGGTGAAAAGCATATCTAGATATGCACAATAGATTCTGATTGGTGGCTGCACATAGATGCCTTGTGTGATTGGCTCACCCATGTACACTGCTATTTCTTCAACAAAGGAGATCTAAAAAAAAAAAAAAAAAAAAAAAGAAGCAAACTAGATAATAGAAGTAAATTAGAATGTTGTTTAAAATTGTATTTTCTACCTGAATCATGAAAGAAACATTTTGGGTTTAGTGTCCCCTTAAGAAATAATTCTGGGGTGGGGGTAGGGAGGATTCACTTCAATGTACCCCCACAGCAGGTTTAGAAAAGATAGAGCACTGTGTGTTTACATACCTCATCAGCGCTTATAGAAAAGGTGTGATTTAAAAGGGACAGTCTACTTGAAAATGGTTATAGTTTAAAAAGATAATCTCTTTATTACCCAGTTTTGCATAAACATTGATATTAATACACTTATTACTTCTTTGATTACCTTGTATCTAAGCTCAGTACTTTTGACAGCAATGCATTTTAGCCGATCAGTACTGACTCCTAATTAACCCCACCAACACAATGTTATCTATATGACACACAAACTAGCATTGTAACCTTGAAAAACTGTCAAAATGCACTGAGATAAGAGGTGGTTTTCAACCGTTTAGAAATCAGTTTGAGATTACCTAGGTTGTCACTTAGCCCTGTTGTTCTCTTCCATGACTGACCGCAGCATCTCACCCTATTTGGTACTAAAAACATATTGATCAGCTAGGAATCTGGAGGACAAAGGGAGCAAATGCCCCTCTGCAATGTTCTTCATCCCTCCCTCTCGATGTATATCTACCTATATATAAAATGAATGTATGTACCCAAATATAATCAGGACTCAATATTACTAAAATTAAAAGGAACAGTCTAATCAAAATTAAACTTCCATGATATAGATAGGGTATGCAAACAATATTCCAATGTACTTTTATCATAAAATTTGCTTTGTTCTCTATGTTTTGTTGAAAGCTAAACCTAGGCAAGCTCATCTGATAATGTCTAATCCCTTGAAGGCCACCTCTTTTCTCAGTGCATTTTGACAGTTTTTCACAGCTAGATAGCACTAGCTCATGTGCGTCATATAGTTATCATGCTCACTCCTGTGGAGTTATTTATGAGTCAGCTAAATTGCAGGTCTGTTACAAGAACTGAAATAAGGGAGTAGTCTGCAGAGGCTTAGATACAAGGAAATCAGAGGCAAAAAGTATATAAAATATAACAGTGTTTGTTATGCAAAACAGGAGAATAGGTAATAAAAGGGATTATATTTATTTTTTAAATAATAACTTGGGAGTAGACTGTCCCTTTAATTGTGTTATTATCCTTCTATTTTAATATACAAAAACAACTTAATAGCTCAAAAAAAATTCCACACCTGAAATTAAAACATAAATTTTTGCTCCATACCCAAAAAAAAAAAAAAAAAAGATTTTTTTTTGAGAATAATATCACACCTTCCTACCACAGCTAGTTTTGGGGCTGTGTAGTACTATAAGGCTGTGTATCTACACAGAACCCTCACTCCATGACCCGTATCAATGAGCATATGCTAAACATCAGATAAGATGAAAGGGACAGTTTGCATTTTTCTTTGCAGTGAGTTTTCATGGAAGGACAAAGGGTTAATCTCTTGTGTACAGAATATATACACACACACTATGTTGACAAAAGTAATAGGCCATCTCCACATTTAGAAATCAATGAGAATGCGTATCCAGATGCATTAACCAACACATCCAATGCCTGTGCATGTAAAAGGGGGTATGGCAGATCAGATCACACTAGAAGCGATTAGGCCACAGAGATGATTGACACTGGTAAAGCGATTTGTACCAGGCCAATGTCAGGAACGTGGTCGACATATGTTTATAATTTAGGAACCAGACAGTGGTATTAGTATATAGAATAACCCAAAAAAGTTATGATACAGGGGAAAAATACTTGGAGCCAGCTTCTGGGTTTGTAATGCCCAGTTACAATGCTAAGTAATCCAAGAACAGGTCCTGTACCTCTAGAGAATGCCAATCACTGTACAGTTGTCTTGTTTACCATTCATGGATAACACAATGGAAGAGGGCCATATGGGGTGATAAATCCCACTGCTTACTCTTTAATCTGGATGGAAAACACTGTACCCGAGTGTGTCCGCTGCCTGATGGGTATTATTGTAGCTGCTAGGAAGGACTTGGTTATTTACCTGTGGTGCCCTCCAGCTGACAGGTATAAGATGCAATTCTTCGCTACCTGCACTGTGGCAATACTTTTGTATTTTGGTAGAGATCCATGTCAGTTTCAGCAGAAAACTGCCAATGTCTGTCCTAGTTGGAGGAGCAGGGTGTCCAAAATAGTCAACTTCAAACTCAAGATCAAAATCGAACTAACATCTGTGACAATAGATGTAATTCCAAATCAGATCACAGCTAATAGTTCCTCTTTGTCAGCTCTGGCAGAATCTTTGCTGGATGACGGAAGAAAATTCCAGAGCAGACCTACCAACATCTAATAGAAGACCTAGCTAGATGAGTCAGCGCATTCACATTCGCTAAAGATCTAATGATTTTTGGCTAATAAAAATGTAATTATTTCTATTCTAGGTTACTGAATTCTTTGCTTCAGGTAGTGTATATAAAATGGTATACAAAGTCTGCCAGGCTTTTCAAAACAATAGCATTGTTTCTAAATTTTGTATTAAAAAAAAAAAAAAATGTCAACCGCAGATAAATATAAAATGTTACTGCAACATTAATGGAACATTTAAAAGCAAAATAAATTTGTTAGAGCATTTTATCTTTGCACTTGTATCCCCCCCCAGAGATTTAAACACATAGATGAAGCCCCAGAGCAAGATAATGCTGGTGACTTGTAGCTACATGCTAATGCCACAAACTGGCTCACCAGCTACGCTTTGCTCAGGAGCTGTTGTACTGTAGCTCTGAGCAGATCATCATCCCATTGCTGGGGAATATAAACAAAGTAGTTGCCAAGACACTAGAGCTGAAATAAAATCCTCTAACATTTTATTTTTGCATTAGAATATCCATTTAAAGTGAAAGTAAAGTCAAACAGACAGTTCGCTACCACTTAAAAGTATATTAAAAATAAAGTATAGTTTCATTCATCATTTTTTTATAAACATTTTTCACATTTGTAATATACTTATTTATTGTGCCGTCGTCTACCCTCGCTCCTCCACCCGCATTAAAAAAAAATTTCGTTCAATCGTGACGTTATCATCCGTATCTAACGGATTGGGTCCCCCACTGGCGTCTCTTTCGGAATTGAAGACACCCACTTCCTCTATTGCGCATGCGTTAGAGATAAACCTCTATGCCACAAGATTTGCGCGTTCACATCTACCGCATGCGCACTGTGAGCCATAGTTCAATATCGATCGTCAACTGAATCAAAGCTTCTATTTCTGACATTCCGTAATTCTATATTCATAATAATTTATGTATATATACTAACGAGCACAAAATAAGTATTATCATACTTTAATAAGCAACAATAATGTTTATAAAAGAATTTGATATTAATCGCAATTAATTTAATAGAATACTAACTTTTAAATAAGATGTATTATTTCAAATACATGATAGATTAGCGCAAGTGTCATTTATAAGTTCATTCTTTGTAAATATAATTAATTTAATATCTTCATTTATATCAATCTCTATATATATACACGTTTAAATTACTTATATCATTTTTTTTCTTCCTATAATATATAATCCTAAAGATATGAAAATAAATTTGATAAAAATTTTAAAATTTCATTCAGAACTGTTCATAATCTCTAAAGGAAATAAAAATCAATTGATTTATCTCTTAAAACTAAGAATTGCATACGCAAAGTTTCCTTTTTTTATTGTAACATAATTTAGTCTTTTTATATCAGCAATTAATTGATATTTTCTGAAAAGAAAGGTATGTAGAACATAACATAGATTTAAATAAATAATAAATATGTTACCGAAATGAAATGCTGAAAATAAAAGCATTTCTATATTATATTCAACTCATCCTAAAAAGCAATAAAGATTTTGGAATTTTTCTTTTGTTCATATCTTTATATAACTTATCTCTTGTTAAAACTATAAAAAGAAAATCATGAATACAAATTACATTATTTTACATCCATACTAACGAAGTTTTCAACATGAAATGCTGCTAATAACAGTTATTCTATATTATAGTCTAGTCACTCAAAAAATAAATAATTATTTCTACAATCTTTTCTGTCTGAGCGAGAGATTCTTTATTACTTGCTCTGAGCAATGAATTCAATGTTTCTCATAACAAGGAACAAATAATCTCTTGCTAAGAATGAAACGATTTTACAAATATTAATTTATTTTTTACTTGACTATAATGTCTTTTAGTAACAGCATTTCATTTTGCAAACATTGTTAGTATCGATGCAAAACAATATAATTTATCTGCATCCTGATTTGTTAAAGAAACTTTTAATCATTTGCTGATTATAATGAAATAAAATTGCAAGCTTAGAAATAAAAGTTCTCAAAATATATAGTTCATTTTTGGTTGACTTGACTATAATATATAATTCCATTTCTTTTCTGATTTCAATTTTTAAAACTGTTATTACTAATGCAAAGCAATGTTTTTTTCTCTGCATCCTTTTAATGAATACAGATTGCTTTGCTAAGAAAGAAAAGCATTTAAAACAATTTTTTCGTTTGAGATTGACCTGAATAATGTAGATTTACTTTTATTATGCACATTATTATTTATGCTAAGCAATCTGCTTTATCAGCATCCTTTGCTTCTAAGAAATTTTAATTTCATTCATGAAAAACAAAGGATGCAGATAAATCACATTACTTTCTATCAATACTAACGAACATTTCAAAATGAAAAGCTCATAAGAACAGCATATTAGTCTACTCCAGAAAAAAACAATAAATCTTTTTTAAATTCTTTTCTTTCTTAGCTAAAAAAAATCTTTATTACTTGCTCTAAGCAATGAATTACCAGTTTCTGATAACAAGGAACAAACTCAAACTCTTGAGAAGAAAGAAATGAGTTTACAAAGATTTATAGTATTTTTCTTGAGTAGACTAATATACAATGGCTTTTATTAGCGTTAGATTTTGCAAACATTGTTATTGATGCAAAGCAATTTGCTCTATCGGCATTCTTTGCTTGTAATACATTTTAAATTCATGGCTGAATAACAAAGGATGCAGATAAATCACATTCCTTTTTCTCAATCCTAACGAAGTGTTCAAAATGAAATGCTGATAAGAACAGCACTTCCATAGTATTCTACTCAAGCAAAAATCAATAAATCTTTTTTATAATCTTTTCTTTATTAGCAAGACTTTCTTTATTAGTTGCTCTAAGCAATAATTACCAGTTTCTGATAACAAGGAACAAACAATTGCTGTGTAAGAAAGAAATGAGTTTACAAATATATATTTTGTTTTTTTCTTGAGTAGACTAATATAGAATGCCTTTTCTTATCAGCGTTACATTTTGCAAACATTGTTAGTATTGATGCAAAGCATTTTGTTTTATATGCATCCTTTGCTTGTAAGAAAATTTTAACTTCATTGCTAAAAATCAAAGGGTGCAGATAAATCACTTTCCTTTTTATCAATACTAACGAATATTTCAAAATGAAATGCTGATAAGAACAGCTATTTGTTATTATTCTACTCAAGAAAAAAGCAATAACTCTTTTTTAAAAAGTTTTAATTCTTAGCAAAACATTGTTTATTACTTGCTCTAAGCAACGAATTTACTTTTTATGATAACAATGAACAATCTCTTTCTAAGAAATAAACGATTTCACAAAGATTTATATTTTTTTGCCTTGACTATAGACTATAATATAGAATGCCTTTGATTATCAGCTTTTTATTTTGCAAACATCATTAGTCTTGAAGCAAAGCAATGTTATTAATCTGCATCCTGTTTTTTTCTATAAAATATTAATTATTGCTGATATCAAGTAAACCAAATTGCAAGCTAATAAAACAAAGTTTAGATTTATTTTATCCATTGTAAAGAAATAGCCTTTTTCTTGCGCTCCCCTCTTCTTCTTATATATTATTAATATAATTGATATAATGGTTTTCATTTATTACTTTTACCAAATCTAATTTATTCATAGTTTGATCATATATACAGTGTGTTATAATAGCTACATGGATCCGCTATAGAATGTTCATTATTTCACAATTGCATTGCCACCATCAGTGATATTGTTCTGTTTCTCTGTGTCTATAAATGTATCAGTGTTTTTATTATTCATATATTCTCAGTTTAGCTACACACATGTATCCATGCTTTAAAATGTAATCGATATTAATTGTATATAATAAAGTTTATATTTATTTTATACATTTTAAAGAAATAGCCTTTTTCTTGCGCTCCCCTCTTCTTCTTATATATTAGTCTTGTAATTTATAATAAAATGAAAATAAATAACAAATAGTTTTAAAATACATGTACAGCCTTGTGCAAACACCAAGATAAAAATATATACAATGCCAATAGATTTATTAATAGATTTCAATCTTTAAAAAATAATAATAAAAAAGGCAAATAAAGAGATTATCAAATTCCTTATTGATATCAAATTATAATGAATAATATTGGATATATATATTACATATTATTTATACTTAATCAGTTTCTAGTATATTGCTTAACAATAATAATCAAATTTGCTCGTTGTGGTCTATAGGGGATTCTATGAAAGACGCTATGCTTCTCAGTCCGATATTACAGAACAGAGTGCACTGCTGAATGACTAAAGTGATTCATTGATATAATGCATCGGAGTGTAGATGGTAGAATTGCGCATGCGCATAGTTCTACAGATCGAGAACGTGCACGCTTAGTTACGCTAACAGCGGTTAGGAGCGCATAACTCATTTACAGAGACAAAGCCGGAAGAATGCGAGGGGGAGGAGGAAGCTGCGAAAAAAGGGTCTGAATAAAGATAAGATTTATTTGAAATCAATGGTATTATGAAAAAACAAAGTTAGCGACTAGGATGTTGGTCACATTATATGTTAAAAAATTCATTGAACTAAGAAAAACTTTACTTTCACTTTAACATTCAAACTACCTATAGTAGAACTAAACATTCAATTTCTCTATCACATCAGCTCAAAGATGGAGTGGAAATTTATAACTTTAGCAAAAATGTATATGCTTATACAAGCAATCTTAAATATTTCAAACAAGCAAAATTACAAACTTAGCCATGGTCTACATAAAACTTATCTCCATCTAAGAGGAAGTGACAAAACCGATACAAAAATAAAACCCAAACATCTTTGTATTAATCTTTATTGCAGGTCATGAATATAAAAACAAAATAGGAAAAAAAAAAAAAAGACTGTACCTGTGGACAATAAAATGGTCATATGGGTATCTGACACCCATAAAAAATAATGTAAATATAGAGAGTGCTCACTAGTATTTCAATACTGTCACTGTGGAAAGTAATGAGCTTATCAGTCAATAGTACTAAACCGTCTACTGTTTGAATGCATACATGAAAATGTTTAAGCATTGTTCTTACAGCAATGATGGAAAAAGCTGGAGTTTTCTATTTCCAATTGTAGGCATTGTGGAGATGCAAGCATGGTGAATTAACCTTTTGAATTTCATATTAGTTCAGTAATCTGTAATGAGAATTAAGTAGATGGACTGTCACTTGTCAAATCTAACACTAGTACAGTATTCTAAAATATAGATAAAGCTATTGAGTGGGTATGAATAAGTATATCCCACACAATGGTTCTGGAATGCATTGTGATTTGGTTACAGAAACACCAAGCAAGTTGTGTGCGGTCACCTCATTAAATACATTACCTGTGCATCACCAAAATGTACACCATAATTATGCTTAACAGCACAAATGAGTTTACTTCATCCACAAATTTAACCAAAAAAAAAAAAAAAGAAAATCACTTGCCTTCAGATAACCAGCAAAAGATTAAGGCTAATCCTGCTTTTACACTTCAAAAATATAACTTCAAAACATGGTCATGGCTAAAGAAATGCAAAACCAGAACTAACTGAACCTCTTGCTGGTAATCTGTAACCAAGAGATGACACTCAACTAAACTGCCCTACTGTAAAACAAAAACCCCAGAGACAAACATGGAGAGGCCCTTTTTGTGTTGTATAAAAAAGATATTTAAAAATGGCAACACAAAAAAGCAGACCCTTTCAATGCGAAATTCAGGGATCAATGGTGACTACACATACAGGGTAGGATATCACCAGGGACCTATGGTGCCAATAATTTACTATCGTCTGCTAAAGAAAAAAAATCTTGTGTATCTTCGTGAATTAAGACACTCGGCTTTAGATGACACTTAAGATATGCATGTTTTTCTCACATATAAAACTATACAAGCAACGACATAAATAATAGGTATAAACACACACAAAAGGCCAAAATATTGCAAAGGGTTTATTAGTTATAGTTGGGATAACATGCATGTGTGTATTTTATACCCTACACATATTAGCTTTTAATATACTGAAATATATAGGCTGTTTAAACCACATGAAGAAAAAAAAAAAGACAAGCTATATAAAAGGGGACTATTGCGACAGCAACTAAGCCATATCGCGATAAGCTGCCTTTACTTCACCTACGCTCCCCCAATGACCCCCCGTGTATCCGCCTAGAACACCCCCGGCTCAGGCCGCCGCCGGCTACCTCCTCCCGGCCGCCATTATCCTTTGTTTCGCGGCTCTTTTTCCTATGAACCGCTCCTTCGCGAAACAGCTTTTGGCGATTTATTTGAAACTAAAAAAAAAATCGGGGTGAAAATATGAAAGCAAAATATTCGGGTGCAGGACTGCTAGCAGACACCGAGGCTCCCTGTATATATTTGCCCTGTCAGGATCAAGAGAGCCTCGATGCTGCGGCCTTCTCCATGTCTGTTCTCCAGCCTCTCCCTCTCCTCCTCCTTCCTCTTACCGGGTTACACTGCCTCTCCTCCGTCACTGCTTTCGTTCGCGGCTGGGATCTCGCTGGGCTTTTTTATTCTCTTCCCCACCACGTAACACACCGCGTCAAACTACACCTCCGCCGCGTCACTGCTGCTGCTCCTCTGCTCTCTCCTTCCTCTTGTGTGTGTATGCTGCTTTTTTTTTTTTTTTTTTTTTTTTTTCTGTAACACAGGCAGGCTTAGGCCAGGGCGCGGCGAGCTCTCCCCAGCCAGAAGAGTGAGTGGTTGTTAGAAGCTCAAGCAACCAATCAGAATCGCGAAGAGGAGTGTGGAGAGGAATGTGGAGCGCGCTTGCGCCATTCCGAAAATGTACGAATGTGGTGTTCTAGGCTGATTGTGGGGAAATATGTTACTAATGTGAGGATTTAGTAATTAAAATAGCGGAAATAACCGAAGAGACAGAAGATGATATGGAAAGATAATGATAATCATGAAACGCCCCCCATTTACCACAGCTTGGCCATTGCCTTATTCCAATCCCACTCTAGTTCAGCCTAACCATAATTTACATACTTCTCGTCCACAATTGCAACTGGTTTTAATTTTATACACTTGTATCAGTGGTTTAATGGTACCCTTGGATGCACCCTAATACAGACAAATAATTTAACAAGTGTGTGCCAGCAACACATATCTATACTATAATCGCATTTGTAACGTGTCGGTCTGTGTCGCCAGTTGCGCACATGTTCCCAAAGGAATGTTGGCTGTGCAAGGCAGCCAAAAGCTGCATCCCGGTGGATTCCGAAAATGACAGGTGGATATTTCACCACCCTGCCATTTTCAGAATCTACCGGGATGCAGCAAAGGCAAACGGAGCATTACAAAATAAAAACCTAACCGCACGCAATAAGTATTAAAAAATAAATAACTGCCCGCAATAAGTATTAAAAAAATAACCGCCCGCACGAAGTATTAAGAAAAAAACAACTACATAATTAAATTATTAACCCCTAAATCCGCAAACCCCAACATTGCAAACTACCTAATACATCTATTAACCCCTAATCCGCCATTTCCCCAAATCGCAAATTAAAGAATTAATTTATTAACCCCTAAACCGCCATCCACCACCAACGCAATAAACCTAACATATTAACCCCTAATCTGCCAACCCCCCACAACGCATGATTTGAACAGCCAATAGGATTTCAGTAGCTCTAATCATATTGGCTGATTTCAACATTTTAGCCAATAGGAATGCAAGGTACCCCAAATTGATTGTGGTACCTTGCATTTAATCTTCAGTTTATGACGGACATCGGATGAAGAGGAGCCACCATGCCGCCAAGCGCCGACGCTGAGGACCACCTCCATTGAGGACTGCCGCCGTTGAAGACTGCCAATGAGCATCCAGGCATCGGGAACACAGCTCCGCACCTCCACTCCACGCCACCTTCACTCCGGATGAAGATCGAAGATGATGGATCTGTCTGGAAGAAGACTTTCTCCGCCGGACTTCAGGAACAGTGAGTACCTATTTGGGGCTTAGGTTTAGGCTTTTTTATTTTCATTTTTGGGGTGCATTTTTAGGGTTTTTTTGGGTTAGAAAAAGAGCTGATTGCCCTTTTAAGGGCGGTAAAATAGCTGAATGCCCTTTTAAGGGCAATGCCCATACAAATGCTCCTTTAGGGGCAATGGGTAGTTTAGTTTTTTTTTAGTGTTAGTTTTTTTATTTTGGGAGGTTTGGTGGGTGGGGGGTTTACTGTTAGGGGGGACTTAGTATTTGTTATAGGTAAAAGAGCTGTTTAACTTAGGGCAATGCCCTACAAAAGGCCCTTTTAAGGGCTATTGGTAGTTTAGTATCAGATTAGTGGGTGTTTTTATTTTGGGGGTGATTTTTTATTTTTATAGGGGTATTAGTTTAGGTTTAAATTTTTTATTTTGGATAGCTTTGTTGATTTTTTTCTGTCATTTTACTTTTTTATTTTTTGTAAATGTAGCTTGGGGGTTTGTTTTTTTTCAACATAGACTGCCCTCTGGGCAGGCTTATCGCCTAGTAGATTAATAATTGTATTAGTTGCTAGTAATATAACATAGCTGATAGAGACAAACATATTCGGCTAGATTACGAGTTGTGCGTTATGCGTGAAAAAGCCTCATAACGCTGCTTTTTCCTACTGCTGGTATTACGAGTTTCCGTAACGCAACAAAAATAACCATCTCCGCTCAAATCCATAACGTAAACCCAGACCCAGTAGTTAATCATATACCGCTAACAAAAACATCCACAAATCACTTTAAAAACATTACACAAAGTACACTTACACTCATACAAACACTACACAATATTTATTTTTTCGATTTTAAATTTTCATGTCAAAATAGAACGGATCAAAGTTACGAGATCTTGGGTGTTTGAAAAAAAAGGCACACAAAACCATTTTCCATTGACTTACATAGACAGACGGGAACATACACTCATCTAGCTACATCTAACTACAAATATTATCACATACATACACAAATCGATACATACAAGCAATATACAGCACATTACCTACACAAAACAGATTTTTATTATGAAATTAACACGATTTAGATACTTTTTCACAGAAGAACATGACGTCACTCACTTTACGCTCAAAACAAGTGTTGGATTTTATTTCTCAACAAATTTTTCTCCTCCATTGACTTCTATGGGGAAGACGTGCTCGTGCACGCTACCGGCAGATTTACCTAACGCACGCAAAATGCGTAGACTTGAAAACTCGTAATACCTGTGTTACAATTGTGGTAATAACTCATTCTTTCTTGCGTTAGTCCCGCTATGACAAATAGATCAAGAAATTACTATTTCCCTATAGAGTTATGGCTTTTACTTGTGTGAAATTCACCCCAACATCAAATTCTTAAAGGAAATTACATTACATCAACTACAAATCACCATCACCAATACGAAATCGGTTTTAAAAAATGACATCATATTTAAACGGACAGAAAATTAATTTTTACATTTCATTATTCACAAATAGTAGCCAATTGTAAACATGTATCATTTACCTCTATTATAACATTTCATTTATTCAACTCATATGCTTGGATGAACAGCATATCTACATAGGCTCACCATATGATGATTAATGGATGCACATACATGACTTTGGCCATTCACTCATACATGTACATTGATATTCTGGCCAAAAAACACATATAAACAATGAATACATTTACATCATACAACTACATTGGAAGGTTGCTTAACATTGGATTCTCTCTCGGAATCACAAAACATTAATTATGGATTTAGTGTCCCTTACACATCACAATTTACTCATAATATACCATTAGGAATTACGTATAATAATAACATATCATTAGAACATATTACAGCTGTCGCTTTTTTGGAAGGAACAACAATGCTATACTGCTTTATATAAGTCAGCATATGTGGGAGAGAATCACAATACATACAAAGATGTACATAACACGCATCACACAACAACAAAGCACACATTTATCTTTTAATCAGCACACAATAAGAATGTTGTAAAATACAACAACAGAACAAAGATTTTCTAACTAGACAGGCAGGTTGCTAATATGATGACGTCATTTTAAGCTTCAACCATACAGATTACAGCTTTTGGACTGTACTGCCCCTTTCAGAAGTTTCTCACTCAATACTACAATATTACATATACGTAAACGAGAGTTTGGAAGATCTTCATTATTATAGCGATTTCAATGGGACGTGTACAATATTGACATCTCGCAAATCACTTATATATACAATATTATAGATGTCAGCTGGAAGATCTTCATTATTATTGCAATTACAAGGGGACACTTAAAATATTGACATCTCGCCAATCACTTATATATAGAATATTACAGATGTGAGCCGTTACTTTATCGTTTAGAAACAATATTGCAGCAACATTGATCGATCAGATTCTATGCCATGTCTATGCACACATTATAAACAAGTATGCACTTTCATTCATGTTAGCGTGGACGTGTGCTTTTTACTATAACATTGCGTTTAATAAGTATTTATTACGCATATGAACAAACATTACGAAGGTGCACTGTATATGTTATATTTTACACTTTCACATTACGATTCATTGGGGGGGGAGAAATTTCAGCAAACACCTAAAAAAATACCCACTTTGAAAGCATTCGCGCCGCTCACATACAATCAAGTGTATACAATCAGCAATCATTACGAATACGCTACCATTGGACATATTGCACTATAAATCCCCCAAACAACATGCCCAAAGCTTCCCTTGTGATCGACATTGTATCAAATCGCTTTTGTGTTTTTGCATACCTTGTTACTCCTTGTGTGTTTGCTCTGCTGTTTGGCTTTGTGCTGCTTAGCTTGGCAAATATGGATGATCCGCAGTTAGTTGCTGCTGGTGCTGTTGCACGAGTGGTGTTCAATAGAATTAGGCGGGCTCGGTGTCTCCAAGAGAGACAAAGGGCTCGTATGGTTAGAGGTCCTCCTGTTCACAGGGTGAGGCCCACCTTGGATAACATGAGCGACTTCAAAGTTTTTGACAAGTATAGGCTCAATTGCAAAGTTTTCAATCCGGAGAGGGGTACATGCATGGGCTGTCTCAGGGTACCTTCTCTGTGGTTTTTGACAACTTTCTGGATGCCATGGTACAAGTCAGTAAGCATTATATAGGATTCCCTCAAAATTATGGTGATTGGAGGTGCCTGAAGAGGGAATTCTATACAATAGCTCGAATGCCCAATGTCTTGGGAGCAATAGATTGCACCCACATTGCGTTGCTTTTTCCAGCAAATGACCTGCCCTTCCGAAATCGCAAACACTTCCATAGTCTCAACGTGCAGTTTGTTTGCGATGCACGGATGCGGATTATGCACGTGTGTGCAAATTTCGCCGGGGCTTGTCATGATGCCCGCATCCTCAGACAGTCGTCCCTGTGGCGGCAGTTTGAGGACAGACAGTTTTCCCATGGGTGGCTCATTGGTGAGTACTTGTGCACAACATGGTTAATTAGTTAGACAATTGCCACTGTAATCTGCAAAAACAGTTGTGTTTGTGTAATGTGCAACTTTAATATGCAATTTACCCATTTCTGTCTTAGCAAATGTCTCGTTTATGTGAAATACGCATAGGTAGCATGTCCTAGCTTAAATGTGCAGCTCTAGGATGCTATTTAACCATGTAATTGTCTCTTTCCGCAAATGTCTAGTTTTAGCTCCAAACAGATATGTAGCATGTCCTAGCTTAAATGTGCATCTCTAGGATGCAATTTAACCATTTCTTTCTCTTTCAGCAAATGCCTTGTTTATGCGAAATACGCATATGTAGCATGTTCCTAGCTTAAATGTGCAGATATAGAATGAGCTTTAATAATTTAATTGTCTCTTTCCGCAAATGTCTAGTTTTAGCTCCAAACAGATATGTAGAATGTCCTAGCTTAAATGTGCAGCTCTAGAGTGCAGTTTAACCATTTAATTGTCTCTTTCCGCAAATGTCTAGTTTTAGCTCCAAACAGATATGTAGCATGTCCTAGCTTAAATGTGCAGCTGTAGGATGCAATTTAACCATTTCTTTCTCTTTCAGAAAATGTCTCGTTTAGGCTAAATACGCATATGTAGCATGTCCTAGCTTAAATGTGCAGGCTCTAGAATGCGCTTTAACCAATTAATTGTCTCTTTCCGTAAATGTCTAGTTTTAGCTCCAAACAGATATGTAGCATGTCCTAGCTTAAATGTGCAGCTCTAGGATGCAATTTAACCATTTCTTTCTCTTTCAGAAAATGTCTCGTTTATGCGAAATACGCATATGTAGCATGTCCTAGCTTAAATGTGCAGCTCTAGAATGCGCTTTAACCATTTAATTGTCTCTTTCCGCAAATGTCTAGTTTTAGCTCCAAACAAATATGTAGCATGTCCTAGCTTAAATGTGCAGATATAGGATGCACTTCAACCATCTAATTGTCTATTTTAGGCGATTTTCGTGTACACAAAAGAATTGTATTTTAATATAATAATTTTAACTATATTTTTTAATATTTTACATTTTGTTATGTTCATTATTTATAGGTGATTCGGGTTACATAAGCCGGCCTTGGCTCATTATGCCGTTGCGTAACCCCACAGACGAGGCCCAGTAGCGCTACAATCGGGCGCACAAGCGGACTAGGGCTGTAGTGGAGAGGATGTTTGGGCTCCTCAAAATGCGGTTACGATGCCTGGACAGGTCTGGTGGAGCCCTCCAATACAGCCCTAGTAAGGTGGCAAAGATCGTTATAGCCTGCAGCGTCCTGCATAACATTGCTCAGCGGGCTGGGATGCTGCAGGCCGTCCAGGTGCCCCAAGACCTCCTCCAAGATGAGGAGGACGACCCTGTTCTAGAGGGGCCATTCCGGGACAAGGGGCTCAATGTCAGAGCAAACATCATCAACCGCCACTTCAGACGGTAAATAATAGAAGTTAGATAGGAGAATTGCCAATATGTGTGCAATTTAGGGAAATGAGAAGTAGAGAATTGTGCAAACATGTTAGTATTGTTCAACAAATGAATAGATCAAAATATAATTTTAGATTTTTATTATCATAGGTAATTTATACATCAGATGATTCTGGCATTGGCTCCTGTAATGACTTTGCCACCTGATTATCAAAGACAACATCAGATGGTAAGTATACATAATGTATGGACTGGGGGCAGGGGGGGGGGGGTTGCACAATGATACATCATATGGCATACAATGTAAAATTTTGTCTTTAGTTTACATATTACTTGATTTTTAGATAATCAGAAAGGGATACTCTAGCACAGTGCTTTCCAAACTGTGTGTCGTGACACATTAGTGTGTCGGCAGCAGTGTGTAGGTGTGTCCCTGCTTCAGCACACATTTTTTTTTAATTGAACATTTACAAATTATTTTTTTGGGGTTTCTGACTTTCCACCTACCTGCTACGCATATCACGTGGTTGACACGTGATTGATACCTAATGGGTCACAGATCAGCGGGAACTGAAACTATTCCCATTGGCGGCTTTGGTGGGAAAATTGGCTCCTGACTGCACATGTAGTCTCCTCAATCGGCTTGTGACTGCATGTGTAGTCAGTGAGTGGGACAGCAGTGTGTTTGCAGCGCGGGCAGTAGTCAGTCGGACATGCAGAGCTCTGAAGGCAGCAGCTTAAATGATGAGCAGAAGTTAAAGTGTTGTTTTGTTGTTTTTTTTGCCGATTGCTCCCAGTAGTGCATTGCTGCTCCTGCTCTTGATATATGGATAGGAAGTGGAAGCTTAAAAATGCTTAAAGGGACATTAAACCCAATTTTTTTCTCTCATGATTCAGATAGAGAATACAATTTTAAACAACTTTCTAATTTACTTCTATTATCTAATTTGTTCCATTCTCTTGGTATAATTTGTTGAAGGAGCAGCAATGCACTAATGGTTTCTAACTGAACACATTGGTGAGCCAATCACAATCGATATATATATTCAGCCACCAATCAACAGCTAGATCCTAGGTTCTCTGCTGCTTCTGAGCTTGCCTAGATAAACCTTTCAGCAAAGGATAACAAGAGAAGGAAGCAAATTAAACGATAGAAGTAAATTGAAAAGTTGTTTAAAATTGTACTCTCTATCTGAATCATAAAAGAAAAAATTTGGGTTTCATGTCCCTTTAATGATGAAATGCGAATGTCTTTAGCTAATATTCCACCAAATATTCAGAAACTGTGTTCATACCATCAACCTCATACAGCCCATTAAAATAGTAAGTAGCTATTGGTGTTATTAAACCTTTTTTTTTAATTCTTGCACATACATAGTGTTACTTGTAAATACATTTCGTTATTATATAATTTATGTATGTGTCCGTATCTTTTAAAACAAGTTAGTTTAACCTCCTGTTTGCTAGTACAACTGAATTACTGTGTCGCGAAAATAATGTTGGTCTAAAAAGTGTGTCACCAACATGAAAAGTTTGGAAAGCTCTGCTCTAGCAATACTATGTGATTCAAAGTCATACATCAGTGGTTAGGTCTGCACAATCAGAAAAAAAGGAGAGGGCGCCTCATAGTGTAGTATATTCTTAAACAGTGCAGTTGTTGAACATAAAAGTAAAGGCTTACCAGATGGTATTGCACCATTCTCTGACCGGTGCCAGCAGGCGGACTAACACTTAACAGTGGTTAGTACACTGATCGGACTCTTTGGTCAGCTGCGTTCTGTATCACTTTGTAACAAAGTCAGCCGCAATCCAAATGGATACACTGTTTCGTCAGGGTTAACCCGGTGCTGCAGTGTACCTTGATTAGCACCCACAGGGGGGGTAAACCATACGACAACTTCCGAGAAGATTATGGTTAAAAGTGCTTTATTCTTGTTACTGCAACGCATTTCTCGACCGTATACACTGGTCGTTTCCTCAGGCAATACAAATTAATAAACAGCATCATCATTAACATCATTAAATACATGTGTAAATATCAAAACGGAAGTTGTCACAATTAAAAAAAGACCAATAGTAACATTAGTTGTATCTATACGTGAGAGAATCAGGTGTTCCAATCAGGCAATAGGATTGAGCTCGCATTCTGTTGGCTGATTGGTTGTGTGGGTGGTGGGTTTTACTGTTGGGGGGGTTGTTTGTATTTTTTTTTACAGGTAAAAGTGCTGATTACTTTGGGGCAATGCCCCGCAAAAGGCCCTTTAAGGGCTATTGGTAGTTTAGTTTAGGCTAGGGTTTTTTTTATTTTGGGGGGGCTTTTTTATTTTAATAGGGCTATTAGATTAGGTGTAATTAGTTTAAATATCTGTAATTTGTTTATTATTTTCTGTAATTTAGTGGGGGGGTTTTGTACTTTAGCTAATTTAATTTAATTTAGGTAATTGTATTTCATTTAGTTAATTTATTTAATTATAGTGTAGTGTTAGTGTAACTTAGGTTAGCTTTTATTTTACAGGTACTTTTGTATTTATTTTAGCTAGGTAGTTATTAAATAGTTAATAACTATTTAATAACTATTCTACCTAGTTAAAATAAATACAAACTTGCCTGTAAAATAAAAATAAACCCTAAGATAGCTACAATGTTACTATTAGTTATATTGTAACTAGCTTAGGGTTTATTTTACAGGTAAGTATTTAGTTTTAAATAGGAATTATTTAGTTAATTATAGGAATATTTATTTAGATTTATTTAAATTATATTTAAGTTAGTGGGTGTTAGGTTTAGGGTTAGACTTATATTTAGGGGTTAATAACTTTAATATAGTGGTGGCGACGTTGGGGGTGGCAGATTAGGGGTTCATAAATGTAGGTAGGTGGCGGCGATGTTAGGGACGGCAGATTAGGGGTTAATAATATTTAACTAATGTTTGCAAGGTGGAAGTGCGGCGGTTTAGGGGTTAATATGTTTATTATAGTGGCGGCGATGTTGGGGGCGGGAGATAAGGGGTTAAAATGTGTAGGTAGTTTGCGGCGACATTGGGGGCGGCAGATTAGGGGTCAATAAATATAATGTAGGTGTCGGCGATGTTGGGGGCAGCAGATTAGGGGTTCATAAATATAATGTAGGTGGCGGCGGTGTCCGGAGCGGCAGATTAGGGGTAAATAATTTAATTTTAGTATTTGCGATGCCGGAGGGCTTCGGTTTAGGGGTTAATAGGTAGTTTATGGGTGTTAGTGTACTTTTTAGCACTTTAGTTATGAGTTTTATGTTACGGCGTTGTACCATAAAACTCATAACTACTGACTTTTAAATGCGTTAAGGATATTGACAGGGTAGGGTGTACCGCTCACATTTTGGCCTCCCAGGACAGACTCATAATACCGGCACTATGGAAGTCCCATAGAAAAAAGACTTTGCAAAGTTTACGTAAGTCGTTTTGCGGTAAGGCCAAAAAAGTGTGCGGTGACCCTAAGCCTTCAAGACTCGTAATACCAGCGGCGTAAAAAAAGCAGCGTTAGGACCTCTTAACGCTGCTTTTTTACCCTAACTCACAACTCGTAATCTAGCCATATGTTTCTATGTTAAGACGTCACATGCCAAGGTGTTAAATCTGCAAAAACACAGTAGTATTCCCCAGGGTTCACAATCACTGTAACTCAAAGTGTAGCTATATATAAATACTCCAAAACAAATACTTGCCGTTATAATGTAATAATGTTTATTATCCCCATGGTGAGCACAAGTCCATTTATCTCAGCGCAAGTGGAAATAATTCACATTCAAGTTCAATTCAAACAAGGGTATAAGCCTCTGCACTCACCCAACTGATGGTCAGCTTTACTTTTACGTATTCACTCTGGACGTTGTGGCAGCTTCCAGGTTACAGGTTTCGTCATCCCGGTGAACCGCAGCTCCTGTGCGGAATTATACACTAGACGTGCCTTCCTCTAAGCGCCACCCGAGTCTTCTGGGCGTCTGACGTCATCATCGGGGCATGCCGAAAGGGGGTGTGTGAGGCTTATCCAATCCGATTGCTCCGGCGCCGGTCGAATCTTCAGCTAACACATGGGGAAAGGAATACTGAACGGCAGGTAAAAAACCAATAGGAGTGGAGGCTCTGTGGGCTCTTGAGAGTGAACGGACTCCTTGTAGTCCGTAATTATGAGCAAAAAAAAGAGATTCAAGAGTATCCAGTTGTAAAGGAATCAAAGTGACTTTATTAAGGATAAAATTCAAAACTATACCAGCACGGTAACAGAGAGACAGCTGGCCCTACTAGTTTCGGCGGTGTGCCGTAATCTAAGACCTGCTGTGTATTTACAAGTGGGTGTTTAAAAGTAACTCTCTACACAATCATTGGCTACAGAGGGGTTAGAAATACCACTCCCCTTTAACCCTTGATCTGGTTGGAAACAAATGGAGGAAAATGTTAACATAAATGTAAACAAATATAGTGTGATACATAATTTGAAATACATTAATAAGAGTCAAATTTCAATTGTAAGGGGGAAAAAAAGGAAAATTATGACATTAATAATCTGTAACTGGAACTGCATGTCATATTAAAGAATAACAATGTTTTTGTTACCAACAATGGATTGAATATATACACATATGTGCAATAGTATAAGTAAATCAATCAATAACAAGCAAAGTAAACAAGCTGGAAATTAGAAATTAGAAGAATGCAATTTGTGAGCATACAAAAACCATTCAGAAAAAGCCAGAACACATAATGGCATATTTAACTATAGAGCCTGGTTATACTAGAAAACCGATGTAAAAGAAGTAATCTGAAGAGGAAAATTTCTCAAAAGTAGTGGTACATAATGGGGTACTGAGATAAACCATTGAAAATATATAAACATAAGGCAGTCAAAATTAAGACTTCTCAAATATGAATATGTATATCTATGTACCCTCATATTTACCAAAACAGGAACAATCAGAATACAATACATAAACAGTATAATTTATTTATTATTCAATCAAATCTAATAACCTAAAAAGCCCTAATAGTGGGAATATGAACACATGATATTGAACCTAAAACAACATAATATGATGTTGATTATAAAAAGGTTTTTATTATTAGGAATATGGTTTCTCCAAAGAATGTGAATGGCTGAAAATATACTGAATGTTGTTTACCAGTGTAAAAGTTAACTATACGGTAAGGGACAATGCTAAATTATATGTTATATATTATATTCAGCACCAGTGATTAATCAGATCAAATTCCGAGTTGAAGCCATTAGGGACCTGAGTGCGTAGTCTGAAAATCCAGAATGCTTCCTGGCGTGCTAAAATAGCATCTTTATCCCCACCTCTTGATGGTCTCCTAATGGCCTCAATTGCTCGCCACTTGAAAGATCTGACATCACCATGATGAATTTCAATGAAATGTCTGGCTAATTCTGAACATGTCTTTTCGTTCCTGATATAGCCCAAATGTTCCCGTACTCTAGTACGGATGTCTCGAGACGTCATGCCCACATACTGTAGTTTATGACAGACACATTCAATGACATAAACTACATAGTTAGTTGAGCATTTTATGCAACCCTTTGTTTCATATGTGTAGTTGGTAACACAAGAGTAGAAGTTTCTACCTTCTGTGATAAAATCACAGGCCTTGCATCTTGAAACTCCACACTTGTATGTCCCATTTACAGAGAGCCAAGTAGTGGGCCTGGTATTCTGTGTTATTTGACTTGGAGATAGGATATTTCCTAATGTGACATTTCTGGAATAAACACATTTGAAACCTCTCTCCACTACCGGTTTTAATTGTTTATCCCCATATAACATGGGGAAGTATTTCTTGAGAATTCCACAAATCTCGTAGCATTCCGTTGAATACTTGGTGATGAAGAGTGTACAATTCTTGGTTTTGTGATCAGACTTTGTAAGTTTGCTTTTCTGAAGGACATCACCTCTTTTCATTTTGGTTACTTCATCCAAGGCATTATCAACCAAAGATTGGTTGTACCCTCTTTCAAGCAACCTGTTTTTTATCTCTTGGCTCTCCTTTTTATAATCAGATTCCCTATTGCAGATCCTTTTAGCCCTAAGTAGCTGTCCTTTTGTGATACCCTTAAAAACATGTTTAGGGTGGGCGCTTTTGTGATGTAAAAGGGTATTTCCTGCAATAGGTTTTCTGTACAAATTGGATATAATGGTGCCAGTGTCAGTATCTCCTCTAAGGTTAACATCCAAGAAATGGATTTCTGATTTATGCCATTCATGGGTGAATTTCACTCCATTGTCACTTGTGTTCAGGAATTCTGTAAAATCCTCAGCCGATTTACCATCAGAGGACCAAATAATAATCAAATCATCAATAAAACGTTTATACAATCGTATATGATGAATGAAGGGGTTTCTATCTGCATAGACAAAGTTGATCTCTAGCCATCCCATAAATATGTTAGCATATGATGGGGCAAATTTTGCCCCCATGGCAGTACCTTGTCTCTGCAGATAGAATACCCCCTCAAACATAAAATAATTATGTTTTAACAAAAAAGAGGTCACTCTGATGATAAAGTTAGCCGCAGGGTTATCCATGGAGTAAAAAGATTCCAAAAAGTGTTTAATGGCAATGATGCCCATTTCATGGGGGATAGTGGAATATAATGACACCACATCAATGGTGAGCCAACTATCCAATGGTGTCCAGACAAAACCATCGAGTATTTGTAAAATATGCGTAGTATCCCTGATGTAACTGTGTAAGGAATGTACAATGGGTTGCAGGATGGCGTCCAACCATTCTGACAATGGCTCAAGAAGGGAGCCAATGCCAGAAACGATCGGACGTCCCTTAACCTCCTCAAGACTCTTGTGAACTTTTGGCAAATGATGGAAGATCGGGACCACTGGGTTCTCAACATATAGATATTGAACAGTATCGTCATCCATGAGGTCCAAAAATCTTCCATCATCCAACAATTGTGATAATTCTCTCTGGAATCTTTTAGTGGGATCACATGAGAGAACTGAATATGTATCAGGATCTCTCAATTGTCTCATGGCTTCATGGACATATGTGTCTTTGTCAAGGAGTACAACACTTCCACCCTTGTCAGAGTTCCTAATGACAAGGGAATTGTTGTTTTTAAGAGCAGCTAGTGCTTCTTTTTCGCGTAAAGACAAGTTGTGTTTACTGGTTTTTCTAGAATAGTGGAGAGAGGTTAGATCCTCCACCACTCTCTTGTGATAAAGTTCCAGATTTTTACCTCTACTGTGAATAGGGTAGAATTTAGACTGGGGTTTGAATTTAGGAAAAACATTTGTTGTTGTTTCTGTAGTTGCAGATTCTGCTTGTAGACTCTCAAGAGTTGTTAAATCACAAACATCTTGAAAGTTATTTATATTAGACATGGGCAAAGCAGACCTTCTAGAGGGAGCTCTGTTGGTTGCTTGTTCAATTTCAGTATTAGGATGTATGGATTCAGGATTGTTGAAATACTTTTGTAAGGTAAGCTTCCTTATAAATTTATTCACATCCACTATGGTGTTAAATAGATTAAAGCTATTGTCAGGGCAAAATCCCAAGCCATAATTCAACACTTTGATTTCAACTTGATTAAGTGAATGTGACGATAAATTTATAACACTACCTAAGTTAGACGTTTGGTCTCCCTCAGGGTATACCGATGTTTCTGGACCCCATCCTTCCCTCCCCCTTTGGATTTCTTTGGAACAGGCCGAAAAACCTGCGGTTTATTTGTAGCTATATGATCAGATGTCATATTAGACCCCCCTTCCCCAGCATGAGTTTTAAGAATAGATGGTGTATTATCTGTCACACTGCCAGGTGTTTTAGGCCTGACAGATTGACCATATTCTACTTCAAAACTAGCAGTATTACTGGGTAAGGTTGCTTGGTTAGTGGATTCTGGTGGATCACCCCTCAATGATTGGGAGCTAAATTCACCATCTGATCTGTGTTAAATCTGTCTGATTAGATTACGTTGTCTCGCAATATTTGTCAGGGTGCCAGGAATCAGACTGAGATGAGAAGTGCAAAAATAATCACACCTTTATTAATAGCAAAAAATAATAAAATGTCCACAAGTCAAATAACAAGCCAGGAATCAAAACCAGAGCTGGTAGTCAGATGAGCCGAGGAGTCGGGAGCCAAAGCGAGTAGTCAGACGAGCCGGAATCGGGAACAAGGAGAACAGCAGAGTCAAGAACAAGCCAGGGATCAGGAACCAGGAGGGATGTCAGACAGCCAGGTTATACACAGGAGCTCTCACAAACAGGTCTGAAACAACGCAAGGGCAAAGCATACTGAACAGAGGCCCTTTAAATAATAAGTGATGACATTACAATTCTGAGACTGCATCCTGTCTCACACGGATGATGTACACCAGTCTGGCCATAAAAGGAAGTGCCGGAAATGAGCAGCATCACACAGTATGCACCAGAGTCAGCAAGAGAGGTGAGTAAAATGGCTGCCAGCAGCACATGGCAAACAAAACAGGGAAAAAACCCTGACAGTACCCTCCCCTCAACGACCCCTCCCCCGCGGGAGGACAAAAGGCTTATTGGGGAAACGGGCATAGAAGGCACAGAGGAGGGCAGGAGCATGAACATCAGAGGAGGGAACCCATGAACGCTCCTCCGGACCGTAGCCCCTCCAGTGAACCAAATACTGTATGCGGCCCCTGGAAATACGAGAGTTAATAATGCTGCTGACCTCATACGCCTCATGGTTGTCAACAAAGATAGGATGGGGACGAGGCAACACAGTGGTAAACCGATTACAAACCAATGGTTTCAAGAGGGAGACATGAAAAACATTGGAGATGCACATTGCAGGAGGAAGGTCAAGAGCATAGGCCTCAGGATTGACCCGTCGGAGTATTCGAAAAGGACCAACATAACGGGGAGCCAGTTTATTGGAAAGCACATGAAGATTCAAGTTGCGGGACGACAGCCAAACTCTCTCACCAACCTGGTAGGAAGGCGCGGGCAGATGCCTACGATCAGCCTGGAACTTTTGGCGCTGCATAGAACGATGAAGGCAATCCTGAATCTGCACCCACGTGGAACAGAGTTGCCGGAGATGCTCCTCCAAAGTCGGAATGCCTTGAGACATTAATGAATCGGGCAACAAGGATGGTTGAAACCCATAATTTGCTATTAACGGGGATAACTTGGAGGAAGCATTAATAGCACTATTACGAGCAAACTCTGCCCAAGGTAACAGTTCAGACCAATTATTGTGCTGATCTGAGACATAGCAACGGAGGAACTGTTCCAGAGCTTGATTAGACCGTTCCGCAGCCCCATTGGATTGAGGGTGATATGCTGAGGAGAAGGAAAGCTGGATCCCCATTTGAGCACAAAAGGAACGCCAAAATCTGGAGAAAAACTGGATACCCCGGTCCGACACTATCTCCTTGGGTAACCCATGTAAACGGAAGACCTCCCGGGCAAAAATTGAAGCAAGCTCCTGAGCGGTAGGCAACTTCTTCAAGGGAATGCAATGTGACATTTTAGAAAAACGGTCAACCACCATAAGGATAACAGTATTGCCATTGGAAACAGGGAGCTCGACAATGAAGTCCATGTAAAGATGTGTCCAAGGACACTCACCATTAGCAATAGGTTGAAGAAGACCCACAGGAAGACGTCGAGGAGTCTTATTCTGTGCACAAACTGAGCAGGATGCAACATACAGCAACATCAGAATGAAGACCTGGCCACCAGAATTGTCGAGTGACAGACCAAATCATTTGGTTCTTGCCTGGGTGACCAGCGGCTTTAGGATAGTGGTAAGTGTGCAAAAGTTTAGTTCAAAGAGTCTCAGGAACTAAACACTTACCACTAGGTTTCTCAGGAGGTGCATTGGTTTGTGCAGCCAGGATCTCCTCCCCCAAGGGAGAAGTCAAATTAGTATGTATGGTAGCCAAAATATGGTCAGGAGGTATAACTGGAGTAGGTACAGATTCCTCCTTGGACAGAGGGGAAAATTGTCGAGAGAGAGCATCAGCCCTAACATTCTTACTACCAGGCAGGTAGAAGACCACATAATTAAACCGAGACAAAAATAGCGCCCATCTGGCCTGTCGGGCGACAAACGTTTTGCTTTAGATAGATAAGTTAAATTCTTGTGGTCAGTAAGAATGAGCACTGGCACGCTAGTACCCTTGAGAAGATGCCTCCATTCCTTTAGTGCCAAAATTATGGCCAGTAATTCCCTGTCGCCAATTTCATAATTGTACTCCGCTGGAGACAATTTCTTAGAGGAGAAACCACACGGATGCAAGGAACCATCAGGCGTAGGACGTTGAGACAAGAGGGCACCTACTCTAGTCTCAGATGCATCGACTTCAAGAATGAAAGGCAGGACAGGGTTAGGATGAGCCAGAACTGGAGCAGCAGCAAAGGCAGTCTTAAGACAATCAAAGGCCTTAATGGCAGTATGTGACCAATGGAGTGGATCATTCTCTTTACGGGTCATATCTGTTATAGGTTTGACCAAGGAAGAAAAGTTTTTAATAAACTTTCTATAGTAATTGGCGAACCCCAAAAAACGTTGAATAGACCGAAGACCAACTGGCGAGGCCACTGCAGAACTGCAGATAACTTGTCAGGATCCACACACCAGCATCATTGCACCATTTCTTTATAAATGTTAGATTTTTAGTACTCACAAATTAGATTTGGGATAATTTGTTTAATAAAGAGGCAGAGTGTGGGATATACAGAATAGTCGCTCCAATATTTCTATTTAACAGTTGTATTTTTTCCCAATAGGAGTATCTATTCTGTTTTATTCCAGTGTATTAACATTTAAAATAGAAATATATCTAATTAAACATGGATTTATTCTCAGTAAGAGAAACTATGCATAACACCATTGATAATGAATTTGAGAATAATTCAATTGAAATAGATATTGACGAAATTAAAAATTTAGATGAAACCTTTGAAGAACTAGGATATATACTGATAAAGGAGATTAAACAAAAATTAGAAATCAGATGTTTGCAAAAATATACAACTGAAGGTATGGTCCCAAGAGGATTGTACTTTTGAACTGAATGAGGAACATGGGAAAGAATGGTTTGATATTTTGGAAAAAGCATCGTTAAGTTTGGTGAATGTAATTGTTAAATCAAGAAAACTAACTTTACAGAATTTAGACATACAAATTCAGAAATGTAGGGAAATTATAGAAAGCAAAGGAAATCAAGAAGGGTATAAACACAAACAACAGGAAATAATTAAACAACTAGAGGAAACAAACAATGAGATCTTAAAGGGAAAGTGGAGGAAATTACAGAGAGATAAAGAAGATTATGGGAGAGATCAACAAGTTAAAGAAAATGAGAAAAACAATGGGAGACTTTTTAGTAAAAAGAAATTAATTACCGAGACAGGAACCTTAGAAGAGAACAGTGTTGATCAAAACTTACTTAAAGAAACTCCCAGATGGGGAGAAAATGTAATAGGGAATATAAAAAACAAAAAAGAACAATGGGAACATAGAGGAAGAGATACCAGAAGAGACACTAGAAGATTTAATGATTATAATAGCCATAAAGGTTGGGATGAGCCATATTATGAGAATAGGAATTATAATCATAGAGGAAGATGGTATAATGACAGTAACATGTATCAAAGAGAACAAAGACAAGAAAGGGATTACTACTATGGAAATAGGATGAATAACCAACATAGAAACTATTATCCACACAATTAATGGAGAGGGTGGAACTATAGGAATAGACAACCCTATAGGCCTAACTATGAATTACAAAAGGGAGAATATTCAAGGAAAAGAAGAAATGAACAACCTTATAAAAATTATAAACAACAAGATAAGAATACTTATTGGAAAAAGGGAGAGAGTGGAAAAGAACAAAAATGGGAAGAACAAAATAAAAATAGATTTGATGTTTTAAGAGATGATACAGAAAATGAAAAATACCAGACCCCTGAAAGGCCAGGAACCTCTAAGGATTATTTTTTAGGAAGAGGCCAGGTTACAAACCAATGGCTATCGAAAGGAAAAAGAAGAATAGAGGAAGTAGAGGGGGGAGATCTAGGAGACAAAATTAATCCAAGAAAACAGAAATAGATATATCAGGAATTTTTAATCTGAGTAAAAAAGTCCTCAGTGATGAGGAAAAAGAAATTATTAGAAAAGGGTTAACCTTTGCACCATCGAATAAATTAAACAAATTTGACACTTTAATAAATATTAATCAGTTTACAAGGAAATTGGCCCTTAAAAAATCTGCAAAAAATGCAGAAAATATGAAACAAAATATGTATATACATACTAATTTGAAACAACGGTATACTTTCTATCAATCACAAGAGAAGGGTAATGAGAAAGAAATATTTGAAAAAAAAGAGTAAAGGAAGATTTAGATAAAATAGATACTAGGAAGGGGATGAGATGGAATTTGACAAAAAAAGAACAAAATATCCTTAAACAGCTACAGGACAATAGAAATTATTATAAAACAAGCAGACAAAGGGGGGGGGGGTATAGTGGTCATGGACCAAGAGAAATATCTTGAGGAAGCTCAGAGGTTACTTGGAGATAGTACAACATATAAGGAGCTTAAAAATGATCCCATAGAAAAGAAAAAAGAGAAGTTAAACAAATTGGGACTTGGGAGAAGCTAAAATTAATAATATCATCTCTGACAATGAAGAAAAATTTCTATTAATAAAATACCCTAGAAACACCCTAGAACCCCAATATTTTACATTCTTCCAAAAATACATAAGGATATGGAAAATCCACCAGGAAGGCCAATAATATCAGGAATTGAGTCAATAACATCGAATCTATCACAATACACAGATAAATATTTGCAGAAGTATGTAAAAGAAATTCCATCATATCTAAGAGATACTACTCATTTTTTAAATATTCTAAATGAACTAAAATGGGAGAGTAACTATATATTAGTAACGTGTGATGTAAGCTTCCTTTATACATCTATAAGGCATGATCTAGGTTTAAGGCAATTAAATATTACATTGAAGAAGTCAAAGATATGACTTTCATACAAGGGGAATTTCTCCTTAAGTGTATTTCCTTTATCCTCACAAATAATTATTTTAAATTTGATGGACGATACTATCAACAAATACAGGGAACGGCTATGGGCACGAGATTCGCACCCAGTTATGCCAATTTATTTATGGGCTACTTTGAAAAGATCTTTTTTAATGGCACATCTTGGGGTGCGAATCTTGTGCTCTATAGACGTTTTATAGACGATATGTTTTTTATCTGGAGGGGGATGTAGAATTACTCCATTTGTTCATAGAAGATTTAAATACAAATGATCTAGGTTTAACTTTCACTCATGAATTTAGCAGTAGGAAAATATCCTTTTTAGATATAGAAATTAATATTGTGAATAATTAAATAAATACAAAGACCCACTTCAAAAAAGTGGACGCAAATAATTATGTTGACTATAAAAGTAACCACCATAAAAGGTAGAAACAAAACATCCCACAAGGGCAGATTTTAAGAATGAGACGGAACTGTTCCAATATTAATGACTTTGATAAACAGTCTAGAATCCTACAAGATAGGTTTGTACAAAAAGGATATGACATGAAACTAATAGAGAAAGTAAGGACCGATGTGAGAGAAATGGATAGAGAATTTTTTTTGAAAAATGACACTAAGAATAGGGAAAAAAGAGATACAAATGAAGAAAATGAGATAAAAGTACCCTTTATAACAAATTTCTCATCTCAACATAGAGAAGTTGAAAAGATTATTGCACAACACTGGCATTTGATAAAAAGTGATCCTATGATAGGTCAAAAAATTAGCAAGAAACCAGAATTTATCTTTAGAAAAGCAAGAAATTTTAAAAATATTCTCTCCCCAAGTCTGACGAAACCCAATTAGAGTCCCCATCCTCCTGAATATGAGCTTACTTATGTTATATTTTGCAGGTCTGATAGGATACAATTTGCCTACCCCTACTCTCATTACCTTGTGTTGATATGTTAACATGTAACGGAGTAGGAGCTGTATTGTCTGAAAAATGTGACTTCTTACTCATATATGCCCACTTGCTACTGTTTCATGCTAGACTTATGTGTTTTAAAACAAGTGGGGGGAGGGGTGCGCTCAACTACAGAGCTGTGAGTGGGACTTTATCTAGTGTGTATGACTAATATATATTTTGGCAACCTAGTTTAGGAACATATATTATCGTGATAGCATAAGATAGTGATATTTCTATTTATATATTCTACCCGTGGTAGCATATGATTATATGGTGGGAGGATATTAGATGTGAATCCTTATATAAGGTATAGGTGTGTGTGCAATGATTGTTACAAATAGTGATACAATATGTTGCAAGACTTATGTGTTTTCACTGTTCATTGCTTTCCGATGTTTCATGTTAGTCCCTGGTGTTCACCTAGTCTTATATAATACAGGCATGACACGATAGAATGTTCCTACCTCTGCTCTCTCTATTTTTTGCTGATATGCTGACGCGTCACTGAGCTGGGTCTGCATTGATTGAAACTATGTGTTTTACAACGTTCATCACATTCTGTCGTTTCATGTCAGACCTCTGAGTTCACCATGCTCTATATTTTACAGGCACGATACGATAAAATGTCCTTATCCCCAATCTCCTCACTCTTTGTTGATATTTTGAAGTGTCCTTGAGTAGGGTCCGCATTTACTAAAATATGCAGCCTTTGATCATATGTAACCATATTCTATTGTTTTATGTTGGCATGTATGTGTAGATTGCTTATTGTATCATTTTATTTTATTGTATTCATTTTAGTTCATTATGTTTTTGTCACGCCCTCTTTGGGGCCCACAGGTTTACATTTTCTTGCACCTTGGTTTACTCTCCCATTGTCTAGTCACTTAGCTAGCGGAGTGGGGCTGGACCTTCCAGCTCTTCTCATACATTTGCCCTTAGCTCCCCCCCTACAGGTTAACCCACACCAGGGTTCCACCTAGGTGGACTATTTCCACCTGTACTGTCAGTAAATTTCCACCTCACATTCTGAATAACCCCCTCTCCTCCCATCCCCTACATACCTCTTTCCAAGACTTTAACCTAAGTCTCCCAGATATCCCTACTGCCCACCTACTCCCCTGGGCTAGTAGCGGACCATGTCCCGATTACGAGTATGCACACATAATTCCAGGGGCTTAAACTCTCCCTTCAAAAGGAGCCTACTCACTCGTATGCTTAACCACCACAACCCCGATGTTGTGTTTCTGCAAGAAACGCACTGGTTGTTAGACGCTCCCCATAGATTCCATTCTCGCTCATACACGACCATAGAATGCTCTTCATTTACAAAAAAGGCTCGAGGGACTGCGGTCCTGATTCACAGGAGGGTAGCTTACGAGGAAATTGAGGTAATAAGGGACCCCCAGGCTAGATACACTATAGTAATCTGCAAGCTTGATCACGTCACGCACACCCTAGTTTCAATATACCTTCCCAATACCCAACAGCCTGCTTGCCTCAGAAAAATTCTGAGATTAATCGACCATCACAAACAGGGCAGAGTTATAATAGCGGGGGACTACAACATGATCTGGGACACTAAACTAGACCGCAAGACGTTATCCCCAACCAAGACCACCTCCCAACTAACTCTCCTCTCCACACGCTTTAAATCAATCATGTCTGAATTTGGATATTATGACATCTGGCGATCATTACACGCTACAGACAGGGACTTCACCCACTTCTCCCAGGTACACAAAACCTATTCTAGGTTAGACCATATTTTCTGCTCGGCAACGACCCTGGATTCAGTACTCCAATCTAGTATCCCCCTCTGCTCATGGTCAGATCACGACCCGGTACTGGTGGACCTTCACACCAGTGACCCCTGTCTTCATAAAAGCAGGTGGTCCCTCCCACGCAACATCCTGGCAGACATCCCCTTCAGGGAAGAGCTACGAAGAGATCTTATAGAACTTATTCAACTTAATGACAATGGTCAGACAACTGATGATACCCTCTGGGGCGCTATCAAAGCGGTTTCCAGAGGCTATATCATCCGCAAGCAAGCTCGCCTTAGGAAATTGGCTGGACTTTCCTTAGCCCAAGCCCACTGCAAACTTCGGCTGCTTGAATCCTCCAACAGAGCTAACGTCTCTGAAGTACTGACCTCCCAGATCTCAGCCGTACTTGCGCATATTAATCACCTAGAGTTGCGGCGCACCCAAGAGAACCTCACAAAACTTAAGCAGTTATTTTATTATAAAGGCAATAGGGCCGACACTCTGTTAGCACACAAATTGCGTCAGCGGAATAGCTCTTCTCGCATACACCAAATTTTTCACAACAACAAGACCCATAAACTCCCCTCACAGATAGGGGACTGCTTCTCAGACTACTATTCTAAACTCTACAACCTTGAGGGCACTGAAATTAAAGCCCCTGCCTCCACACAACAGATTAAAACATTTCTAGAGTCCCTAAATTTACCGTCCTTAACTACGGAACAACAAGAGTCTCTGTCCAACCCATTTACTCAGCTAGAAATTAAGCAGGTCATCCAGCGCCTCAAATCTCTTAAGGCCCCCGGCCCAGATGGGTTCCCCGCACAGTTCTACAAAACTTATAGTCAAGAACTAATACCGCTGCTCCTTAGGTTTTTTAATACTGCCAGGCAAGAGGGAAGTTTCAATCGAGAATTCTTGGAGGCTGAAATTATCATGATTCCCAAACCAAACAAAGACCCCTCCTACTGCCCCAACTATAGGCCCATCTCGCTTATAAACGTTGATATAAAAATCTATTCCAAACTTCTCGCTAATCGAATATGCAAACTTCTGCCTACCCTAGTCAACCCAGATCAAGTAGGATTTGTACATAATCGTGAGGGCCCGGATAACACTAGGCGCCTTATCAATATTGCTTGCGAATCGACGAGAATGAACAAGCCCTTCTCGGTTATCTCTTTGGATGCCGAGAAGGCTTTTGACAGGGTCAGATGGAGTTACCTGTGGGAGACTCTTGTCGCCTTCAAATTTCCATCTGACATACGCCTCGCGATCCAAGCTTTATACTCTAACCCCACGGCAATGGTCAGGGGGGTAGGGTTCCACTCGTCTTCATTCCCCATTTTTAATGGCACGAGGCAGGGTTGCCCACTTTCTCCGCTTCTGTTTGCGCTGGCAATCGAGCCGCTAGCGGAAACAATACGTACTGACAGGGACATTGTAGGAATTATACTTTCTGGCTCCAAACACAACATCGCCTTGTTTGCGGATGATGTGACTGTGTTTTCTGCGGATCCGCTCCGCACAATCCCTAGACTTTTGAAGATCCTTGAGGCCTTTGGCTCCCTTTCCTTCTACAAGCTAAACACCCCCAAAACGGAAATTTACTTGTTTGACTTCAAGTGGTCTAGCAAAGGGATTACTCATCTTGGAGTTCAAATTTCTAATGATTTGAAACAGATGGTTAAGGACAACTATTTACCCCTCTTGGCGGACCTGAGAGCGTTAAAACATGTTTGGGATCATAAGAACATCTCTTGGATGGGCCGCATAGCGTCCCTTAAGATGTCGTTCCTCCCTCGGCTCACCTATATATTCAGATGCCTCCCAATCAGAATTCCCACTCACCTTTTGCTGCAGTTTCAAAGTGAGTGTACAAAATTTATTTGGCAAAACAAAACCCCTAGAATAGCCCACAAAACCCTGCAGTTCCCTGTCCAGCTTGGGGGTCTGGCTTCCCCATCTATAGTAAAGTACTACGAGGGTGCTATGCTTACGCACATCTCCCAGTGGGGAGTGCTTCACTCACAAGACAGGTGGAGAGACATTGAACAAGCCTCATTACCGTTCGATATATACCTAAAAGATCTAATCTGGACTCCGGTCCATAGCCGCAGAACCCTAAAGATACATAACTCTGTAGTTTTGGAATGCCTGGCAATCTGGGATAAGATCCGGCACCGTAAACTAATTGCGCCGCACCCCTCCCCGATCACCTCCATCCCAGGCCTCTTTACAGGTCTAGCAGAAACACACCCCAATACGTGGGCTAGGTTGGGTGTAAAACAAGTTTCAGACTTTTGGTCAGAGACTAATGAAGATGGATATCTTTCGTTGTCTAAGGACAGACCAGGCGAAGACATCCCACCCTACCTCCTATTCGAGTTTACTAGGATCAAGAGTTTCCTCTCTAGCTGGGGTTTTTTTCCCTCTGCTCCATGTCAGCTTACTCCATGGGAGTCTGTATGGAAAAGAGGACGTAGACTCCACAAACCTCTTTCGAGACATTATAGCCTGCGGGATGGTACTGTGCCCCCAGACTTGGCCCTGCACTTACGTAAGTGGGACACTATTCTTCACTCTCGAATCTCGGCTGATGCCTGGCAGGGGTCCCTCACCTTAACCAAAAAATCATTACATTGTGTGACAATGTTCGAAACCTATTATAAAGTTATCTCCCAATGGTATCTGGTCCCCGCACGGCGATCTAAGATGTTTCCGACATCTTCTCCGCAATGCTGGAGGGAATGTGGCTCCCACGGAAATATGCTTCACATATGGTGGGAATGTCCTAAGTTGACTCCCCTGTGGAATATCTGCTTCCGTACTCTGTCTGCTCTTGGGATTCAGCTACCAAAAAACCCTGCCACTGCACTTCTGCACCTTAACCTGCAGGCCCTTCCTAAACATCAGCAGATTCTCTGCGTTTATCTCCTGTCATCGGTTAAAACCAATATTGCCAGGCACTGGAAAAAAACATCCCCCCCCCCATTGGCCTGATATTCTCAAAACAATGGCTTACTTACACGCCATGGAAAAGGACATATTCTATAGTTTGGACAGAAGCGACCTTTTTGAAATGGTTTGGGCGGACTGGACAGACACACATGACACCACATGGCTTCCCCAGGTTAGAGTTTAAGATTCCTCATTTCGTACGCCTCAGGCGATCCCCTGCAGTATTCCCCCCCCCCTCTTCCATCCTTACAGATGAACCCTTCCCCCACCCCCCCACCCTCTTACCCTTCTTTGACAGCTGTTTGGAAATGTACTGACCCTATCTTTGAAACTTGAATGTCTCAGTTGTAATTTTTCCATAATACTTTTCTACATGTTACGCACTGAAATTTGCAGGGGTCCTGCGAGTCCCCATTTATTGTTATATATTGTTAAAAATTAATAAAAAACTATTTGGAAAAAAAAAAATATATTCTCTCCCCAAGTGAATATAAAAAAGAGCCAATGACAAGAGATAAGAGTCTATTAGGAGAAGAAATATTGGGCTTCTATCCCTGTCATACCTGTAAGTCATGTGCTTTTAGTAAGAAAACTAAGAACATTCAGTTACAAAGTAAGAAAGAAGAATTTACCATCAAAGAGACGATAAGATGTTCTGACATCAATCTAATTTATTTATTACAATGCACTTGTAATTACCAATATTTGGGACAAACGAGCAGAATGCTCCGTTACAGGATTAGAGAGCATATCAGAAGTATAGAACGGGGCAAAACAGATACAAGACTCTATAAACATTTCTTTGAGAAACATCACAAAAATCCAAAAGATTTGACTTTTTGGGGTATAAAAAACTGACTAAAAATAGTAGAGGAGGCAACATGGAGAATATGCTATTAAGGGAAGAAGCAAAATTAATTTATAAATTTTGAACACTATATCCGAAACGTCTGAATAGTGAGCTAGACCTAAATTTTATGATTAATTAGAATTTTAAAAGCTAAAGGTAATTTGAAAAACACACTATAAAAGCAAGTAGTGAATGTGAAATAGGCAAGAGGTATTATGGTGAATACCATATATAATATTAACACAGTAAATGAGACTTATTTAGAAAAGGAAAATGAGAGAACTGAGAAATATGAACTGTAAGCTAGATATATAATTTTATAGCCAATTAATATGTTTTTAGATAATATGTTTTTAGAAAATATATTCAATATAATTATAGTATAAAATCATATTTTTGGAAGTTGTAGGTCACATATAATATTGCATTTTAACTGATTGTAGGGAGTATTAGTAAAATAATTACAACATTTAAATAGCAATTTAAAATGATAAGATAAGGTCACAAACACCAATAAGGAATATTTTTGTAACATTAAAAAAGATAAGAATTAGATTAAATTATGCACTATTTGGAATAAAATTCACATGAATAGGTTAATAAAGAGAATAGAAATACCAGTAAGATATTATTTTGATACTTATATCACTATATTTACATACATCTGACATTATTATAGAATTAAAGCACAATAATAATAATATATATAAAAAAATATCATAAATATTAAAATATTAATGATTGTATTATAAAATATATCCTTACACTAAGAACATGCAAGAAAATTTGAGACACTAATTTATAAAAATGGAATATTGTCACAAGAAAGGGCTGGATATATTTGAAAAATATGGGAATTCTGAGAATATGGGAATATCCTGACTTCCACTTATACAATTGTAACTTTTGCAAAATTATTTTTGGAAAAAATGTTTTTGTCTCAAAGAAAGAAAAAAACTTTTATCTAATTATAAAAAAAAAAAGAAAAAAAAGAAGGGCTCCGAATTTTAATAAAAATAAAGACCAAAAATGGGCTAATGAAACCAGAGGAAATTATAAGAACAAACTCCAACACAAAAAAACATGAAGGGTTAACAAACAATGGAGGTGTAAACCTTTTGATAGAGAGTATAAAGGAAGTAACATCAATGAATATGGCATCTTGATAAAGGCATTTAGCCGAAACATGTTGAAAGAGCCATATCCTGCACTTCAAACCACAAAGAATTACTGAGCTAAGAACACTTTCGCCAACAAGTGAAAAGGACTCTGGAAGAGTAAGTGAGCGCTCACTACACCTTTTTAGTCTATAAAAAAGAGACACTGTATCAGAAACGGATCTAGACGTGACGCAAGGTGAGCTAAAGAAATCACAGGCTACCTGCGGTCACGTGATCCACTAAACGAGAGAAGGAAGAAGACACAGCAAATTTGCTTTGTTTGTTACAAAGCTGCAAGAAAACAGCGTTGAAAAGATACAAAGTGTGAAGCAGACAGAATGGCGGAGAGAGGATATTTGTGACCAACACAGGAGTGTTTATCAAGGGTCACGGAAGGTAAGAGGGTAGTGGGTAAGAGCAACAATATCCACTTAAACCCTTTACTTACACAGCACCGTATTAATCTTTGCATTATTTGAAGCATTGGAAAGATTGACATTATCATCAAAAACGGAAACATTTTAGATTTTACAATTCACCTCCGGAATCACAATTGAAATACAAAGTTGGAGTAAATACTATAATTGCTGGACAGTATTATTTCTGGGCCCTTTATGTATATATCTTTATGTGCAATATAAATTTTAAAAGCACTTCCTACTATCCCAAGTATAAGCCCTGTGACATAATAACTGGATACTTATTTAAATATTTTAATAGTGTTATTCATATGGTCCCCCTTTTTTAACATGTTATTTGTAGATTAATTTGGAATGGATGTTTTTAGAAATGACATCTTTTAGTTTGATTGATTACACCGGTGTAAAAATTCTAGTGTGTGTGGTTGATTAATTTACATTAATTGTCTATATGAACTACTAATTGTTTATTACAAATGTCCATGTGAAGTTATTGAATATTTATTAAATTGTTTTTTTAGAAAATTTGAACAGTGATATCATCTTATATTTTGTTTCACTACTATTATAAGTCACCTTCAACATATCACTACCTTAGTATTGGAGATATCCTGAACGGAGATACTGGGTTCTAGAGATCTATAGGTTATTTATTATATAGGTCATTTATTTGTCTTTTGGGTGTGTCACCAGTATACTATATCTGGGTCATATATCCAAAACCCACACCAGCATCATTGCACCATTTCTTTATAAATGTTAGATTTTTAGGATCCATGGAGAACCCTGCAACAGAGATAACATAACCTAGGAAGGTTACTTGAGTCTGATGGAACTCACATTTCTCGAGTTTACAAAACAAGCCGTTCTCACATAGTCTCTGAAGAACCCATGTAACATCAGAACGATGAGCCTCAAGTGTGGGTGAGTGTATGAGGATGTCAGCAGGAGCATTACATAGGCCAAAGGGCATTACAAGATACTCATAATGCCCACTCCTGGTGTTAAATGCTGTTTTCCATTCTTGGCCCTCCTTGATCCTAATGAGATTGTATGCTCCTCTCAAATCAAGTTTAGTAAAGACCGCAGCTCCCTTGAGGCGGTCAAAGAGTTCCGTAATGAGCAGAATAGGGTAAGCATTCTTAATGGTAAGATGACTAAGACCCCTATAATCGATGCATGGTCTTAACTCGCCACCCTTTTTCTTCACAAAGAAGAAGCCAGCCCCTGCAGGAGAGCAGGATTTGCGGATGATCCCCCGCGACAGAGCATCGGCAACATACTCCTCCATAGCACAATTCTCCGCAACAGACAGAGGGTAAACCCGGCCCCGAGGAGGAATAGCTCCGGGTTGCAGGCCTATGGCACAATCGTAAGACCGGTGAGGAGGAGCACCTTGTCAAAAATGTCTGGGAACTCTCAGTACTCCTCTGGCAATTGAGATACCGAAGAAGTGCACAAGACTTTAACTGGTTTCCGAAGACAAGTGGAAATACATTGCGGAGACCACAACAAAATTTCGGACCTGCGCCAGTTGAGACTGGGATTGTGCTTTTGGAGCCAGGGATAACCCAGAACAACCGGAAAATGCAGAGATTTTATCACCTGGAACTGGAGGGTTTCAAAATGGAGAGCCCCAACAGCCATGGATAACGGAGCAGTTTCGTGAGTAACGAGTGCGGGATGAAGGGGCGTGCCATCAATGGCCTCAATAGCAAGCGGAATGGACCGAGGCAAAACAGGAATGGAGTGCTTTGATACAAAAGCACTGTCAATGAAATAGCCCGCAGCACCGAAGTCAACAAGAGCCCGGGTGACTATGGAGGAGTCCACCCAGGAAAGGACAACCGTGATTAAAGGTTTCTCCTTTAGCGGTTCCAGGGACGAGGATAAACCACCCAAGGTCTGCCCCCGACAGGACCTTAGGTGTGAGCATTTCCTGGCCATGTAGGACAAGACTTCAAAAGGTGGCCCTGTAACCCACAATAGAGGCAGAGCCCCTCCCTCCTCCTAAAGGCCCTCTCCTCCACAGAGAGATGCGTGAATCCCAACTGCATCGGCTCAGCAGTACCTGGTGACTCGGGACCAGGAGGCATGGGAGGAGAGGGAGGCATGGGTGGGAACGAACATGGAGGAAACAATGAAACAGGAGGCTTCCGCAAGCGCTCCTTGAAAGAGGGCCTCTTACTTAGTCTGATGTCAATTAGGATCAAAAAAGACACCAATGCCTCGAGATCTTCTGGTAAATCTCTGACAGCAACTTCGTCTTTAATTGCATCAGAGAGCCCATGAAAGAAGGTGGCAACAAGGGCTTAATTGTTCCAACCTACCTCTGCGGCAAGCGTACGGAACTCAATGGCATACTGAGCAACAGATCTTGTACCTTGCTGAATGGACATGAGTCGTTTAGCAGCAGAGGAGGAGTGAGCCGGAACATCAAATACCCTTCGAAAAGGAGGCCACAAATTCAGGGTAATTTGAAATCACAGGTTTATTAGCCTCCCACAAGTGATTAGCCCAGGCAAGAGCTGTGTCAGAGAGTAACGAGATGAGAAATCCCACCTTAGCTCTGTCAGAGGGAAATGCCTGAGGTAACATCTCAAAGTAAATGCCCACCTGGTTCAAAAACCCTCTGCACTGATTAGGATCGCCTCCATAACGCTGAGGTAGAGATGCAGAACCGGACATGCTCCTGGTAGGACTAGATGCAGCAGCAAAAACAGGAGCAGGACACTTTGGTCCAAATGTGCAGTGCGAGTCAGCAGGGTTTGCAGGGCTAGTTCAAATTGATCCAAGCGGTGATCCTGTTCATCCATCCTGGAAATTATGGCAGGTAAAGGTGGATTATTAGCACCATCAGGATTCATGGCCCTTGCGTAATGTCAGGGTGCCAGGAATCAGACTGAGACGAGAAGTGCAAAAATAATCACACCTTTATGATTAGCAAAAAATAATAAAATGTCCAGAAGTCAAAAAACAAGCCAGGAATAAAAACCAGAGCTGGTAGTCAGACGAGCCGAGGAGTCAGGAGCCAAAGCGAGTAGTCAGACGAGTCGGAACCAGGAACAAGGAAAACAGCAGAGTCAGGAACAAGCCAGGGATCATGAACTAGGAGGGATGTCAGACAGCCAGGTTATACACAGGAGCTCTCACAAACAGGTCTGAGACAACGCAAGGGCAAAGCATACTGAACAGAGGCCCTTTAAATAATAAGTGATGACATCACAATTCTGAGACTGCATCCTGTCTCACACGGATGATGTACACCAGTCTGGCCATAAAAGGAAGTGCCGGAAATGAGCAGCATCACACAGTATGCACCAGAGTCAGCAAGAGAGGTGAGTAAAATGGCTGCCAGCAGCACATGGCAAACAAAACAGGGAAAAAACCCTGACAGGATTGTGTCAATCATGTACATTGTTGAACCATAGCTGATAAAGAACACAAAAATCTCTTTTGATGGCTGTCTTGTTGAAGAAACAAATGAAGGCAATATGTTTTTCCTGCATAATATATTTTGAGGTAAGTGCAAATCCATGAATATACTCCATCTTGTTTAATATGTTTGTCAACAATAGTTTCCTTTTTATAAATAATTACTGTGTTGTGTTGAATTTTCTACATATCTAATTCCTAAAGATGCGCTTTTGTATTTGAATAAAGTAATCAATATGCATTGACCTTTATCATATGATAAATATATGAGATGTCTACTTATTCTAGATGTTATGTCCTGATCTTTTTTCTTAAAGGGACATTATACACTCGTTTTTTCTTTGCATACTGTATATGTTTTGTAGATGATCTATTTATATAGCCCATATTTATTTATTTTATTTTTTTTAAATGTATAGTTTTGCTTATTTTTAAATAACATTGCTGTGATTTTCTGACTCCTAACCAAGCCCCAAAGTTTGATGTGAATACCGTCAGCTACCTTCTCCAGCTTGTTCCTGTTTGTATAAAGGATCTTTTCATATGCAAAAGAAGGGGGAGTGGGGAGTGTCTTATTTCCCACTTGCAATGGGCTTTCCAGCTAACTTTTGAACATAGCTAAACTGAGAGTTTCTAAGTAAGTCTTTAAACCGTTTTATCATGGATTTTTATATCAGTATCTGGGCATCTTGTTCTTTATAGTAGTGTCTTTTACATGCAGTTCTATGAAAATGATGTATACTGTCCCTTTAATGTAAATGCTCAGTATTATATCATGCATGACTTCCACATTGTTAATCTCCAAATATATTACTGTGAGCATATATTTCTAATGTAACTCTTAAAAGGACATGAAACCAGATTCCTTCTAAATGAAATGTCTTTCTTAAATAATTGAAACACTATAATGTATCTTTAATAAAATAGACTTTAACACGTCGAGAGAAATATGGCATACAGGCTTAGTATCCTATTAAAATATTTTCTTGTTTGAACAAGTACGTGTAGATATACCAACAATCCCTAAGGATTAGTATATGTTAGCATATGTTCTTGTTTAAAGGAACAGTCAAGTCAAGCAAAACAGTAATGATTTAAATCTCAAAAAATGCAATTTTTAGAAAATATATCTCAAACTTTTATCACCAATTTATCTTAGTTCTCTTGGTGTTCTTAGTTGATAGCTAAACCCAGGAGGTTCATCTGCTCATTTATTAGACCTTGAAGAGTGTATCTAATCTGAATGCATTTTGACCACTAGAGGGCATTAGTTAATGTGTTTCATATAGAAAACATTGAGCTCATGTAGTAAAGTTAGCCTGGATGGATCAGTGATTGGCTGAAATACCGGTCTGTCAAAAGAACTGAAATAAGTGCTCATTTTTCAGAGGCATAGATACAAGGTTAATCACAGAAGTAAAACGTGTATTTCTCTAAGTCTTGTTTTTCAAAACTTGATTATGCGTAATAAAGTGTTTTCTTTGTAACCAACAATAATTAATGTTATGACTGTCCCTTTAAGCTGTGTTGTTGGCATCAAAACAGTGATATGCCATCATGTATAATTGTAATGGTCATTTTGTTTAAGATTAGGGAAACAGTTTGGACATCACATCACAGAAACCTATCAATGTAATCAACAAGGATAGGAATGTGATGATGTGGTCTCCACACACACTTGTAAAACACACTCTGCAAACAATCTGCCTCCATGGACCCGGTCCCATAGAAGCAGATTATATACAGAGGCCTATAGTTATCAAGGTCTGGCGGACCTGATCCGACACTGCGATCAGGTCCGCCAGACGTCGCTGAATACGGCGAGCAATACGCTCGCCTTATTCAGCATTGCACCAGCAGCTCACAAGAGCTGCTGGTGCAACGCTGCCCCCTGCAGACTCGCGGCCAATCAGCCGCCAGCAGGGGGGTGTCAATCAACCCGATCGTACTCGATCGGGTTGATTTCCGGCGATGTGTGTCCGCCTGCTCAGAGCAGGCGGACAGGTTATGGAGCAGCGGTCCATCACATACCTATCCATTACACATTAAATAAATAAAAATATATTTTTAAAAAATTACTTCCTCTTCCTTCCCCTCTTTCCACGAGACTGAGGCTCTGGGGGGGCAACTGCCCCCTCCGATGAGTTCTCCTAGGAGATGTTTGGGGAAGAGGGGAAGGAGGAGTACTGGGATCACCCAGCTGATGAGGAGATTGAGGATGAGATGGAGGAGGGCCAGGAGCAGATGGTCCAGAAGCAGATGACCCAGGATAAGATGGTCCAGCAGCAGATGGTCCAGCAGCAGCAGCAGATAATTAATGTTATGACTGTCCCTTTAAGCTGTGTTGTTGGCATCAAAACAGTGATATGCCATCATGTATAATTGTAATGGTCATTTTGTTTAAGATTAGGGAAACAGTTTGGACATCACATCACAGAAACCTATCAATGTAATCAACAAGGATAGGAATGTGATGATGTGGTCTCCACACACACTTGTAAAACACACTCTGCAAACAATCTAGCTCCATGGACCCAGTCCCATAGAAGCAGATTATATACAGAGGCCTATAGTTATCAAGGTCTGGCGGACCTGATCCGACACTGCGATCAGGTCCGCCAGACCTCGCTGAATACGGCGAGCAATACTCTCGCCTTATTCAGCATTGCACCAGCAGCTCACAAGACCTGCAATATATCCGGAGGACCTGCAATATATCCTTAAGAGTATTCAAAATCTCTCTTTGGACTTGGCGAATCTCTCTTTGGTCTTGGCGAATATCATTAATTGCTTCTGTCAGGTGGACTCTGCTTTCCACCTGTTACCTCCGGGAGGCACGCATCTCTTCTAGAAAATCTTTTAAGATCTGCAGCTCTGCTATCTCTGCTGGTATCTCCTCCTGAGTAGCTGCTGGTGCACGGCGGGCTGCTGGTGCAGGAGGGGCTGCTGCAGGGATCTCTTCTGCAGCGGGGGCTTCTTCAGAGGATGAAAGAGGATGAAGGTACAGGGATGTCTTCCAGGTCTCCCCGAGGTGGCGAGTCATCTGCACCACTCTCATGCCTGGATGAAGGAGGATCCTGTGGTTGCTGTGCTTCCTCCTCCCAGGGCTCAGACTCTGTATATTGTAAAAAGAAAGAAATCGAGATATTAGCACAGTTCCAAATAAAGATGTAAATGTTGTATTTGAAAGTGTATTAATGAGGCTGCCTTTGTAATTATATTGTAAGCAAAAGCAATCAATACGATTTCCGCATTTTCCAAACCGTGTTTCAGATATCTATATGGTCAATCTGAATGTCTTTTTGCTTTTTTTTCAGTCTGTTTAAATGCACACCTAATCTGTAGACTAGATACTAATGTGATGGCTTTTCGTGAAATGCAACTTTCGCAAGGTAATTGTGAATGCGTTTACGTAATAATGTCTAAAAAAGCGTAATTGCGTTAATCATATCCTTAACTACATTATTTATTTTTGATGTAAAGAGATTATTAAATGAAATTATAATATAGAATCGGAGGGAGGAGTTAATACTACTATGTTTAACAAAACCTGGTGCAACCCTTTAAAGAAATGTTTTATAGAAAGACATAGAAAGAATCAAATGGCATACATTACTGTCACTTTAAAGAAAGGGATTACTGCACACAGAATCCTTAATCAAACTGTAATTTATTAAGTTGCGATTATAAAAACATATCATTGACCGGGTAGTGTCCAGTGTCCTGAACAAACCAACAAAAAACATACATCTAACAAAAAAACCTAAAACCTAAATAAAGCAGGAAAAACCTTAATGCATATAAACATATACAAAGTACACATAGAGTCCTTAAAGCGAGGATCAAAAGCATCTGGCTATATACAGTATCACTAGTCAGAGATACTCACACAGTCCACAATTGATATTGAAGGCTTGCAAGCTTGGGATCCGAAGGTATACCTCTGCGGCAGCGTTTAAACAAATCGCCATTCAGCTTCAGCTCTCAGACATGCCGATACCTTAGATCAGTGATTTTCAACATTTTTTTTGCATGGCACACTTTTTTACATTAAAAAATCCTGCGGCACACCACCATCCCAAAATTTTACAAAATCACACATTGTAGCCTAATACAGCATATATTATACATCATAATGATTGTCTGTGAATGAATGTCAATATGTCATGGTTGTAAATGATGCCTGCCTGTCTGCCTGATGAGCCTGTCACATCAAAGCAAGCAAAATTTAAAAAATATGTCACACTGTTCTCAGTCTGCCGCAGCACACCTGAGGATCTCTCACGGCACACTAGTGTGCCGTGGCACACTGGTTGAAAAACACTGCCTTAGATGACGTCATGAGGGGGCAGGTTAGTGATCTTACACACCTCTCCTCTGGTTGGTTAGATTCCAGAAAATCTTCATCTCATAGGCTGTCATGCCTGTCAAGTGTAAGACTTGTATAGCAGCTTTTATGTGGTTAACTTCCAGTCGGAAAATACTAATACAGCAAAGTCCCATTAACACAGTTCTGTGCACACACACCAGCTAGGATGCAAGAAAAGGTGAAAATGCTTAAACCAAAGTCATCATACATGCCATCTCTGTCACTGGTTCCAACTGTCAATATTTTTGTGAAACAGGTTGAAAAAGAGATTCAATCTCTTGGTGAAAAACAGGGGTATGACAATTTGAAACCATGTGAGAGAGGTGCTTTAAAAGAATTAAGCAATGCTAAAAATTTAATAATGAAGCCAGCGGATAAGGGTGGCAATCTTGTCCTTATGGATGAGTGTCTCTATCTAAATGAAGTTAAGCGCCAACTAAATGATAAACATCAATATGAGAAGCTAGATGTGAATCCCCTGGAAAAAATAAAAAACTCCTTAATTAGACTATTGAATGATGCCAAAAGACGTGGCATAATAACACTCAAAGAGTTTCTTTATTTGTATCCTGAACACCCAGTGATGCCAGTATTCTATGTTCTTCCAAAATTGCACAAAAATATGAAATGCCCTCCTGGGAGGCCAATTGTCTCCAGGATCGGAAGTGTCACTGAAAGAATTGGCGAATATGTAGATCTACATCTACGCCCTTTTTTAGTGACACTTCCCTCCTATGTTAAAGGGACACTGAACCCAATTTTTTTCTTTTGTGATTCAGATAGAGCATGTAATTTTAAGCAACTTTGTAATTTACTCCTATTGGTTTTTCTTCATTCTCTTGCTATCTTTATTTGAAAAAGAAGGCATCTAAGCTTTTTTAGTTTGTTTCAGCACTCTGGACAGCACTTTTTTATTGGTGGATGAATTTATCCACCAATCAGCAAGAACAACCCAGGTTGTTCACCAAAAATGGGCCGGCATCTAAACTTACATTCTTGCATTTCAAATAAAGATACCAAGAGAATGAAGAACATTTGATAATAGGAGTAAATTAGAAAGTTGCTTAAAATTGCATGCTCTATCTGAATCACGAAATAAAAAATTTGGGTTCAGTGTCCCTTTAAGGACACATCGGATCTTCTGAGAAGACTTGATGGCATTTGCGTGAATGAAGGCACGATTTTAGCATCACTGGATGTGGAGGGTCTATACTCTTCTATTCCCCACGAAGTAGGGTTGAAAGCCATCAAAAGTTTTCTTAACACTAGGGGTCCAGAGTATAAAGAACATACTGAATTTGTATTATCACTACTGAGATTCATTCTAGAAAATAATGTCTTAATGTTTGATGACAAAGTGTACCGTCAACTAAGGGGCACAGCGATGGGAGCGGTTTGCGCCCCGACATATGCCTGTTTACATCTGGGGGCTTGGGAGCTCGGTGAGGTCTTTGAGAACTACAGCGACATTGCTGATGAGCATATCCAGATATGGATATGGTATGTGGACGATGTGCTTATCCTGTGGGATGGCACAATCGATGAATTTAAAGAATTCGTTACCATTTTGAATCGGAATAACAGAAATATCTTTTTAACCTTTGAAACTAGTAATATAGGACTCTCCTTTCTTGATCTACAAATTAAGAAGGAGTGACAGTCTATTATTACAGAGAACTATAGAAAAGAAAACACGACTAATAGTGTTTTACACGCTGGAAGTGGCCATCCGGAGCACCTTAAGAGGGGTATTCCGTATGGTCAATTCCTGCATCTAAGAAGGTATTGCTCCTCTCTCTCTAAGTTTGACTGTCATGCATAACAAATGAAGAAGCGCTTTCTGAAAAGGGGGTATTTGAATAAGTGTGTGAAAAAGGCCCTTTGGAAGGCAAGAAGTATGTCAAGAGATGATATTTTGTATAAAAAGAAAGAGAAAGAGAACCAGAACCAGATTAGATTCATTTCCACATTTAATAACCAGTGGGAGGAGGTCAGGTCAATTATGAAAAAGAATTGGCACCTTCTCACAATGGATGAGAAAATTGGAGAAGTTGTGGGGACTGACCCCGCAATGGTGGCTAGAAAGGCTCCAAGTCTGAAAGATAAACTTGTAAGGACCCAGTTTAAAAGAGGTCACTCAGACTCTGATTGGTTATGTAAGAATAAAGGAATAAAAGGTAGCTTTCCGTGTGGTCACTGTGTGTACTGCATACACATGGAAAGTACAAAGAAGTTTTCAGTTGATGGATCAAAAATATATGACATTAGGTTCTTTTTCAATTGCAACTCTGTGGGGGTTATATACCTCCTGCGATGCTCGTGCCCGTTTTTTTATGTTGGAAAAACAAAAAGAGCCATAAAGGACCGGGTACAAGAGCATAGGGATGATATCACTAAACTGAGAGACACTAATGTAGCAAGGCATTTTTCTTGTGCACACAATAGTGATGCACAGTCTCTGAGGTTTGTGGTTATAGATAATGGCATCTCCTCCGGGAGAGGCGGTGACAATAATAAAGTTTTACTTCAAAAGGAAGCCAAGTGGATTTTTAGACTGAAGACTAGATTTCCACTTGGCTTAAATGATAAATTGGAATATGCCTGTTTTTTTTGTAAATTCTGTTAAAAATTTCCCTTCTATCTGAGTTTCTCTCTTTTCTCAATTGTATAAAATATATGTGAGATTGAGCGCCATATTGACAGACCGGCACTGAATATGCAACACTGTAGCAGTAGTGACATATATAAATGTATGTAATTGACTAGGAATTATGTTATAACATTGTTACTAACTGCATAGGAAGATGGGCAGTTTGTTTACATGTTTAAAATCTTTAAGATGGTATAGTCCACCTTAAGGAGACTTCCTGTGTGGATCACCTGAGCACATACAGGTGCTATAAAAGAGGTGGTTCTGGGAGATTAATTGTGCCCTGATGAAGCCCCTGACACACAAGTCTATGGTGGGGATGAAACATATGTGACGTTGGCACTCCGTGTGTTATACCATTTGCAACAATGTGGCTTTTGGATACTTTGCTATGAAGCTAACCTTTTTTGCAAGATAAACCCATTATCTGCTATATGTGGATCTTTCAGCAAACAAACAACCAGTAGGAGGAGTTTCCGGACATCCGTGGTACACCATGAATGAGGGGTATGGATTGGACGTACCCTAGCTGGTGTGTGTGCACAGAACTGTGTTTATGGGACTTTGCTGTATTGGTATTTTCCCACTGGAAGTTAACCACATAAAAGCTGCTATACAAGCCTTACACTTGACAGGCATGACAGCCTATGAGATGAAGAATCTGGAATCTAACCAACCAGAGGAGAGGTGTGTAAGATCACTAACCTGCCCCCTCATGACGTCATCTAAGGTATCGGCATGTCTGAGAGCTAAAGCTGAATGGCGGTTTGTTTAAACGCTGCCGCAAACAGAGGTATACCTTCGGATCCCAAGCTTGCAAGCCTTCAATATCATTTGTGGACTGTGTGAGTAACTCTGACTAGTGATATACAGCCAGATGCTTTTGATCCTCGCTTTAAAGGGACAGTAAACACCAGAATTTTTGTTGCTTAAAAAGGTAGATAATCCCTTTATTACCCATTCCACAATTCTACATAACCAACACAGTTATAATAATACACTTTTTACCTCTGTGATTACCTTGTATATATGCCTCTGCAAACTGCCCCCTTATTTCAGTTCTTTTGACAGACTTGCATTTTTAGCCAATCAGTGCTGACTCCTAGGAGCTTCACGTGCCTGAGCTCAATGTTATCTATATGAAACACATGAACTAACGCCCTCTAGTGGTGAAAAACTGTCAAAATGCTTTCAGATTAGAGGCAGTCTTCAAGGTCTAAGGTCTAAGAAATTAATACCAAGAGAACAAAGCAAAATTGGTAATAAAAGTAAATTGGAAAGTTGTTTAAAATTGCATGCCCTATTTAAATCATGAAAGATTGTTTTTTACTTTACTGTCCCTTTAAGGACTCTATGTGTACTTTGTATATGTTTATTTGCATAAAGGTTTTTCCTGCTTTATTTAGGTTTTAGGTTTTTTTGTTAGATGTTGTATGTTTTTTGTTGGTTTGTTCAGGACACTGGACACTACCCGGTCAATGATATGTTTTTATAATCGCAACTTAATAAATTACAATTTGATTAAGGATTTTGTGTGCAGTAATCCCTTTCTTTAAAGTGACAGTAATGTATGCCACTTGATTCTTTCTATAAAAGATTATTAAATGAGCTTACCGGCAGATGAGAGTGGCAGGTTCCTGGTATCGACTCCTCCGATACCGACTATGGCCACCTCGGAGATGCTGGGACGCAGCATTTCCTCCCATCAGGAATATTCAACTATCATTTCAGGACCGCCACCGGTCCCTGTTAGGTATTGGTTCTCCCTTGAGAGCTTTCTTTTTAGTTCCATTCTGCAGTCCCGGTAGCGATGCTGTATAGACTTGACATCCCTGTTATGGACCCCCACTGCATTAACGGCATCCCTGATCTCCAGCCATAGTTTCCTCTTCTCCTTAGAGGTGGCCTTCTGAGCCTGCAGCCTCCTAGCCCTCTCCATATAAGCCTCTATGAGGGCCTCCTTCTCATCCATGGTATATCTTGCCTCCCTACTCAGCTTGGCTTTCCCCTGTGATGTGAGCCTCTGTTTCCCGGACTGTGAAGTTCCACACTGCATGCCACTGGGCCCAGCCACTTGTTCATCTTGAACAAAGTGGCCGGGTCCACCCACCGCTTCTTCTCCCCCTTCCTGTCCCCCTTCCTGTCCAGTTCCCCTCCCTCTCCCTCTCCCCCTCCTACTCTCCTGACTAACCTCCTGCCTGACCTCCTCTATAATCTCTTCTCTAAACTGATTCCTGAGGAACTCTTATAGTTCCGGGCTAATCTGCCCCCTGTGCCCAAATGAAAGGGGGTCAAAATAAATAACCAACAGTAAAAAGTGTGAAAGGGATATAAACAAAAGAGGGTAAAGGGTATTAAACAGACAAAACTGTAGAAAAAATACTAAAATGAGGATATGTAAACAAAATCTAACTATGGGATGGGTATGGGCTTAAAGGGAATGGGGTATGGGCTGAAAGGGAATGGGGTATGGGATGAAAGGGAATGGGGTATGGGATGAAAGGGAATGGGGTATGGGATGAAAGGGAATGGGGCATGGAGTGTAGTATGAGAGGGGATGGGGTATGGAGTGTATGTAGTGTTATTGATAAGTGTATGTATGTAATGAATGTGTTTGCGTGTAAATGTGTTTATAGAAATATGAAACAAAACCACTCGCACACTCACCCAAACAAACTCTCTCTCACTAACGCTCTCTCACTAACTCACTATCTCACACTAACACAAACTAACTCTCAGACTAACACTAACTAACTCTCACACTAACTCTAACTCACTATCTCACACTAACACTAACTCTCACACTAACACTAACTCATTCTCTCACACTAACTCACTATCTCACACTACCACTAACTAACTCTCACAATAACACTAACTCACTCTCTCACACTAACACTAACACTAACTCTCACAATAACAGTAACTCACTAAATATCTATAATCTCACAAAACCCTCCAGCAACACAGTCAAAGAAGCCATGCTTGTAGCGTGCTTATATACACTATGTAAATGTTTAATGATGTACCGGTTTGCAAAGTAAAGGAGGTTCAGGTGTGCTTTCTTAGTAATTAGTATGTGTGCAATGTGTATTAGTTGTTTGAATTTGCGCATGCTCATATTGAGTTAGTATTTGTGGAATGTGTATAATGCGATGTCATAGTGATCGTTTTGCATAACATTGTCCAAAAGTAGTATCTGTAAATGTAAATACATATTTGTGATGGTGTCGTATTTGTAAAGTGTTGTAAATGTTTATTTGTACTAATGTTCCGTAATCTTGAATGTTTTGTTTGTGTATGAGTGTGCAATTCTTTTTTCGTGTTGTTTTGTTCCGTGTTGCAAGATCGTAACGTATTTATGTATTCCTCGTTTAATGTAAATGTTGTGCATTCTTTTTCTTTTCCGATTGTGAATGTGTAATGCGTATGTGCTATGTTGCGTGATTGTTGTTTGTACATTTGAGCTGTGTTTTTGTTGTGCATTATTTCGTATACGTAATATGACAGAGCAGTGCGTATTTCTCGCGAGATCGAGTGTTAGCTGAAAAATCGGTGCTTCTTTCATTTATCATTGATCTCTATGGGAGAATGTTTAACGCTGCCGTGATTACGCATAAAAAATAAACGCGGTAGTCGTGTTGTCGCGACACGTTACGAGGTTGTTTTGAGACTTGTAATACCAACGTTAAGAAAAGTGCACAATGGAAATAACGTACACGTAACTAACGCACCCCTCATAACGCACAACTCGTAATCTGGCCGATTGTTTTTACCTCTTTTAACAGCAAGTAATGCATACAGTATATAATGTTTGCTAGGTGTGCGCTAGTGGATCACAGTTCTGTATTTCGTAATATTCTTGTAAAATATCTAGACATTTAAAGGGATGGTAAACATTTTTTTCTGCAATGCTTTTAAATGTACAGTAATGACAAAATTAAACTTTAATGATTCAGATAAAACATGCAATTATATACAACTTTCCAATTTACTTCTATTATCAAATTTGCATTATTCTCTATCCTTTTTTGAATAGTACATTTATAAGAGCAGTAGGATCTTATAAATATATATATATTTATTTAAATCCAGCAATATTTCCAAAGTATATACACATATTCAGTGCCACGCAGGGCAAAAAGAGAGGATATTACAGAAATTGTATGAATGGGCCCCATACAACACACGAGTTTAACTAAACATACATCATTTTATGCTCACATTGTTGGAAATTTTATATTTTATCTATAGCTAAACACAAAATATATCAAACAAATATCCTTATCTATGTTCAGTAATTTTTACTGGTGCAATATAACATTTCTTGATGATCATATTACTTATCTTATCCATTTTTAAACAGAAATATCAAACAAAAAAAACTGCTGTACGTTATACTTTATATATATATTCCACACCATATAATTCCTAGGTATTTCTAAGTAGTATTACATCCATACTCTATCTGGATGTATACAAGAAGAAAGAAAAAAAAAGGAAAAGAAAGAATAAAAAAAAGGGGTATTATCCCCTCCCCCTCTTCTGAGAACAAAATGTATTTACAATTTACTGTTCTGTCCAAAATCTCTGGGGGTACCCCCAATTGGGACATGTGGCTATTAGTTGTATTTGTATCTCTGCGGGCTATGACTTAATTAGTAAACATGTTATAACTGTAGACAAAGTTATGCTGTCTATTTATTGACTTGTTCCCTATGCAAACTTCAATATATTGGAATGACCTCAAGGGAGGTTAGATCGCGAATACGAGAGCATGTGGGGAATATAAAAGCAGGTACATTAACAACACCTCTGGTCATGCATTTTAAATACAGACATAACAAAGACCCCAGAAGTTTAAAATGGACCATAGTGGAAGACATTCCTATACCCAAGAGAGGAGGTGATAGGGATAAAACACTAGCCAGGCAAGAGGCTTATTGGATCTTGAGATTAAAAACAAGGAAGCCAATAGGTCTAAACAGTGAGTTTGATTTAATAAATTACTGGACTTAGACTATAACTCAGTGAAGTGACACAGTATAATGGGTTGTAACTAAACATGAAATTATGTAAATCATGCATTAGTTAAGGATGGACAGAAGTGAAGTAAAATATAAGAAAATAATTTAAAATCCCATATACTAAAACACAAAATGGAGTTTAATAAAATCTATTGTAGTGGTTTTCAACAGGTATGTTATGATAGACCTTTATTTATCAACAAGATGTGTGTGGTATAATCTGTGTCCTTGCATATCTGTAAGTTGGTGCAAATATTTGTGCATTAACACAAATGAGCATGTACAATAACCACTATTTTGGCTTTTTAGAAATGTTTTGAAATCCTTTATGAAAACAATGTAATGTATACCTTTTACACTCATGTTTCCACATATACTAAATTTAGTTTGCCAGCTAAGAATGCAGATATTACAGTAGGCAAAATATTTATTTATTTGAATTTAAACTATATTCATATTTAGTATAGAGAAAGTCTAAATGTTGATATACTGTGTCTAGGAAAGGGTTAATGGTAATTAATCAATGGTCAAATTAGAAAAGACAGGGCATTGGCTAATATGTCAGTTTCATTTAACCTATTAAATGAGGGCAACAGCTTTTTAAGTAGAGACTTGGCTGTCACTAATCAAGCTATGATTACGGCAGAAGTAGCTGAAACATGTCAGCATTAGTGACAAGCCTACCCTAGATGGATTGCATTATTTGGAGTTGAAGCTGCTAACCTGTTTTTAAACTTGGTAAATAATAAAGGACATTTTATTTTATTTGCAAGACTCCGGATTACTCCTTTACCAGCATTGTATATTTGAATTTTCATAATTGGAGCCAGCAGAGGAGTTCCGGTTGGATGCAAGTGAGGCCACAGACCACTAGGGGGTGAGTACGTAGCCACTGACGTCACCGGCTACACAGAAACAAAGTGAACAACGTCGATACCCAGATGGAGACACAGTGAACCAGGAAGCTTGAAGAGGGGAGGAATGGGCCACCGGACACGGTCTGGAGTGAGAGGGCATCCCCTCGGACCGAGCACCAGCGGACATGTGTCTTAAAAGGCTACGTGAGTAACAATAATTGCAAATAGCATGAGTACTTACAGCGGTGAACATTCATAAATTGGGTTTGAACAAGTTTTGTGAGCGGTATTATTGTGGCACTCCCCCCTATGAGAAAGTGAGATCTGTTGGGCACTGGACTTTGACAATACAGGGTTAAACGGTGTGTGTACATATGATTTTATGACTTAATAATTCTTGTCCATTTACCTAGATAACGATTTAAAGATTTGTCTATATTTGCAGATACTAGAAATTGTTCCATTATTTTTCTTGGAAAACCTAGAAAAAGATGGGGCTTGTTTTGCTTTCCAGTTTGCAAGAATGAGGTTTCTTCCTAGCAGAATAACTGTATTAATTAGCTTATAGTTTCTATCGCCTAGATTACGAGTCTTGCGTTAGCCTTAAAAAGCAGCGTTGAGGGGTCCCAACACTTTTTTTAACGCCCGCTGGTATTATGAGTCTGGCAGGTACCGCTCACTTTTTCTCCGCGACTCGAACATACCGCAAATCCCCTTACGTCAATTGCGTATCCTATCTTTTTAATGGGATTTTCCTAACGCTGGTATTACGAGTCTTGGAGAAAGTGAGCGGTAGACCCTCTCCTGTCAAGACTCCTAATGCATTTAAAAGTCAGTAGTTAAGAGTTTTATGGGCTAACGCCGTAACATAAAACACTTAACTAAAGTGCTAAAAAGTACACTAACACCCATAAACTACCTATTAACCCCTAAACCGAGGCCACCCACATCGCAAACACTTAACTAAAGTTTTTAACCCCTAATCTGCCGACCGGACATCGCCGCCACTTAAATAAATGTATTAACCCCTAAACCGCTGCACTCCCGCCTCGCAAACACTAGTTAAATTTTATTAACCCCTAATCTGCCGTCCCTAACATTAACCCCTAAACCTAAGTCTAAACCTAACCCTAACACCCCCCTAACTTGAATATAATTTAAATAAAACTAAATAAAATAACTACAATTAACTAAATTATTCCTATTTAAAACTAAATACTTACCTGTAAAATAAACCCTAAGCTAGCTACAATATAACTAATAATTACATTGTAGCTAGTTTAGGATTTATTTTTATTTTACTGGCAAGTTTGTATTTATTTTAACTAGGTACAATAGTTATTAAATAGTTATTAACTATTTAATAGCTACCTAGTTAAAATAAGTACACATTTACCTGTAAAATAAACCCTAACCTAAGTTACAATTACACCTAACACTACACTATAATTAAATTAATTCCCTAAACTAACTACAATTAAATACAATTAAATTAAATAAACTAAATTACGAGAAAACCCCCCCACTAAATTACAGTAAATAAATAAATAATTACAAGAATTTTAAACTAATTACACCTACTCTAATCCTCCTAATAAAATAACCCCCCCCCCAAAAATAATAATAAAATTCCCTACCCTATACTAAATTACAAATAGCCCTTAAAAGGGCCTTTTGCGGGGCATTGCCCCAAAGTAATCAGCTCTTTTACCTTTAAAAAAAATGCAATACACCCCCCAACATTAAAACCCAACACCCACACACCCAACCCTACTCTAAAACCCACCCAATACCCCCTTAATAAAACCTAACACTAACCCCTTGAAGATCACCTTACCTTGAGACGTCTTCACCCAGCCAATTCTATCAGCCAATCGGAATTAAGGTAGGAAAAATCCTATTGGCTGATGCAATCAGCCAATAGGATTGAGCTCACATTCTATTGGCTTATTGGAACAGCCAATAGAATGCGAGCTCAATCCTATTGGCTGATTGGATCAGCCAATAGGATTGAACTTCAATTCTATTGGCTGATTGCATCAGCCAATAGGATTTTTCCTACCTTAATTCCGATTGGCTGATAGGATTCTATCAGCCAATCGGAATTGAAGGGACGCCATCTTGGATGACGTCACTTAAAGGAACCTTCATTCTTCAGTCGCCGTCGGATGGAAGAGGATGCTCCGCATCAGATGTCTTCAAGATGGACCCGCTCCGGATGGAAGAAGATAGAAGATGTCGCCTGGATGAAGACTTCTGCCGGTCTGGATGTCCTCTTCTGGCCAGATCGGATGAAGACTTCTGCCGCTCTGGAGGTCCACTTGTGCCCGGCTGGGTGAAGACGGCTCAAGGTAGGGTGATCTTCAGGGGGTTAGTGTTAGGTTTTATTAAGGGGGTATTGGGTGGGTTTTAGAGTAGGGTTGGGTGTGTGGGTGGTGGGTTTTAATGTTGGGGGGGGTATTGTCTTTTTTTTTTACAGGTAAAAGAGCTGATTACTTTGGGGCAATGCCCCACAAAAGGCCCTGTTAAGGGCTATTTGCAATTTACTATAGGGTAGGGATTTTTTTATTTTGGGGGGCTTTTTTATTTTATTAGGGGGATTAGATTAGGTGTAATTAGTTTAAAATATCTGTAATTTCTTTTTTATTTTCTGTAATTTAGTGTTTTTTGTTTTTCGTAATTTAGTTTATTTAATTTAATTGTAATTAATTGTAGGTATTTTATGTAATTAATTTAATGATAGTGTAGTGTTAGGTGTAATTGTAACTTAGGTTAGGGTTTATTTTACAGGTAAATTTGTCTTTATTTTAGCTAGGTAGTTATTAAATAGTTAATAACTATTTAATAACTATTGTACCTAGTTAAAATAAATACAAACTTGCCTTTAAAATACAAATAAATCCTGAGATAGCTACAATGTAATTATTAGTTATATTGTAGCTATTTTAGGATTTATTTTACAGGTAAGTATTTAGTTTTAAATAGGAATAATTTATTTAGATGTATTTAAATTATTTTTCGGTTAGGGTTAGACTTAGGTTTAGGGGTTAATACATTTAATATTGTAGCGGTGACGTTGGGGGCGGCAGATTAGGGGTTAATAAATGTAGGTAGGTGTCGGCGATGTTAGGGACGGCAGATTAGGGGTTAATAGAATTTAACTAGTGTTTGCAAGGCGGGAGTGCGGCGGTTTAGGGGTTAATACATTTATTACAGTGGCGGCGATGTCCGGTCAGCAGATTAGGGGTTAAAGAATTTTTATTATAGTGTTTGTGATGTGGGGGGGCCTCGGTTTAGGGGTTAATAGGTAGTTTATGGGTGTTAGTGTACTTTATAGCACTTTAGTTAAGAGTTTTATGTTACAGCATTAGCCCATAAAACTCTTAACTACTGACTTTAAAATGCGGTAGGAGTCTTGGAGGTAGAGGGTGTACCGCTCACTTTTTCCAGCGATCGTAATACCGGCATTAGGCAAATCCCATTAAAAAGATAGGATACGCAATTGACGTAAGGGGATTTGCGGTATGCTAAAATCGCGGAAAAAAAGTGAGCGGTACACCTGTACCTGCCAGACTCGAAATACCAACGGGCGTTAAAAAGCAGCGTTAGGACCCCTTAACACTACTTTTTAACCCTAACGCAAGACTCGTAATCTAGGCGTTAGTTATTAGTAAATATACAGCTTAGGGAGGCAGCCTGCACCTGCCCTGTGCATAGTCCACAGTGCACTCACTAACCAACAATTTACTATACTGATATGTGGCGGCCCAATCCGGCCCTGTGCAGCTGCCGGCCTGTCCGGTGTAAATGATGCTGTCTGCCTGATGAGCCTTTCAGTCTGCCTCTGCGACGGCGGCACACCTGACAATCTCTCACGGCACACTAATTGAACAGTATTTTCGATGTCTCACGTTCTTGAGTAACTTCAAACTGTGGTGTTTGTTATAAAGTCGTAGAAAAAACCTGGTCCACCAATACGATCATGTAGAATTGTGCAACAATAAAATCACTGTTATTTACATTTTAGTGAGTGAATTGTATTCAGTTGTTTTGTTTGTCACATACATGTGAACCAATCAAATCATTTCTTAGCCGAAAAAATATATAATTTTTCTATTCATTACTCTCAGAATATACCGGGTTGTTTGGCAAATGTTCCTGAATTTGAATATTTAAAAGAACACTACACATCATGTTGATAGATTCACATAATAATAGAAAAATGAATATGTAGAGTTAAGCATGAAAAAATAAATTTTCTAAATTTTTTAAAAAAAATTTTTAAAAAATATTTTGAAATTTCTTAAAAATGTATTAATAAATAAAAAATGGATAAAAAATAGGGTTAAAAATTAAGGGGGAATTTTCATAAGGTAACAATAGATGTTTCAAAATATATAAATATGTATGAAACCTAATTATTTTTCTATTTGAGAAAACACCCAATTCAATTTCTAAATTTAGGCCCTGTGGATTTAGTGTGTCTAAATTGTATATCCATTTGCGTTCTAGCTGTAACAATTGTTTGTGGGTGTCTCCACCTCTTGTTTGTTTTGGCAATTTAGCAATGCCCATATAGTTAAAAACAGAGGCGTAACTAGAAACCACAGGGCCCAGGTGTAAGAATCTAAGAAGGGCCCCCCATCCCCCCACCACCCCCCAAAAAAACAATAATTTTTGTAAGAACTTACCTGATAAATTCATTTCTTTCATATTGGCCAGAGTCCATGAGCTAGTGACGTATGGGATATACAATCCTACCCGGAGGGGCAAAGTTTCCCATACCTCAAAATGCCTATAAATACACCCCTCACCACACCCACAATTCAGTTTCATGAATAACCAAGAAGTGGGGCGATAAAGAAAGGAGTAAAAAGCATCAACAAAGAAATTTGGAAATAATTGTGATTTTTACAAAAAATCTTAACCACCACAAAAAGGGTGGGCCTCATGGACTCTTGCCAATATGAAAGAAATGAATTTATCAGCTAAGTTCTTACATAAATTATGTTTTCTTTCATGTAATTGGCAAGAGTCCATGAGCTAGTGATGTATGGGATAGCAATACCAAAGATGTGGAACTCCACGCAAGAGTCACTAGAGAGGGAGGGATAAAAATAAAAACAGTAATTTCTCGCTGAAAAAATAATCCACAACCCAAAATATAAGTTAATTCTCATTAAATGAAAAGAAAAAACTTAAAACATAAGCAGAAGAATCAAACTGAAACAGCTGCCTGAAGAACTTTTCTACCAAAAACTGCTTCCGAAGAAGCGAATACATCAAAAACGGTAGAATTTTGTAAATGTATGCAAAGAAGACCAAGTTGCTGCTTTGCAAATCTGATCAACTGAAGTTCCATTCTTAAAAGCCCACAAAGTGGAGACTGATCTAGTAGAATGAGCTGTAATTCTCTGAGACAGGGCTTGACCCGACCCCAAATAAGCTGAATGAAACCAAAGCTTTAACCACGAAGCCAAGGAAAAGTCAGATGCCCTCTGACCTTTCCTAGAACCATAAAAAGATAACAAATAGACTAGAAGTCTTCCTGAAATCTTTAGTAGCTTCAACATAATATTTCAAAGCTCTTACCACATCCAAAGAATGGAAGGATTTCTCCAAAGAATTTTTAGGATTAGGACACAAGGAAGGGACAACAAATTCTCTATTAATGTTGTTAGAAATCACAACCTTACGAAAGAATATAAATGAAGTCCGCAAAACCACCTTATCCTGATGAAAAATCAGAAAGGAGATTCACAATAAAGAGTAGATAATTCAGAAACTCTTCTAGCAGAAGAGATGGCCAAAAGGAACAACACTTTCCAAGAAAGTAGTTTAATATCCAAAGAATGCATAGGCTCAAATGGAGGAGCCTGTAAAGCCCACAAAACCAAATTAAGACTCCAAGGAGGAGAGACTGATTTAATGACAGGCTTGATACAAACCAAAGCCTGTTAAAAACAGTGAATATCAGGAAGCTTAGCAATCTTTCTGTGAAATAAGACAGAAAAAGCAAAGATTTGTCCCTACAAGGAACTTGCAGACAAAACCTTATCCAAACCATCCTGAAGAAACTGAAAAAATTCAAGGAATTCTGAAAGTATGCCAAGTGAATTTATGAAAAGAACACCATGAAAATAAGTCTTCCAAACTCGATAATAAATCTTTCTAGAAACAGATTTACGAGCCTGTAACATAGTATTAATCACTGAGACAGAGAAACCTCTATGACTAAGCACTAGGCTTTCAATTCCCATACCTTCAAATTTAATGATTTGAAATCCTGATGGAAAAAACGGACCTTGAAACAGAAGATCCGACCTAAATGGAAGAGGCCAAGGTTGGCAACTGGGCATCCGAAACAAGATCCGCATACCAAAACCTGTGAGGCCATGCTGGAGCTACCAGCAATACAAATGACTGTTCCATGATGATTTTGGATATCACTCTTTCAAGAAGAACTAGAGGCGGGAAAATATAAGCAGGTTGGTAGCACCAAGGAAGTGTCAATGCAACCACTGCTTCCGCTTAAAGATCCCTGGACCTGGACAGGTACCTAAGAAGTTTCTTGTTTAGATGAGAAGCCATCAGATCTATTTCTGGAAACTCCACATATGAACAATCTGAGAAAACACATCTGGATGGAGAGACCTCTCCCCCCGGATGTAAAGTCTGACGGATGAGATAATCCGCTTCTCAATTGTCTACACCTGGGATATGTACCACAGAAATTAGACAAGAGCTGGATTCCACCCAAGAAAGTATTCAAGATAGTTCTATCATAGCTAGGGGACTGTGAGTCCCACCCTGATAATTGACATATGCCACAGCTGTGATATTGTCTGTCTGAAAACAAATGAACGGTTCTCTCTTCAACAGAGGCCAAGCCTGAAGAGCCCTGAAAATTGCACGGAGTTCCAAAATATTGATTGCCTCTTGAGATTTCCAAACCCCTTGTGCTGTCAGAGATCCCCAAACAGCTCTCCAACCCAGTATTAATTTCGTAGACTAAAATGAGCATAAAACTAAAGAAATTCTGATGACTAAAATTCGACTAAAACTAAAATGGTATTTTAGTCAAAAAACTATGACTAAAACAAAAACAAAATTTGCTGTCAAAATTAACACTTTATGCAATTTGTTATAATCAATCCATATCTAATTACTGCTCTTTTGTAAAAAAAAAAAAAGAATAAAGCAAGGCTATCTTATTGTTTATTTAGGAAACTTGGTTTTATTTAATTTTAAGATAAAGACATGTTATATACCAAAACAGTTAAATCTGTTAAATCTGTATTGCAAGTTCAAACCTTAATACCATAAATAAAAACAGGTTAATAAACCTTTACTCCAGGAGTATATAATGAGTTTGGAAGTTCTAGAGCAGTGTTAATTTTGTTGCCAATTTTTTTTCGAATTTGTGAACAATTGATTCTTACTATAGAAATAAGAATAACCCACAAGTATGGGTTTAAGTTATGCTGTGCCTGTGCTGGCTGTAGAAACTTTTTGTTGTGTTCAGTTACTTGATACTTTTAAATTATTAGCAGAGAACTGTTAAAGTTTTTATATTAATATGTGCAATGGCGTTACAGCCAATACAGTTTAGAATTTGTTTTTTTATATTTTAAAGTTGCACTTCTGTTTGTTTATGAAACTTAGTTTTATTTAATTTTAAGTTTAATAAAGACGTTATATATACCACAACGGCTAAATCTGTGTCTGTATTGCATGTTTAAACCTTAACATAAATAATAACAGGTGTTATGTTTACTCCTGGAGAATATAATGAGTTTGGAAATTATAGAGAAATGGTTAAATAAGGCATTACACTTTAACTAAACCCCTTAGATTTTAGTCAACTAAAATCTACTAAAGATTTAGTCGACTAAAACTAGACTGAAACTAAAACAATTCAGATGACTACAATACGACTAAAACTAAAGTGGCATTTTAGTCAAAAGACTAAAACTAAGACTAAATTGAAATTTGCTGTCAAAATTAACACTGCTCCAACCTGAAAAGACTTGCATCTGTTTTGATCACAGTCCAGGTTGGACAAACTAAAGAGGCCCCTAGAACTATACGATGGTGATCTAACCACCAAGTCAGAGATAGTCAAACACTGGGATTTAAGGATATTAATTGTGATATCCTTGTATAATCCCTGCACCATTGATTCACGTCAGATGCTGCAGTCATAAGACCTAAAACTTCCATGCTACTTAGCTACTGAAGGGAATAATAGAGACTGAAGGTTCCGACAAGCTGAAACCAATTTAAATTGTTTCTTGTCTGTTAGAGACAGAGTCATGGACACTGAATCTATCTGGAAACCTAAAAAGGTGACCCTTGTCTGAGGAATCAAGGAACTTTTTGGTAAATTGATCCTCCAACCATGTCTTTGAAGAAACAACAGTATTAGATTTGTGTGAGATTCTGCTGAACGTAAAGACTGAGCAAGTACCAAGATATCGTCCAAATAAGGAAACATCGCAACACCCTGCTCTCTGATAACAGAGAGTAGGACACTAAGAACCTTTTAAAAGATTCCTAGAGCTGTCGCTAGGCCAAAAAGGAAGAGCAACAAATTGGTAATGCTTGTCTAAAAAAGAGAATATCATAAATTGAAAGCAATTTGGATGAATCGGAATATGAAGATGGGCATATAATGCCCTTGCTGAACAAAAAGCAGAATAGACCTTATAGTCACCATTTTGAAAGTTGGTATTCTTACATATCGATTCAAAATTTTTAGATCCAAAACTGGTCTGAATGAAATTACTTTCTTTGGGACAATGAATAGATTTGAATAAAACCCCAGACCCTGTTCCTGAAACGGAACTGGCATGATTACCCCAGATAACTCCAGGTCTGAAACACACTTCAGGAAAGCCTGAGCCTCTACCGAGTTTGCTGGATTGCATGAGAGAAAAAAATCTTCTCACAGACGGTCTTACTTTGAATCCTATTCTGTACCCCTGAGAGACAATATTCTGAATCCAATGATTTTAGACCGAATTGATCCAAACATCTTAGAAAAATCTTAATCTGCCCCCTACCAGCTGAACTGGAATAAGAGCCGCACCTTCATTCGGACTTAGGGGCTGGCTTTGATCTCTTAAATGGCTTGGATTTATTCCAATTTGAAGAAGACTTCCAATTGGAAACAGATTCCTTGGGGAAGAACTAGGTTTCTGTTCCTTATTTAAGAACAAAAACGGTTAGAAGCTTTAAATTTACCCTTAGATCTTATCTTGAGGCAAAAAAACTCCCTTCCCCCCAGTAACAGTTGAAAATATTGAATCCAACTGAACCAAATAATTTATTACCTTGGAAGGAAAGAAATAGCAATCTGGACTTAGAAGTCATATCAGCATTCCAAGATTTAAGCCACAAAGCTCTTTCAGCTAAAACAGCTAAAGACAAAGATTTAACATCAATTTTGATGATAACAAAAAATGGCATCACAAATGAAATTATTAGCATGTTGAATCAAGTTAACAATGCTAGACAAATCATGATTCGATACTTGTTGCGCTAAAGTTTCCAACCAAAAAGTTGAAGCAGCTGCAACATCAGCCAAAGAAATTGCAGGCCTAAGAAGAAGACCTGAAAATATTATTATTATTATTATCAGGTATTTGTAGAGCGCCAACAGATTCCGCAGTGCTGTAAACATAGTCGGTATACAGGATAGCTTTTGTAGGGATCAAGTGGGTAGAGGGCCCTGCCGAGAGTTTCACTGTTGTAGTCGGCTCTTATGAAGACGATCTGCAAACAGCTGGGCTCATAGGCTTACATTCTAAGGGGTTCAAGGGGAAAGCAAAGCAGTTAGGAAAGGTTAGTGTTGGTTGTAAGCATCCCTGAATAGTAGAGTTTTTAGGGAGTGCTTGATGCTGTTAAAACTAGGGGAGAGTCTTGTGGAGTGGGGCAGGGAGTTCCACAAGATGGGGGCCAGTCTGGAGAAGTCCTGTAAACGGGAATGTGAGGAAGTAACAAGAGAGGAGGAGATCCTGAGCTGATCGAAGGTGACGGGAGGGGGAGTATCTGGAGACAAGTTCTGAGATGTAGGGGGGAGCAGTGCAGTGGAGAGTTTTGTATGTCAGAGTGAGGATTTTGTGTTTAATCCTAGAGGCAAGAGGAAGCCAGTGAAGGTATTGGCAGAGAGGTGCAGCAGATGAAGAGCGACGAGTAAGGAAGGTGAGCCTGGCAGAGACATTCATAATGGATTGTAAAGGAGCTATGCGGAGCTAGGTAGACCAGAGAGGACGGAATTGCAGTAGTCGAGGCGGGAAAGGATGAGAGAGTGGATTAAAATCTTAGTTGTATCTTGTGTAAGGAAATGTCTAATTTTAGAGATGTTTTTAAGGTGGAAGCGGCAGGCTTTAGCCAAGCACTGAATGTGAGGAGTGAAGGAAAGATCTGTGACCCCAAGACATCGGGCATGTGGGGTAGGGGTAATGATGGAATTATCAACAGTTATAGAAATTTTGGGGGTGGAGACATTGGAAGAAGGGGGAAAAATAAGGAGTTCAGTTTTGGAGAGATTTAGCTTATGGTAGTGAGAGGACATCCAAGATGAGATATGAGAAAGACAGTTAGTAACACGGGTTAGTAAGGAAGGAGGTAGGTCTGGTGCAGAGAGGTAGATTTGGGTGTCATCGGCATACAAATGATATTGAAACCCATGGGACTTTATTAAGGAACCTAATGATGACGTGTAGATTGAAAAGAGAAGGGGACCGAGGACAGAGCCCTGAGGTACCCCAACAGAAAGTGGTAACAGGGCAGAGGATGCTCCGGAGAAGGCTACACTAAATGTACGGTTAGTCAGATAAGAAGAGAACCATGAGAGAGCTGTGTCGCAGATGCCAAAGGATTGGAGGGTTTGGAGCAGAAGAGGGTGGTCAATAGTGTTAAAGGCTGCAGACAGGTCAAGAAGGATAAGCAGAGAGAAGTGGCCTTAGGATTTTGCTGTAAGTAGGTCGTTGGTAACCTTGACAATTGCTGTCTCTGTAGAGTGATGGGGACGAAATCCAGATTGCAGTGGGTCAAGAAGAGAGTTTAGTGTAAGGAAATGGGATAGACGTGCATATACTAGCTTTTCGAGGAGCTTTGAGGCAAGAGGGAGTAGGGAAATAGGGCGGTAGTTGGATGGGGAGGTTGGATCGAGGGAAGGTTTTTTGAGGATAGGTGTGACCAGTGCATGTTTTAGAGATGAGGGAAATATACCAGTGCTGAGGGAGAGGTTGAAAATGTGTGTGAATATGGGGGTGAGGGTAGAAGAGAGGAAGGGGAATAGCTGTGAGGGGATGGGGTCGAGGGGACAGGTAGTGAGGTGGGAGATCAGTATAAGGGAAGAAACTTTATCCTCGTTAACAGGGGCAAGAGAGCTGCATTTTTGGATGTTTGGGTTTTGGATGATTGTGAGCTTTTGAGGGGGTGGGAGATTGGTAGTATGTTGAGAGCTGATTTCACTTCTGATGGAGTCAATTTTGTTATTGAAGTGGCTGGCAAAATCTTGAGCTGAGAGAGAGGTTGTATTAGGAGGTATGGGTGGAGAAGAGTATTGAACGTGGAGAACAGACGTTTTGGGTTAGAGGAAAGAGTAGAGATGAGATTAGAGAAGTATTGTTGCTTATAGAGATTAAGGGCAGAATAGTAGGAGTTCAGGATGAACTTGTAGTGAAGAAAGTCAGCTGAACTCCGAGATTTCCTCCAGTGTGGCTCAGCAGTACGGGAACATCTGCGTAGGTACCATGTCAGAGGAGTATGCCAGGGCTGAGGATGAGAGTGTGGTTTCAGAGCTATGGTTGGAGGGGCCAGATTGTCAATGACCGATGTAAGGGTGGAGTTATACTGACAGATAGATTGGTCAGGGCAGGAAAAGGAGGTGATGGATGAGAGGAAAGGTTTGAGAGAGCTAGCAAGCTGTTGCAGATCTAATGACTTAGTGCTTCTGTGAAGTTTGGTGTGAGGGGTAGAGGGAGTTGTAGGTAGGGAAGTGATGTTGCAAGTTAGGAGATGATGGTCAGAGAGAGGAAAAGGGGAGTTTGTTAAATTTGAGAGTGCATCGATAGGTGAAAATCAGATCAAGGGAATGACCATCTTTGTGAGTGGGAGAGTCAGTCCATTGTGACAGGCCGAAAGAAGAAGTGAGTTGAAGAAGTTGTTTTGCAGAGGAGGGAGTGGGATTGTCAAGAAGGATGTTGAAGTCGCCAAGAATGAGGGCAGGGGTGTCTGAGGAAAGGAAATAAGGAAATAAAGATGAACAGTCTAGCACAGCAGCCCACTGCACGCCAACCAGATCTCCACCACCAAGACCAGATAATATCCAGAAATCCAAGAGGAAGGCAGCAATAGAGGGATAAAATGTTTATTCAGCACACAGAGCGCAACGTTTTGGGAGTGAACCTCCCTTAATCATGCAATGATTAAGGGAGGTTCACTCCCGAAACGTTGCGCTCTGTGTGCTGAATAAACATTTTTATCCCACTATTGCTGCCTTCCTCTTTTGGATTTCTGGAAAGGAAATAAGGAAGCCAGGCAGCAAAGTGATCTAAAAATTGAGTTGGGGAGCCAGGGGGGCTGTATATGACTGCAACACTTATAGAGAGGGGGGAGAATAACCGAATCATGTGTGCTTCAAATGAAGATAATGTGAGTGAAGAGAAGGGCTGTATTTGTTGAAAGGTGCAACGAGAGGAAAGTAAAGTACCAACACCACCTCCTTGTCTATTGCCAGATCTAGGAGTGTGGCTGAAATGGAGACCCCCATGTGACAGTGCAGCAGTGGATGCTGTGTCTGAGGCAGAGAGCCAGGTTTCTGTAATATCCAGAAGGTTAAGAGAGTGGGAGATAAAGAGATCATGGATAGAAGTGAGCTTGTTGCAAACAGAGCGAGAGTTCCAGAGTGCACAAGTGAAGGGGAGGTGATTTTAGATGTAAGAGGAATGCGGTTAAGGTTACCAGAGTTTTGTTTATGAAGTCTATTGAAAGGCACACAGTGATGTGAAAGGCTAGGATGTTGTGAGGGACCAGGATTAGGGGAGATGTCGCCAGCAGCTAGTATGAGCAAGAGAGAGAGTGACATGAAATGAGAAGCAGATTTGCAGTAGTGAGACTGTTTTTGGGCTGAAGTGCAGGGGGGAGAGAGAGTGTTTAGGAATAGGTAAAGTTCATGAGTACAAAAGTAAGGTGAGTATAAGAGAGATGGGCTAATGAACAGTGCAGGTGGAGAGGGAGAATGAGTAAATGAATAATGTAGTTTGTTATAGAGACAAGAGGTAGCAAAAAGGAGTATGAAGATATTGAACATTATTATGAAAGTGGGAACCAAGTAAACACATAAGACACAGTGTTACAGCAGCACTTGCAAAAGGATACAATGAGATACATAAAACACAGTATTACAAGAGTACTTGCCTTGTGTCTTGCCCCTTGCCCAATCCTTGTCCAATTCTTGTATAATTCTTAAATTAGTGCCTCACTTATAAAATGTTCACTTTACAAATGTGAACATATGCTGTTGTTATAATGTGCACTGCACAGGCAATGCACCCCCAATGCAATGCACCTCCCAAACTAGTGTGAAATATATACAGGCAGGGCAGTCAGCTGAGTCCACTAAATTTAGTTGATTGCTAATCAAAGACAATTGGAAAGGCCAATTGGAATGTTAGATTTTGGTCTGGTCAGGGTGAGATGAGTTAAGTAAACAGACAATAAAATTTGGAGGAGGTTAAAACTATGGCATAAGACAGCTATAAATTTTAGTATAATAGCAAGTATTGATAAGGATTGAACATCACATGGCAATTAGCTAAACATTAGAAGTAAGACATTGGGAACAACATTACAATGAATGCAGGACTTAATTTTAACAACCTAAATTCATGTGCTCAATATACATATACACATACCAGAAAGAGAGACTTGGAGTACAAATGACATAAAAGCAGGGGAATTAGCAGGATTTGATGCAGGGACTCAATTCACGTACCAGAAAGAGAGACTTGGAGTACAAATGACACAAAAGCAGGGGAATTAGCAGGATTTGATGCAGGGACTCAATTCACGTACCAGAAAGAGAGACTTGGAGTACAAATGACACAAAAGCAGGGGAATTAGCAGGATTTGATGCAGGGACTCAATTCAAGTACCAGAAAGAGAGACTTGGAGTACAAATGACACAAAAGCAGGGGAATTAGCAGGATTTGATGCAGGGACTCAATTCAAGTACCAGAAAGAGAGACTTGGAGTACAAATGACACAAAAGTAGGGGAATTAGCAGGATTTGATGCAGGGACTCAATTCAAGTACCAGAAAGAGAGACTTGGAGTACAAATGACACAAAAGCAGGGGAATTAGCAGGATTTGATGCAGGGACTCAATTCAAGTACCAGAAAGAGAGACTTGGAGTACAAATGACACAAAAGCAGGGGAATTAGCAGGATTTGATGCAGGGACTCAATTCACGTAAAATAAATAAGCTTTCCTTAGATAAGATTCAAGTTTCCTATCTAAAGGATCTTAACAAGAAATACTATCTTCCGTAGGAATAGTAGTACGTTTAGCAAGAGTAGAGATAGCCCCATCAATTTTGGGGATCTTCTCCCAAAACTCTAATCTAATTGCTGGCAAAGGATACAATTTTTTAAACCTTAAAGAAGGAATAAAAGAAGGACCAGGCCTATTCCATTCCTTAGAAATCATATCAGAAATAGCATCAGGAACTGAAAAAAACTCTGAAATAACCACAGGTTTATAAACAGAATTTAAACGTTTACTAGCTTTAAAATCAAGAGGACTAGTCTCCTCAATATCCAATATAATCAACATTTCTTCAACAAAGAACAAATGTAGTCCATATTAAATAAATAAGTAGATTTGTTAGTGTCAATATCTGAGGAAGGATCTTCTGAATTAGATAGATCCTCATCAGAGGAGGATAATTCAGTATGTTGTCAGTCATTTGAAATTTCATCAACTTTATGAGAAGTTTTAAAAGACCTTTACATTTATTAGAAGGCGGGATGGCAGACAAAGCCTTCTGAATAGAATCAGAAAAAAATTCTTATAAATTCACAGGTATATCTTGTACATTAGATGATAAAAGGACAGCAACAGGCAATGTATTATTACTGATGGACACATTCTCTGCATGTAAAAGTTTATCATGACAACTTATTACAAACCACAGCTGGAGATATAATCTCCATAAGATTACAACAAATGTACTTAGCTTTGGTAGAACTGTTATCAGTCAGCAGGATTCCAACAGTGTTTTCTGAGACAGGAACAGATTGAGACATCTTGCAAAATGTAAGAGAAAAAACAATATATAAAGCAAAATGATCAATTTCCTTATATGGCAGTTTCAGGAATGGGAAAAAATTCAACAGCATAGCCCTCTGATAGAGAAAAAAGGCAAGAGGCACATAGGAATGGGGTTTAAATTATGAAAATATTTGGCGCCAAGAATGACACACAGAGAATATTTTTTGGCGCTAACAACATCCGGAAATGACACACTTGTGTCATTGAAGACGCAACCTTGTGAAAGGACTCGGCGTTGACAAAGATGCCGGAAATGACGAATTTGCGTCATCGAACGTAACTTTGCGCCAAATAAATCTTGTGCCAAAAATGACGCAATATAGTTTGGCATTTTGCGCCCTTGCGAGCCTAATTCTGCCCGTGAATTTAAAATGACAGTCAATTGCAAAAAGACTATAACCCAGGTAAGAAATAAATTTTCCTAAAAAATGCATTTCCCAGATATGAAACTGACAGTCTGCAAAAGGAAATATACTGAAACCTTAATCATGGCAAATATAAGTACAATACATATATTTAGAACTAAACTCTGGTAACCTTAATCGCATTCCTCTTACATCTAAAAACCCCTCCCCCTTCACTTGTACACTCTGGAACTCTCGCTCTGCTTGCAACAAGCTCACTTCTATCCATGATTTCTTTATCTCCCACTCTCTTAACCTTCTGGCTCTTACGGAAACCTGGCTTTCTGCTTCAGACACAGCATCCACTGCTGCACTGTCACATGGGGGTCTCCATTTCAGCCACACTCCTAAGTCTGGCAATAGACAAGGAGGTGGTGTCGGTATTTTACTTTCCTCTCGTTGCACCTTCCAACAAATACAGCCCTTCTCTTCACTCACATTTTCTTCATTTGAAGCACACATGATTCGGTTATTCTCTCCCCTCTCTATACGTGTTGCAGTCATATACCGCCCCCCTGGCTCCCCAACTCAATTTTTAGATCACTTTGCTGCCTGGCTTCCTTATTTCCTTTCCTCAGACACCCCTGCCCTCATTCTTGGCGACTTTAACATCCCTCTTGACAATCCCAATGCCTCCTCTGCAATACAACTTCTTCAACTGACTTCCTCTTTCGGCCTGTCACAATGGACTGACTCTGTCACTCACAAAGATGGTCATTCCCTTGATCTGATTTTCACCTATCGATGCACTCTTTCAAATTTAACAAACTCCCCTTTTCCTCTCTCTGACCATCATCTCCTAACTTGCAACATCACTTCCCTACCTACAACTCCCCCTCCCTCTACCCCTCACACCAAACTTCACAGAAGCACTATGTCACTAGATCTGCATTAGCTCGCTAGCTCTCTCAAACCTCTCCTCTCATCCATCACCTCCTTTTCCTGCCCTGACCAATCTATCTGCCAGTATAATTCCACCCTTACATCGGTCATTGACACTCTGGCTCCTCCAAACTTAGCTCAAAAACCACACTCTCATCCTCAGCCCTGGCATACTCCTCTGACACAATACCTACGCAGATGCTCCCGTACTGCTGAGTGACATTGGAGGAAATCTCGGAGTTCAGCTGACTTTCTTCACTACAAGTTCATCCTGAACTCCTACTATTCTGCCCTTAATCTTTATAAGCAACAATATTTTTCTAATCTCATCTCTACTTTTTCCTCTAACCCTAAACGTCTGTTCTCCACGTTCAATACTCTTCTCCGCCCACCCCCACCTCCTAACACAACCTCTCTCTCAGCTCAAGATTTTGCAAGCCACTTCAAAAACAAAATTGACTCCATCAGAAGTGAAATCAGCTCTCAACATACTTCCAATCTCCCACCCCCTCAAAAGCTCACGATCACCCAAAACCCAAATATCCAAACATGCAGCTCTTTTGCCCCTGTTAATGAGGATGAAGTTTCTTCCCTTATACTGTCCTCCCACCTCACTACCTGTCCCCTCGACCCCATCCCCTCACAGCTACTCCCCTCCCTCTCTTCTACCCTCACCCCCATACTCGCACACATTTTCAACCTCTCCCTCAGCACTGGTATACTTCCCTCATCTCTAAAACATGCACTGGTCACACCTATCCTCAAAAAACCTTCCCTTGATCCAACCTCCCCTTCCAATTACCGCCCTATTTCCCTACTCCCTCTTGCCTCAAAGCTCCTCGAAAAGCTAGTTTACGCATGTCTATCCCATTTCCTTACACTAAACTCTCTTCTTGACCCACTGCAATCTGGATTTCATTCCCATCACTCTACAGAGACAGCAATTATCAAGGTTACCAATGACCTACTTACAGCAAAATCCAAAGGCCACTTCTCTCTGCTTATCCTCCTTGACCTGTCTGCAGCCTTTAACACTGTTGACCACCCTCTTCTGCTCCAAACCCTCCAATCCTTCGGCATCTGTGACACAGCTCTCTCGTGGTTCTCTTCCTATCTGACTAACCATACATTTAGTGTAGCTTTCTCCGGAGCATTCTCTGCCCCGTTACCACTTTCTGTTGGGGTACCTCAAGGCTCTGTCCTTGGTCCCCTTCTCTTTTCAATCTACACACCGTCACTAGGTTCCTTAATAAAGTCCCATGGGTTTCAATAACATTTGTATGCCGATGACACCCAAATCTACCTCTCTGCACCAGACCTACCTCCTTCCTTACTAACCAGTGTCACTAACTGTCTTTCTCACATCTCATCTTGGATGTCCTCTCACTACCTTAAGCTAAATCTCTCCAAAACTGAACTCCTTATTTTTTCCCCTTCTTCCAATGTCTCCACCCCCAAAATTTCTATAACTGTTGATAATTCCCATCATTACCCCTACCCCGCACGCCCGATGTCTTGGGGTCACACTTGACTCTGATCTTTCCTTCACTCCTCGCATTCAGTCCTTGGCTAAAGCCTGCCGCTTCCACCTTAAAAACATTGCTAAAATTAGACATTTCCTTACACAAGATACAACCAAGATTTTAATCCACTCTCTCATCCTTTCCCGCCTCGACTACTGCAATTCCGTCCTTTTTGGTCTACCTAGCTGCCACATAGCTCCTTTACAATCAATTATGAATGCCTCTACCAGGCTCATCTTCCTTACTCGTTGCTCTTCATCTGCTGCACCTCTCTGCCAATCCCTTCACTGGCTTCCTCTTGCCTCTAGGATTAAACATAAAATCCTCACCCTGACATATAAAGCTCTCAACTGCACTGCTCCCCCCTACATCTCAGAACTTGTCTCTAGATACTCTCCCTCCCGTCCCCTTCGAGAAGCTCAGGACCTCCTCTTCTCCTCCTCTCTTGTTACTTCCTCACATTCACGTTTACAGGACTTCTCCAGACTGGCCCCCATCTTGTGGAATTCCCTGCCTCGCTCCATAAGACGCTCCCCTACTTTTAACAGCTTCAAGCACTCCCTAAAAACTCTACTATTCAGGGATGCATACAACCAACACTAACCTTTCCTAACGCCATTGCTTTCCCCTTGAACCCCCTAGATTGTAAGCCTATGGGCCCAGCTGTTTACAGATCGCTTCATAAGAGCCGACTACAACAGTGAAACTCTCGGCAGGGCCCTCTACCCACTTGACCCCTACAAAAGCTATCCTGTACACCGACTATGTTTACAGCGCTGTGGAATCTGTTGGCGCTCTACAAATACCTGATAATAATAATATATTTAGAACTTTATATAAATACATAAAGTGCCAACCCATAGCTGAGAGTGTCTTAAGTAAATGAAAACATACTTACCAAAGACACCCATCCACATATAGCAGATAGCCAAACCAGTACTGAAACGGTTATCAGTAGAGGTAATGGAATATGAGAGTATATCGTCGATCTGAAAAGGGAGGTAGGAGATGAATCTCTACGACCGATAACAGAGAACCTATGAAATAGATCCCTGTGAGGAAAACCATTGAATTCAATAGGTGATACTCCCTTCACATCCCTCTGACATTCACTGTACTCTAAGAGGAATCAGGCTTCAAAATGCTGAGAAGCGCATATCAACGTAGAAATCTTAGTACAAACTTACTTCACCACCTCCATAGGAGGCAAAGTTTGTAAAACTGAATTGTGGGTGTGGTGAGGGGTGTATTTATAGGCATTTTGAGGTTTGGGAAACTTTGCCCCTCCTGGTAGGATTGTATATCCCATACGTCACTAGCTCATGGACTCTTGCCAATTACATGAAAGAAAAGTGAATTTGATACATATTTTTTTTTTTTTTTTTACATTTAACACAGAAAAAAAATGTGAATCAGATTACATGTCTACAAAAGGTCTGACCCCTCATTACTGTATATAGTGACACTGTTTAACCCACAAGTACTGTATATAGTGAGTCAGTGACACAGTCTGTAATCTGCCGGTGAGATGGCTGGCCTGACCCTACCCACCCCAGTACTTTATAAAGTGACCACAGTAGTCTGTAACATGGTCCAGCCCCCCCATACTATATATAGTGGTACTGTATAGACTGACACTGTTTACCCCCGCCCCCCCATGCTGTAGTAACAAGGTCTGTAATTTGCTGGTTCCACAAACATACACACACACACACACACATACATGCATAAATACACACACAGGGGGGTAGTTATCAACGTGTCTACTTTTCCTGCCTTCGCCGGCCCAATACGCCCGCCTCACATCGCCGCCGCGGACCTGCAAAAATTCGCCTAAGTTATCAAAAAAGCTGTCAAAAAGCCGTGCACCAAGTACGGGGCGATGAGCAGCGGACTGTGAGAGTTATCACTCATCCGATCTCGCTGCTCTTCTGCATTTTTACAGCTTTCTTGCTAGCCTGTCACTAAGCACCCACACTAAACTACACTGTTCTACCCCCTATACCGGTGCCCCCGGAGCCCCCCGCAACTAAATAAAGTTACTAACCCCTAAACCGCCGCTCCTAGACCCCGCCGCAACTCTTATAAATGTATTAACCTCTAAACCGCCGCTCCTAGACCCCACCGCAACTCTTATAAATGTATTAACCCCTAAACCGCCGCTAATAGACCCCGTCGCAACTCTTATAAATGTATTAACCCCTAAACCGCTGCTCCCAGACACCGATGCCACCTACATTATACCTAGTAACCCCTATCCTGCCCCCCCATACCGTCGCCCTCTATAATAAAGTTATTAACCCCTATCCTGCACCTCGCCGCAACTAAATAAATAGTTTAACCCCTAAACCGCCGCTCCCTGACCCCGCCGCAACCTATATTAAATTTATTAACCCCTATCCTGCTCCTCCTACACCGTCGCCACCTATAATACATTTATTAACCCCTATCCTGCCCCCCCCTACACCGCCGCCACTGTAATACATTTATTAACCCCTAAACCTAAGTCTAACACTAACCCTAACACCCCCTAACTTAAATATTAATTAAATAAATCTAAATAATATTTCTATTATGAACTAAATTAATCCTATTTAAAACTAAATACGTACCTTTAAAATAAACCCTAATATAGCTACAATAAAAATAATAATTATATTGTAGCTATCTTATGATTTATTTTTATTTTACAGGCAAATTTCAATTGATTTTAACTAGGTACAATAGCTATTAAATAGTTATTAACTATTTAATAGCTACCTAGCTAAAATAAAGAGAAATTTACCTGTAAAATAAAAACTAACCTAAGTTACAATTACACCTAACACTACACTATACTTAAATAAATTATTCCTATTTAAAACTAAATTCTTACCTGTAAAATAAACCCTAAGATAGCTACAATATAATTCATAATTACATTGTAGCTATCTTAGGATTTATATTTATTTTACAGGCAACTTTGTATTTATTTTAGCTAGTTAGAATAGTTATTAAATAGTTATTAACTATTTAATAACTACCTAGCTAAAAGAAATACAAAATTACCTGTAAAATAAATCCTAACCTAAGTTACAATTAAACCTAACACTACACTATCATTAAATAAATTAAATAAATTAACTACAAATAACTACAATTAAATACAATTACATAAACTAACTAAAGTACAAAAAATAAAAAAAGCTAAGTTACAAAAAAATAAAAAAAATAGGTTACAAATATTTAAAAAATATTACAACAATTTTAAGCTAATTACACCTAATCTAAGCCCCTTAATAAAATAACAACCCCCCCCCAAAATAAAAAAATGCCCTACCCTATTCTAAATTTAAAAAGTTCAAAGCTCTTTTACCTTACCAGCCCTTAAAAGGGCCTTTTGTGGGGCATGCCCCAAAGAATTCAGCTCTTTTGCCTGTAAAAGAAAAATACAACCCCCCCAACATTAAAACCCACCACCCACATACCCCTAATCTAACCCAAACCCCCCTTAAAATAACCTAACACTAATCCCCTGAAGATCATTCTACCTTGAGTCATCTTCACTCAGCCGAGCAGCGATGGAACCGAAGATGAGATCCTGAGCAGCAGAAGTCATCATCCAAGGGGCGCTGAAGAAATCTTCCATCCGATGAAGTGATCCTCCAGTCGGCGCTGAAGAAGTCTTCCATCCGGGCGATGTCATCTTCCAAGAGGCGCTGAAGAAGTCTTCTATCCGGGCAATGTCATCTTCCAAGCGGGGTCTTCAATCTTCAATCTTCATCCCGCCGACGCGGAACATCCTTCTTTACCGACGGACTACCAATGAATGAAGGTTCCTTTAAGAGACGTCATCCAAGATGGCGTCCCTTCAATTCCGATTGGCTGATAGGATTCTATCAGCCAATCGGAATTAAGGTAGGAAAAATCTGATTGGCTCATTGAATCAGCCAATCAGATTCAAGTTCAATCCGATTGGCTGATCCAATCAGCCAATCAGATTGAGCTTGCATTCTATTGGCTGTTCCGATCAGCCAATAGAATGCGAGCTCAATCTGATTGGCTGATTGGATCAGCCAATCGGATTGAACTTGAATCTGATTGGCTGATTCAATCAGCCAATCAGATTTTTCCTACCTTAATTAAATAGTTAACTATTCTAACAAGCTAAAATAAATACAAAGTTACCTGTAAAATAAATATAATTCCTAAAATAGCTACAATGTAATTATTAATTACATTGTAGCTATCTTAGGGTTTATTTTACAGGTAAGTATTTAGTTTTAAATAGGAATAATTTATTAAAGTATAGTGTAGTGTTAGGTGTAATTGTAACTTAGGTTAGTTTTAATTTTACAGGTAAATTTCTCATTATTTTAGCTAGGTAGCTATTAAATAGTTAATAACTATTTAATAGCTTTTGTACCTAGTTAAAATAAATTGAAAGATGCATGTAAAATAAAAATAAATCCTAAGATAGCTACAATATAATTATTATTTATATTGTAGCTATATTAGGGTTTATTTTAAAGGTAAGTATTTAGTTCATAATAGAAATATTATTTAGATTTATTTAATTAATATTTAAGTTAGGGGGTGTTAGGGTTAGTGTTAGACTTAGGTTTAGGGGTTAATAAATTTATTACAGTGGCGGCGGTGTAGTGGGGGGCAGGATAGGGGTTTATAAATGTATTATAGGTGGCGACGGTGTAGGGCGGGCAGATTAGGGGTTAATAAATTTAATATAGGTTGCGGCAGGGTCCGGAAGCGGCGGTTTAGGGGTTAAACTATTTATTTAGTTGCGGCGAGGTGCGGGATCGGCAGGATAGGGGTTAATAACTTTATTATAGAGGGCGGCGGTATAGGGGGGGCAGGATAGGGGTTACTAGGTATAATGTAGGTGGCGGTGGGCTCCGGGAGCGGCGGTTTAGGGGTTAATACATTTATTATAGTTGCGGCGGGGTCAGGGAGCGGCGGTTTAGGGGTTAATATGTATAATGTAGCTTGCGGTGGGCTCCGGGAGCGGCGGTTTAGGGGGTAATAACTTTATTTAGTTGCGGCGGTGTAGGGGGGACAGATTAGGGGTGTTTAGACTCGGGGTACATGTTAGGGTGTTAGGTGTAGACAGCTCCCATAGGAATCAATGGGATGTCTGGCAGCAGCAAACTTGTACTTTCGCTATGGTCAGACTCCCATTGATTCCTATGGGATCCGCCGCCTCCAGGGTGGCGGTTTGAAAACCAGGTATGCTGGGCCGGAAAAGAGCCGAGCGTACCTGCTAGTTTTTTGATAACTAGCAAAAGTAGTCAGATTGTGCCGCACTTGTGTGAACATCTGGAGTGACGTAAGAATCGATCTGTGTCGGACTGAGTCCGGCGGATCGAAGTTTACATCACTAAATTCTACTTTTGACGGTCTCTAGCCTTTGATAACTAAGGCGAATCAGCCTCGCCACAAATACGCTGCGGAATTCCAGCGTATTTGAGGTTGACGGCTTGATAACTAGGCCCCACAGTCACATACATACACACACACATAAACACCAAAGTGTAAAACAGAAACACTAAACCCTGTAGTCAGAGAAACTAGTGAAGCATCATGTCACACTCACATGATATCAGTGCAGGCAGTGGCAGGTCAACGTTTTTAATTGTAAAAAAAAATATATTTTTTTTTAAGCTGGGCCCCCACCCTTGGGGACTCAGTCGCAATTGCGCCCTCTGCACCCCCTGTAGTTTTGCCCCTGGTTAAAAAACGTATTACCCCCATTGCAGTGTTTAAAATGTTTTGGGACGGGTAAGTCTTTATTTCTTTCTTGGTTCATATTTTCTATTGACAAAATATGTTCACAAATTATCTCCCTTAGTGGTCTCTCCGATTTGCCAACATATTGCATTCCATATTTGCACTGGACAACATATACAATATTTTTTGGAAAGAGAGGTGGTAGAACTACCTCTCCACAAAGAATACACTCAGGGGGCACAGAAAAAGATAGCTTGAAAATTGCAGCTGATATAGTACTTGAGAAATTATATCAAAAGGGAGAACAATATACATACAATTAAAATATAACTTTTATTGGGGTTAGATACAATTAGGAAAATTAAACTAAAATCACACTTAGGTACTTCACATAGTGTATGTGATTAGTAACTGTAAGGAGATAACCATATTAAATATTCAATGTGTAATAAAAGACTTGCGTGTTACAGTGCTTATACTGGGAATATTAACGCTAAGATCAATAACATTGACAGATTGCCACCTCCATGTGAGACCATGCTTGTACAGTTAAGTTATTTTGATAATACTAGGATAATGCAACTATTGCACCAACTATGTAGCAATCTTGTTACAAAATTTATAGTAACAACTAAAATGGATGATAAACATAACACTGTTATCCGTATTGTTCATCGTTTTTTCACCCCTGATTGATTGTCAGGCTTATTAAAGTAAATTATATATATAATTGGGTGATTAAATAGTTGATACAAAGGGTATATAGTAATCTTATTGCAATATTACTAGTTGGTAATCACTTATATTACCAATCATGTACGAGGAGACTGCCAATTATAGTTATAAAGCTGGCCTATTGCTAGCATTTACGCAGCAGAACTATTAGTATACTTTTATCCTGACTGCATAGCATTGCATAAAGAAATATAAATCCGGCTTAGTATAACGTGGTTAGAAATGAGTTATAGTGCTATTGTTGTGCTCAGTTTGAGCAGTTAATCCGTTACTCGTGTGTATAAAAATACAATGTTTCTAAATAACATTGGTGATACTAGCCCTGTTATTAGTATCGTACAGCTTGTGATACCCTATTTGGTTATCAGACTTGTAAAGATAACTTGTATTTATCAATTTGTAATTTTGGCAATTCAGCAACCGTAAAATGGGTAAATAGTGATTCAGTTGCAATATTATCAGTTGCTGATTGCAAATAGTGCCCGTCCTGTACGGAGAGACCACCCGCTGCAGTTCTGAATCTAGTCTGATCGTAGCTTTATAAGCTGTAGTATACCTCTCTTCTTTTGTTTGAGCAATAAGCCTATATATTCGTAATGCTTCTAAGTAACCGTTGTAATACGGCCAGTTTTAATCAATCTTAAGTTAGTCTCTGCTTATAGTAAAAGTCACACTTGGCATCCATTAGTGCCACATCATTTACGGTTAGCAATTAATAGAGTTATATATACACTACGTAAAAGTAAAGTAGCCTAAGGCTTTCTAAAAACACAGGAGCTCCTAAGACTCCTCACCAATGCCCTAGCGTCCCTAACATGTTTCGCCAGAAGTCAGCTTTTTCAAAGGGTAAATGTGCCGCACTGTATTTGGCTATTTAAGGCAAATTACGCCACACCCCGAATAGACGTGTTAACATCTGACAGCCAATCCGTCTTGTATCTGCTCCATCCTGGCTTGAAGGGGCAGGCCAGTCGTCACTGGGTTATTAACTCTTAGATGTCTGACCGATGGCAGCAATATTACAGCAACAATAAGTTAGTATAAACTATTGATCTAATGTTTAGATACCTATTATGTTATGTATAGTACAAAGTGTAAAGTGGGGATATATATTTATTAATTCTCCAGATTTAAGTCTGACAGTTACGTTTGTAACATTTGGATATTTGACCATTCGATGATATTTAGCTGATAACACATATCTATGTTAAACGCAAGATCTATTGTTTATGCCACACTGGGATCTGCTAAAAGATCCAGCTGAGGTATAAGGATAATATACAAAAGATATAAAGAATATATATGTTAACCCTTCTGATTGTTACCCAGCGGCTGCATGTATGAATGACATAGAAAATTGGTCTTCTTTGTATTGATAGAATATAGCATCCTGAACTAACATAATATTATTTGTTAATAAAGGATAAAGATTAAAACATTAATTGAAATAAATAGCGTGAAGTATTTAACCGTGAACTTAAAATCGTGTGGAATATTTAGCATATGATTGAATTAGACTAATACATAAAGTGAATTGTTATAATAATCATAAATAACGAAGACATATCAGCCCCTTATAACCTAATCATTGTGTGACAAGATTTGTGATGTAGTGTAAAATTACTCTAATAGGTCATAATAAATATTTTACGTGCCAACTGTGCATAAGTGAATAACCTACAAGAACTGAACATGAGATAAATGTGAAAGTGTGATATCAAAAAAGTCAATTCTAATTTATTAATAAACAATCCCTTGTAAGTTGATCCTGATAACAAACGATTAAATAAGCGCTTGAACCAATACCCAAATAAAGATTAAATAAGCGCTTGAACCAATACCCAAATTAGTACCCTGGTAATTTTACCCCCCTAGGATTTAATATGCCTAAATCAGTAATTACCCCAAACCCATAAATTCATATAACAATAATAATATACACCAATATATAAAACAATACTATTTCAACAACTACTGAGGAGTCATAAAATATAAATAGAGTCCGTATGATGCATACACTATTGAAAAATATAATAAAAATAAATATTTTTTTAAAAATAAAGTAGAAAACGATACTTAGTCCATCAGTGAAATAAAATTAGATGAAAACCGGATGCAGCTCCTTTAAATGTGGTATTCCTTAATACAATCAGCAGTAAAAACAAGTTTCTGGTGAAAAAGAAAAAGCGCAAATCCGTTTCAGGTGATCTATTAAAAACAAATTCGAAATAACAAATGCTTACTTGCACAAGTGTGTGGATATGCAGGTAACGCTGCACTGGATACAGCTAACGGCAGCTCCGCACTAAAGTCCCATGAGAGCAGTAACTTGAACAGACACCGGAAGTACGTAACCTGGTGTATTCCCCTTAGCACCTCTACATGTTTCATTAGACGACAGTCAAACTACTTCAAGGAGGATTTTAGCAGTGCGGATGTTTGTCCACAGATGTGTGTACCTTTTAAACCTGTCCGTTCCTGGATATTATCCAATAGCAATCCCAGGTAGGCAACATCATAACAATTCCTTATAGGATTTCCACCTGGGATTGCTATTGGATAATATCCAGGAATGGACAGGTTTAAAAGGTGCACACATCTGTGGACAAATATCCGCACTGCTAAAATCTTCTTGAAGAAGTTCGACCGCCGTCAAATGAAACGCGTAGAGGTGCTAAGGGGAATACACCAGGTTACGTACTTCCGGTGTCGGTTCAAGTTACTACTCTCACGGGACTTTAGTGTGGTCACATCTGGACGCTGATACAAGGACTCTCAGCGGAGCTGCCGTTTGCTGTATCCAGTGCAGCGTTACCTGCATATCCACACACTTGTGTCTGTGGTTGCTATATCTAGTGGGACTACCGGAGGGAGGTCTCCTGAGCATGTCAATGCTTATTTATGTGTAAGTAAGCATTTGTTACTTCGAATTTGTTTTTTATAAATCACCTGAAACGGATTTGCGCTTTTTCTTTTTCACCAGAAACAAGTTGATCCTGATATCTACTGAACCGTATAGTCAAAGTTTGCATGTATGTTTTTGTATTGTCAAATATTATCCAAATATCAGTCTTTCTGCTGCAGCTAATAACTCCAGTACTATGTTTGATATTGTTTGTCCTTTGGACAAACAGTTATGTTCCTTACTATTATCTAAAACTTATTAATAATGTTGCTTGAATAAAGTTTGCCACAATATTAATTAAAGTCAGAGTTAATCTTATTCATCAATTCGGATTAAAGAAATGAAATTATTTTGTTAATTTAGTCCAAAAGGTTGGACAGTGTTTAGTAGAAAAATCCATCTACTCTCAGCTTGTAGTAGAATCTATTCTAATTTCCCACCTCGTATGCCCATTTTTACTTTCTGAATTCCATAACATTTTAGCTCTGATTGTTTGGAATTATGTCTGTTGTAAAAATGAGAACCTACCGATGTTAGTGGTTTCCCTGCTTTAAGATCTTTGGCAGCATTTTTAATGTTTCTCAGATGTTCCTGAAGTCTTACCCTTATTTTCCTTGTCGTCATGCCAACATAGGTCTTCTTACAATTACATTGTAAGGCATACACGACTCCCTCTGTATGGCAGTTGATATATGAACTGATCTTGTGAGTTTTTTGGAAGCGATCATGGATTTCTTGTTTTTTTAAGCATAAAGCTGCAGGTGCTGCATGTGCCACATTTGAATGAGCCATGTTGGAAATCTCCAACTGTTTTTGATCCCTCTAAATGGCTTGGGCTGATAAGATCTTTTAGGTTCCGGGCTCTCCTGAAACCTGTCTGTACTTTATCCTCCACAATTTGTGATACAATAGGATCAGATCTGAAGATATGCCAATTATTTTTTAAGATGGTAAGAATTTGTTGGCAATTAGGATTGTAGGTTGAAATAAACCTGATTTGTTCTTGTCTAGGTTTATTCTTTTTCTTTAATAGATCCTGTCTTTTGGTGCATTTTGCTCAGTGTTCTGCCTTTTTTTATCAGCCTTCGGCTATATCCTCTCATTATTAATCTTTCAGTGAGTTCTTTAGCCCTTAATCTATAATTTTGCTCTGAAGAGCAATTCCGTCTCATACGTAAAAACTCGTCCGTGGGTAGAGCCTTGATCGTATTGGGGGCATGCGCACTGGAACTGTGTAACAAGCTGTTGGTAGATGTCTTTTTTTCTGTGGACGTCCATTATGAGTGAACCTTCAGCTGTTTTATTTATTTGGAGATCCAAGAAATTGATGTCTCTTGATTCGCTTCATAAGTTAATTTTATATTTAGTAGGTTTGAATTCCGGTTTAGCATTAATTCAAATGATACTTGTGTTCCTCTCCAAATGATAAGTACATCATCAATATATCTTTTGTAGAGGATTAGGTTTGCATCCAGCTCCTTTGTGGCGAAAAACAGTTGTTCCCATAATCCCATAAAGAGATTCGCATAGCTGGGTGCAAACCTAGTCCTCATTGCAGAACCACATATCTGTGCATAAAAAAAGGAATTATTAAATAGAAAATAATTATGACAATATGAATTCTATACAGTACTTTCGAGGATAAAATTTCTTTGTTCAATTTTAATATTAGAATCGTTCTTTAAAAATGGTTCACTGCCACTACCCCCTTGTGAATGTTTGATGATGGTGTATAATGATGGATGCAAACCTAGTCCTCTACAAAAGATATATTGATGATGTACTTATCATTTGGAGAGGAACACAATAATTATTTGAGGTACTGTTCAAAGACATGAATAAAAATGACCATAATATTAAATTTACAAAAGAAATAAGCAGAAATAGACTGAACTTTTTAGATCTAGAAATTTTCATTGAGGATGGAAAAATTAACACAAAAACTTTTTTTTAAGCTAGTGGATAGTAATAATTTTAAACATTCCAAAAGCTGTCACCACCAAGCGTGGAAGGACAACATCCCAAAAGTACAGTTAATCATTGTAAAGAAAAATTGTAGTAGGAATGATGATTACACTAGCCAATCACAAATTTTAAAATCTAAATTTACTGAAAGAGGCTACAACGACCAATTTGTGAAAAATAGACAAGAAGTGGGAAATATAGATAGAAATTCCTTATTAGTTAAAAAACAAAAAGAACAGAAAATGAATAAAATAAATGAAATTAGAGTCCCCTTTGTGACTAATTATAACAGTAACCATAAACTAACAAAAAACATTGTGAGGAAACATTGGCATGTGTTAAAACAGGATAAGATTTTAGGACCTCTGATCACCACTAAACCTCAATTTGTATATAGAAAGGCCAATAATTTGAAAAATAGACTGGCACCCACTTTCCCAAAAAAACTATAAAGATCCGATGGTAAAAGAGATAAAAGTTTTTTTTTTCCTGCCTCATATGTAAAGCCTGTAGACATTCAAGAAAAATCAAATCTATAATTTCTAATGTGAATAAGAAAGAATTCAGAATTTATGACTGTATCAGATGTACAGATAAACATTTTGTATATGTTGTCCAAAGCAAATGTGGGATGCAATATGTTGGCAAATCGGAGAGACCACTAAGGGAGAGAATTTGTGAACATATTTTGTCAATAGAAAATATGAACCAAGGAAAAGCTGGTACTTGGACTATTGAAGGTATCCGGAAGTGGGAGGAGCAAGTACTGGAGCGCGAGAGTAGTGGGTGAGGACGCCGCTACCTGAAACCGCTCCACCGCCCTCTTCTCTCGATTTCCTTGGTGCGGGGTAACTGACGCACCGGATCAAACTGCCGAAGGGAGTAGGAGCATAAGCGGCTGTCAGGTTCTGCCTGGTTCAACCCATTTTTCTCCTAGCTACACCCACTACTTTCTGATTTGTTCCTCCTTCTTTAAGAGTGCCGCTCACCTGTTACACCTTGCTCAGTATTGATGATCTTCGCTACAGAGAGGTTTACCTGCCTGCTCAGCCTTTTCCTTCTCCACCTTATTATACGGAGTTCTGAGCCTTATCCTAAACAGCAACTTCTACTTTGGAATTTCATTCACAGCCTCTCTCTCTCTGCTTGTGGGGTAAAGTACCTATTGTATTTTTCTATTGCCTCTCGCTGCTTTCTTTTTACCGCAGCTCATACCCTCAGTGTTCATTCAGCCTGTCAGTGAGATTCTCCCGATTACGCTACACAGCGTGACGTCACTTCCAGGTCTGCTCCGGTCTCACTCTAACTACTCTGTTTCACCTACGAAGGTAACCCTGCTTGCTCTCCTGGCTGTCTGCATTACCAAGGTACAAATTACTGCTAAACATCATATCTCATAACGTATGTACTGAGTCTTGTATTAAAGATAAGAAGTTTAATCATAAACTTTAAAGCCTTAACCGCAACTTCACTTGTCTGGTCCTGTTGCTCAAATGCTGCCTGTCTGAATCTTCATCTTGTTCTCATATCTCCTGTTATTATCTAAGGGTGATCTTAACAGTATATTATTTTTCTTATTCACTTTCTGCTGTATAAGTTATCAATGCTTGTTATATTATACTTACTCACATGACTGAAGGAAGCCTTTTCAGAAATAGAGGTTTTAGACAGTCCTGTGTAACATACATATTATTATTCATTCTGCAGTTGTGTTCCACCTAAACATATATTCACCAGTTCCTGATATAATACTGAGCCATAAATATGGAACCAGCAGACCTACATCAAATAGTATATAACCTCAATCAAAAGGTAGATCAACTGGCACAAGGCCTGCATGATTTACAAATTGAGAATGCTGCTCTGAGAAAAGTAATTACAGAGTCTATCTCTATAAAGGGGAATCAGACTGAAACTGTTATTGAACCTCAAGTCTCTCTTCCAGACCTCTTCTGTGGTAACAGAAAGGCATATAGGCAATTTAAAAACGCCTGCCTTTTATTGTTTTCAATGAAACCTAGGACTTACCCCACTGAGAGAGTGAAAGTCCTCACTACAATCTCCTTTCTCAGAGGGGATCCTAGAAATTGGGCTGATAAATTCATAGAGAACCAGGATCCCATTCTCGGATCCCTTGTAGACTTTTTCACAAGTATGGATGAAATGTTTCAGGACACAGATATTCAGCTTACTGCTGAGATGAGTTTGAGGAGTTTAAAACAAGGAAAGAGACCTGTGGAGGACTATATCACAGACTTCAAACAGTTCGCCACGGATGCTCTCTGGACCCCTGTCGCCCTGCGTAATCAATTCCGGTTGGGACTTTCAGAGTCTTTAAAAGATGAATTCGCCAGAATTGAATTACCAACAACTTTGGAGGCTTTTATGAAAACAGCTATTCAGATAGACCGCCGTCTACGTGAAAGGAAGGCTGAAAAGTATGCAACAGACCCAAAACCTAAACCCTCATCTGGCTCTTCGGCCCCAAGCAGTGTTTCTGCTACTAAACCCTCTGTGGAACCCATGGAGATTGGCTTTCTCAGAGGTCCCCTCTCTCAAGAGGAGAAACAACGGAGACGTTTAAGGAATCTTTGCCTGTACTGCGCTAGCCCAAGTCACGCTGTTCAGGACTGTCCCCTACTTTTGAAGAACAAAAAATGTAAGTCCACTTACCTTTATACATCTCTACCTTCCCCAGAACATTCTCCTTACTGTACTTTATCTGTCTCCCTACAGTTGGAGCAAAGTCAACTGAGGATCAGTGATGCCATTGTCGACTCTGGCGCTTCAGGGAACTACATGGATCGGGACTATTGCATTAGGGAAAACATCCCTTTAATAAAGAAAACTACTCCCATACCAATCAGAGTCATAGATGGTTCACTCATGTTCTCTGGACCTATAACTCATGAGACTGTTCCACTCATGCTTAATATATCAGGACATTACGAATTACTCTCTTTCGATGTCCTTCCCTCTCCCCATTTTAGTTTGGTTCTCGGGATGAAGTGGCTACAACTTCATAACCCCACTATTGTTTGGCACCCTTTTCAAATAAAGTTTTGTTCCACTTATTGCAAAGAAACATGTTTTCCTAGTCCTGTTTTGTTGCACACTATTACTGATACTGAGGGCTTACCCTCTCAATATTTGGAATTTAAAGATGTATTTAGTAAGACCGAGGCAGAGAACCTGCCACCTCATAGGGCATATGATTGCCCTATCGATCTCCTCCCTGGAGCCCGCATACCCATTGGACACCTCTACCCACTAAGTAATCCTGAACTGGAACATCTTAAAGTGTATCTTGACGACAACTTAAAGAAAGGCTTCATTAGGCCATCAACTTCTCCTGCAGGGGCTGGTTTTTTCTTTGTTCGTAACAAGGATTCCAGCCTCAGACCCATCATAGATTATCGTGAACTAAATAAATGCACGATTAAGAATCGTTATCCTTTACCCCTAATACCAGAGATGATTGAGAGGCTATCTGATGCTACTATTTTTACCAAACTTGACTTAAGAGGCGCATACAATCTTGTCAGGATTAAAGAGGGTCATGAATGGCTGACGGCATTCAGGACCAGATATGGGTTATTCGAGTACCTTGTAATGCCTTTTGGTCTCTGCAATGCCCCAGCCACCTTCCAATACTTCATTAATGATGTATTCAGAGACCTCCTAGATGTATGCATTGTCATATATCTGGATGATATACTCATTTATTCCAGAACTTTGCAGGAACACATCAGGCATGTCCGCCAAGTCCTAGCTCGACTGAGAGCGTATAAATTGTACGCCAAATTGGAGAAATGCAAATTCCACACAACACAGGTATCCTTTCTAGGATATGATATTTCTCCCTCAGGAATCCAGATGCAGAAAGAGAAGGTTGAGGCTGTTTTGGATTGGCCAGAACCAAAGACTAAAAAAGACCTGCAACGGTTCCTTGGTTTTTCAAATTATTATAGAAAATTTATCAAGGGATTTTCCAAAATAGTAAAACCACTCACCGTTTTAACAGGCTCTACAACACCTTTCTCATGGGGTTCAGATGCTACACAAGCCTTCCGTTATTTGAAATCCAGATTTACCTCTGCACCAATCCTTCAATTTCCCAATCCTTCACATCAATATACTCTAGAAGTTGATTCTTCCGATTTCGCCATTGGAGCAGTCCTCTCACAACAAAAATCTCTATCTGATCCTCTCCATCCAATTTCCTATTTTTCTAAATTAATGTCCCCTGCTGAACAAAATTATGCCATAGGGGATAAGGAGTTATTGGCCATTCGACGTTCCCTTGAACACTGGAGACACCTCCTTGAAGGCACCACTCTGCCAATTAATATCTACACAGACCATAAGAACCTCCAGTATTTGCAATCTAATAAAACCTTATCTGCCAGACAGGTTCGTTGGAGTCTGTACTTTGACCGTTTCAATTTCGTTATCATTTACAGACCTGCCAATAAAAACATCAAAGCTGACGCTTTATCCCGGATACCAGAACGACCGACTCACATCCCTGTCAGAAAAGACATTGTTTCCCCTCAATGCTTCATTGGGTTCACTTCGACGATCTTGACTGACCTCCGCAAATACTGCAAGGAACATTCAAACCCACCTGAACCAACTTTAACCAAAATGCATGGCATTTACTACTATGATAAGAAAATCTTCATACCACCCTCCTTGAGAAAACAAATTATACAGACCTGCCATGACATTCCCTTAGCTGGACACCCAGGTCTTCAACGTACCTTGGATCTTGTTTCACGTACTTATTGGTGGCCACACATGAAATCCACCATTTCTGATCATATCGCCAGCTGTAGGACTTGTGTCACTTGCAAACCAGAAAGAAGACCACCTTTTGGCTTGCTCATGCCTATACCAGTCCCTAAAAAGCCTTGGCACCATGTTTCCATGGATTTTATTGTAGATTTACCACCATCAAAAAATCAAACAACTATCCTTGTGGTCATTGATTTATTCACTAAAATGGCTCATTTCATCCCTTTCCATAAACTTCCCACTTCTTCTGAAACTGCCACCCTGTTCATTGACCACATTATTAAGTTGCATGGGATACCTTCTATCCTGACGACAGATAGGGGTACACAATTCACCTCAAAATTTTGGAGTAAATTATGTGCCTTGATTAATATGGAACATCGTTTTACTACAGCTTTTCATCCCCAAACTAATGGGCAGTCAGAGAGGTTAAACCAGTGGCTCGAACACTTTCTCAGATGTTATTGTTCCTATCAACAGAACGATTGGATGAATTACCTCTCTATGGCCGAATTCGCCTACAATAACTTAACCAATGCATCTACAAAAATGACACCCTTCTTCGCAAACTATGCCTACCACCCTACCCTGACCTTCTCCACCTTTGCTTCTTCTGATTCACCACCGCTGGATCAGCTCCACAATTCTCTGCAGGAGAATTTCAATGTCATCCAGGAGAACATTCGTTTGGCCCAAGAGAACCAGAAACATTATTATGACCTCAGGAGAAGGAAGCCACCTGAATACTCCACAGGAGATTTAGTCTGGCTTTCTACTAAGAACTTGAGATTACAAGTTCCTTCCAAGAAGATGGCCAGTTTCTTCATTGGACCCTTCCCTGTCCAAAGTGTTATCAACACCAATGCTGTCAAGCTACGTCTACCTAGTACTCTTAAGATTCATCCTACGTTTCACGTATCTTTATTAAAACCTTATACACCTGCAAGAGATGCACAAATTCTTCTGCCACCTACAAGCCTTCCTCTTCCTGATGATGAGTATGAAGTTGAATCCATTTTGGACTCCAGGATCTCCAGGGGTGTTCTGCAGTACTTGGTCAGGTGGAAAAATTATTCAAGTGATGAGGATTCTTGGGAGCCTCTCTCCAATCTCAACTCGCCTAGACTTCTCTCCTTGTTTCATCGTCGCCATCCTGATCGGCCTCGTCCATCCGCTGTGGAACAGCGTCCTTGAGGAGGGGGTTCTGTCAGGTTCTGCCTGGTTCAACCCATTTTTCTCCTAGCTACACCCACTACTTTCTGATTTGTTCCTCCTTCTTTAAGAGTGCCGCTCACCTGTTACACCTTGCTCAGTATTGATGATCTTCGCTACAGAGAGGTTTACCTGCCTGCTCAGCCTTTTCCTTCTCCACCTTATTATACGGAGTTCTGAGCCTTATCCTAAACAGCAACTTCTACTTTGGAATTTCATTCACAGCCTCTCTCTCTCTGCTTGTGGGGTAAAGTACCTATTGTATTTTTCTATTGCCTCTCGCTGCTTTCTTTTTACCGCAGCTCATACCCTCAGTGTTCATTCAGCCTGTCAGTGAGATTCTCCCGATTACGCTACACAGCGTGACGTCACTTCCAGGTCTGCTCCGGTCTCACTCTAACTACTCTGTTTCACCTACGAAGGTAACGCTGCTTGCTCTCCTGGCTGTCTGCATTACCAAGGTACAAATTACTGCTAAACATCATATCTCATAACGTATGTACTGAGTCTTGTATTAAAGATAAGAAGTTTAATCATAAACTTTAAAGCCTTAACCGCAACTTCACTTGTCTGGTCCTGTTGCTCAAATGCTGCCTGTCTGAATCTTCATCTTGTTCTCATATCTCCTGTTATTATCTAAGGGTGATCTTAACAGTATATTATTTTTCTTATTCACTTTCTGCTGTATAAGTTATCAATGCTTGTTATATTATACTTACTCACATGACTGAAGGAAGCCTTTTCAGAAATAGAGGTTTTAGACAGTCCTGTGTAACATACATATTATTATTCATTCTGCAGTTGTGTTCCACCTAAACATATATTCACCAGTTCCTGATAGCGGCAGTCGAGACTGGATATCGGCATATGAGCGATTACGGCTCAGTCGCTGGAGCCACAGTCGGTGCCTCGCGCTAAAAGCTGGGGAGAAAAAAAACTGTGGTGGATAATACGAAGGGGGTAAACAACTGGTCAAACAGTGGATCTCACCGGGACCCTCACCAGGAGGCTTGTAAAAAGATCGGAGAGAGCAGAATAAGTGGCTGGTACAGAGGAAGCTCCCAGGACCCCTGCGGGCGGATATAGGTGAGGAGTGGGTAATACTGTTCCTCCCTGTGTTAGGCTAGCGGGGATAGGAGTTTTTTTCTTCATATTGCTGATTGCTCTCCCTGCCGGGAACCACGGCTGAAAAACTGCAGGTACAGCAACCACAGCGGAGCTTAAAAAAGCTAAAGAAAGATTTTATGACCGACCCCTGTAGAGGGTCCACGAGAGGACCAAAGGCTAAAGCCTAAAGGATTATCCTGTTTCACAAAAGCTGCTGACATACGTCGTGTCAAGTATCTACAGATAAGTATCATCTAAATATCTGTATTTTTCACGAGGCCAAAGCTGACTTTCTTATTCGCCTTACTAAGTAGCTGAACTGTTTGTTTTTCCTTGTGATGAACTGCTATTTCAAAACAAAAAATGCGTCACCTTGCCCTAAAGGGTTAACTTTGTATGATCTGTGCAGCAGCACTGATAGATAGTACAGACGGAAGAAAGATAGAAAAAAGGGACAAAAAAAAAAAAAAAGCCCCATAAGCCAAACTATAGGATTAGAGAAGGAGCTGGGGACTGATCCTATAGTTAAGCTGTATGTTTGCAACATTGCGGGGGCTCAACATAGGATCTATTGTATAATCAGCGTGTCAAGTAAAATCAGATAAGAAGTCTATCAGGCTGGTCTGGGACTGTCTATAAAAAATAAAGACACAAATATCTTGGACTTGATATGTTAAACTAAGATCCTGTGTTCTTTATCCAATCTCAGTGGGGATCTTGATATTAGAAATCCTCAATTATTCAATAAGTGCACCAAGCAAATTAGAGATAAGCACTGTATAGTTTATTTAAAGATTTATATAACAGCAAGAGGTGTTCTGTCAAATAAGGTACCCCTGTATTTAGCAAAGTTTGGTAGTCAAAGTGTTTAATTTTTTTTTTTTTTTTAAAATAATACTCAAAAGGGGTCAATTGTGTACGGAAAGGCTTAGCTATGCTTATTTCCCTAACTATGGTAAAATTTGCTGTATGGTCACATTAAGAGAATTAATATATTAAGAATTGAGATATTATCTCATAGATTGTATCTTTGCTCGAAAATAGCAAGGATTATATGCTTGGATCATATTCTTTCAGTTTTTGGGCTTACTGTGTTTAGAAGGGGAACTGTAACCTTTTTGATATTGTTGAGTGATGTTTATATTCATATGGTATTCTATGCTTCTAACACGTTGTGAGGGAGGATATACTATATACAGAATATTGTTATAGGTATATCCTACAATCTTTGAAGAGGCGATTGACAGAGGTCAAGGGACTAGGCCTTCAGATTAGGCAGTGTTCTAGTGTTTTTCACGTATCACCCCCCTCCTTTTTTTTCTCCCCCCACCCAACTCCTCACTAAAAGAACACACACATTAGCACGTAAAATTTAATCCACATATCACTTTCAAACTCTGATACCTTGAGTATCCTTTACCGTCACTAAAAATTTTTTTTTTTCACATATTGGCGCTTAGTTTGCCGAACAGTACAACACTATAGTATTGTCATGAATTACTGCCTAAATCTGGTACAAATAATAGATGGACAGATTTTTGACCAATTCTAAAAACAATAGCGAAACAATGCCTCCAAAACCAGTAAAAGATAGGAAACCTAGAAATAGTATTGGCCCAGTTGATTTAGAGTCTACTGAAAAACCTCCCATTATTAGTCATCAGATTGAAACGGAAAATTTGGTAAAACAAATTTCGGAAATCTTCTTGCCACAATTTGATAACATAAAACAGGAGATAATCTCTATGTCTAATGAAATTAAACAGTTCTCAAACAGATTGACAGAGATAGAGTCCAGAATATCAGATGTAGAGGACTTGCAGTTTAGTCAACAGGCTTCCTTAGACTCTCAAGCTAAATTAGTGCATACTTTACAACTCTGCATAGATGATCTAGAAGATAGGTCCAGAAGAAACAACTTAAGGTTTATAGGTTTTTATGAGGACAAGGAATACACTGATATGATGGAGCTAATTTCGTTCCACCTCCCTAAAGTATTAGGATATCCTTTAGAAAAGCTCCCAATTAAAATTGAAAGGGTACATAGATTGGGGCCTGTCAATCTTAAAGATGGATCGCTGAATTTAAAAAGACCAATAATTGCAAAATTCCTGGATTATCAAGATAAGTGCAAAATTCTTGCACTATATCGCAAGAACTATCCCGTTGAGTTTAACAATAAACGAATCTTAATCTTCCAAGACTTTGCAACAGAAACATTGAACAAAAGGAAAGAAATTTCACCCTATTGCACACAACTGATTGAACTAGGTGTTAAAACAAATATGATTTATCCCGCAAAATTAAAAATACTGTATAATACAGAGACAATTTTCATAGATAATCCAGAAGACGCAAAACACTTTATCAAAAAGATCAAATTACAAATGGAGAAAGCACAAGGAAAATAGTGTTGTTAGTAAAAGTTTGCTTTAATTAATTGAAATATTTTTTTTTTTCAGCTATATAATGAAGGAAATAGAATGATTTGTAAGCAAGAGGTACTAGATTGTAATTATATGTATTTTTGTGTATGTTTTTTGTTTTTTTTTCTCTTTCCCTTCTCCTCTGCCCCATCGCCCACCCTTCTTGCCAATGTGTATGCAGCCCTGGTTCTGCCTATTTCTATTATTCATTTTTATTATTTCTTCCCAGGTAAAAATTAAGAAAAGAAAAAATATAGATGAATAGTACACTAAAAATTAATTCCTGGAATGTTGGAGGGATATCCTCTCCAATTAAAAGAAAGAAAAACATAATTTATGCTTACCTGATAAATTTATTTCTCTTGTAGTGTGTTCAGTCCACGGGTCATCCATTACTTATGGGATATATTCTCCTTCCCAACAGGAAGTTGCAAGAGGATCACCCAAGCAGAGCTGCTATATAGCTCCTCCCCTCACATGTCATATCCAGTCATTCGACCGAAACAAGACGAGAAAGGAGAAACTATAAGGTGCAGTGGTGACTGGAGTTATAATTTTAAAATTTAGAACCTGCCTTAAAAAGACAGGGCGGGCCGTGGACTGAACACACTACAAGAGAAATAAATTTATCAGGTAAGCATAAATTATGTTTTCTCTTGTTAAGTGTGTTCAGTCCACGGGTCATCCATTACTTATGGGATACCCATACCAAAGCTAAGTACACGGATGATGGGAGGGACAAGGCAGGAACATTAAACAGAAGGAACCACTGCCTGTAGAACCTTTCTCCCAAAACCAGCCTCCGAAGAAGCGAAAGTGTCAAATTTGTAAAATTTGGAAAAAGTATGAAGTGAAGACCAAGTTGCAGCCTTGCAAATCTGTTCAACAGAGGCCTCATTCTTAAAGGCCCAGGTGGAAGCCACAGCTCTAGTGGAATGAGCTGTAATTCTTTCAGGAGGCTGCTGTCCAGCAGTCTCATAGGCTAAACGTATTATGCTACGAATCCAAAAAGAGAGAGAGGTAGCCGAAGCCTTTTGACCTCTCCTCTGTCCAGAGTAAACGACAAACAGAGAAGAAGTTTGTCTAAAATCTTTAGTTGCCTGTAAGTAGAACTTCAGAGCAGGGACCACGTCTAGATTATGCAAAAGACGTTCCTTCTTTGAAGAAGGATTAGGACTTAACGATGGAACAACAATCTCTTGATTGATATTCCTGTTAGAAACAACCTTAGGCAAAAACCCAGGTTTAGTACGCAGTACTACCTTGTCTGAATGAAAGATCAGATAAGGAGAATCACAATGTAAGGCAGATAACTCAGAGACTCTTCGAGCCGAGGAAATAGCCATCAAAAACAAAACTTTCCAAGATAAAAGCTTAATATCAATAGAATGAAGGGGTTCAAACGGAACACCCTGAAGAACTTTAAGAACCAAGTTTAAGCTCCACGGAGGAGCAACAACTTTAAACACAGGCTTAATTCTAGCCAAAGCCTGACAAAAGGCCTGGACGTCTGGATTCTCTGCCAGACGTTTGTGTAAAAGAATAGACAGAGCTGAAATCTGTCCCTTTAGCGAACTAGCGGATAAACCCTTTTCTAAACCCTCTTGTAGAAAAGCCAATATCCTAGGAATCCTAACCTTACTCCATGAGTAACTCTTGGATTCGCACCAATATAAATATTTACGCCATATCTTATGGTAAATTTTTCTGGTCACAGGTTTCCGAGCCTGTATTAATGTATCAATAACCGAATCCGAAAACCCACGCTTTGATAAAATCAAGCGTTCAATTTCCAGGCAGTCAGCCTCAGAGAAATTAGGTTTGGATGGTTGAAAGGACCCTGAATTAGAAGGTCCTGCCTCAGAGGAAGAGACCATGGTGGACAGGACGACATGTCCACTAGGTCTGCATACCAGGTCCTGCGTGGCCATGCAGGCGCTATCAGAATTACCGATGCCCTCTCCTGTTTGATCCTGGCAATCAGTCGAGGTAGCAACGGAAATGGTGGAAACACATAAGCTATGTTGAAAACCCAAGGGGCTGCTAATGCATCTACCAGCACCGCTCTCGGGTCCCTGGACCTGGATCTGTAACAAGGAAGCTTTGCGTTCTGGCGAGATGCCATGAGATCCAGATCCGGTTTGCCCCAACGACGAATCAGTTGAGCAAATACCTCCGGGTGAAGTTCCCACTCTCCCGGATGAAAAGTCTGGCGACTTAGGAAATCCGCCTCCCAGTTCTCTACGCCCGGGATGTAAATCGCTGACAGGTGGCAAGAGTGAGACTCTGCCCAGCGAATTATCTTCGAGACTTCCAACATCGCTATGGAACTCCTGGTTCCCCCTTGATGATTGATGTAAGCCACAGTCGTGATATTGTCCGACTGAAATCTGATGAACCTCAGCTTTGCTAACTGAGGCCAAGCTAGAAGAGCATTGAATATTGCTCTTAATTCTAGAATGTTTATTGGAAGGAGTTTCTCCTCCTGAGTCCACGATCCCTGAGCCTTCAGGGAATCCCAGACTGCTCCCCAGCCTAGAAGGCTGGCATCCGTTGTTACAACCGTCCAATCTGGTCTGCGAAAGGTCATTCCTTTGGACAGATGAACCGGTGACAACCACCAGAGAAGAGAATCTCTGGTCTCCTGGTCCAGATTTAGCAAAGGGGACAGATCTGAGTAATCCCCGTTCCATTGACTGAGCATGCATAGTTGCAGCGGTCTGAGATGCAGGCGCGCAAATGGCACTATGTCCATTGCCGCAACCATTAAGCCGATTACCTCCATGCACTGAGCTACTGATGGGCTTGGAACGGAATGAAGGACACGGCAAGCATTGAGAATCTTTGATAACCTGGACTCCGTCAGGTAAATCTTCATCTCTACAGAATCTATAAGAGTCCCTAGAAAAGGAACCCTTGTGAGTGGTAACAGAGAACTCTTTTCCACGTTCACTTTCCACCCATGCAACCTCAGAAATGCTAGAACTTTGCATTCTGAAAACTTGACGCTTGTATCAGAATGTCGTCTAGGTACGGAGCCACCGCTATGCCTCGTGGTCTTAGTACCGCCAGAAGTGAGCCCAGAACCTTCGTAAAAATTCTCGGGGCCGTGGCTAACCCGAAGGGAAGAGCCACAAACTGGTAATGCCTGTCTAGAAAGGCAAACCTTAGGTACCGATAATGATCTTTGTGAATCGGTATATGAAGGTAAGCATCCTTTAAGTCCACCGTGGTCATATATTGACCCTCTTGGATCATGGGTAGGATGGTTCGAATGGTTTCCATCTTGAACGATGGTACCCTTAGGAATTTGTTTAAGATCTTTAAGTCCAAGATTGGTCTGAAGGTTCCCTCTTTCTTGGGAACCACAAATAGATTTGAGTAAAATCCTTGTCCCTGTTCCGATCGCGGAACTGAGTGGATCACTCCCATGATTAAGAGGTCTTGTACACATTGTAGAAATGCCTCTCTCTTTACTAGGTTTGTCGATAACCTCGAAAGATGGAACCTCCCTTGTGGAGGAGAGGTTTTGAAATCCAGAAGGTATCCCTGAGATATAATCTTTAACGTCCAGGGATCCTGCACATCTCTTGCCCAAGCCTGGGCGAAGAGAGAAAGTCTGCCCCCCACTAAATCCGTCTCCGGATAGGGGGCCCTGTCTTCATGCTGTCTTAGGGGCGGGAGTAGGCTTTCTGGCCTGCTTGCCGTTGTTCCATGACTGGTTGCCTTTCCAACCCTGTCTGTAACGAGCAGTAGTTCCTTCCTGTTTTGGAGCGGAGGAAGTCGATGCTGCTCCTGCCTTGAAGTTACGAAAGGCACGAAAATTAGACTGTTTGGCCTTTGGTTTGGCCCTGTCCTGAGGAAGGGCGTGGCCATTACCTCCCGTAATGTCAGCAATAATTTCCTTCAAGCCGGGCCAGAATAAGGTCTGCCCTTTGAAAGGAATGTTAAGTAGCTTAGACTTGGAAGTTACATCCGCTGACCAGGATTTAAGCCAGAGCGCTCTGCGCGCCTGTATGGCGAATACGGAATTTTTAGCCGTAAGTTTGGTTAGATGTACTACGGCATCTGAAACAAACGCATTAGCTTGCTTAAGGGTTCTAACTTTGCTCAAAGCCTCATCCAATGGTTCTGTGCGAATCGCCTCTTCCAGAGACTCAAACCAGAATGCTGCTGCAGCCGTGACAGGCGCAATGCATGCAAGAGGCTGCAATATAAAACCCTGTTGAACAAACATTTTTTTAAGATAACCCTTTAATTTCTTATCCATTGGATCTGAGAAAGCACAGCTATCCTCCACCGGGATAGTGGTACGCTTGGCTAACGTAGAAACTGCTCCCTCCACCTTAGGGACCGTCTGCCATAAGTCTCGTGTGGTGGCGTCTATAGGGAACATTTTTCTAAATATCGGGGGAGGGGAAAAAGGCACACCGGGTCTATCCCACTCCTTACTAATAATTTCTGTAAGTCTTTTTGGTATAGGAAAAACGTCAGTACACACCGGTACCGCATAGTATCTATCAACCTACACAATTTCTCTGGAATTGCCACCGTGTCGCAATCATTCAGAGCCGCTAATACCTCCCCTAGTAACACACGGAGGTTCTCAAGCTTAAATTTAAAATTTGAAATTTCTGAATCCGGTCTCCCCGGATCAGAACCGTCACTGACAGAATGAAGCTCACCGTCCTCATGTTCTGCAAATTGTGACGCAGTATCAGACATGGCTCTCGTGTCATCAGCGCACTCTGTCCTTAACCAAGAGCTATCGCGTTTGCCCCTTAATTCAGGCATATTATATAATACTTCTTTCATAACATTAGCCATATCATGTAAAGTGATTTGTAAGGGCCTAGATGTACTTGGCGTCTCAATCCTACGCATCTCCCGAGCGGGAGACGCAGGTACTGACACGTGAGGAGAGTTAGGCGGCATAACTTCCCCCTCGTTGTCTGGTGATAGTTTCTTTATCGGTACAGATTGACTTTTATTCAAAGCAATATCAATACAATTGGTACACATCGTTCTATTGGGCTCCACATTGGCTTTTGAACATGATGAACAAACAGTTTCCTCTGAATCAGACATGTTTAAACAGACTAGCAATGAAACTAGCAAGCTTGGAAATCACTTTCAATAAGTTTACAAGCAATGTAAAAAACGCTGCAGCGCTTCAAAAATACAGATATAATTAAACAATTCTTAACAAGAAGTGTATTATTAGCAGAGGATTGCACCCATTAGCAAAAGGATGATTAACCCCTCAATACCCAAAATGGATAAAACAGATATCAATTAAGATTTAACGCTTTTAATCACAGTCAGCACACTGTCACAGATCTGCTGTGACTGATTACCTCCCTCACAAATGAATTTTGCAGACCCCTGAGCTCTCTAGAGACGTCCTGGATCAAGGAGGAAGAAGCAGGAAGACTGTGCTAGAATTTTAACTGCGCAACAAGGCGCTAAAACAAGGTCCCTCCCACTCCTATCACAACAGTGGGAGCCCTGATATAACGGTTTCCATGCAGAAAAATATGTTAGCCATGTGGAAAAAAATCATGCCCAAAGAGATTTATCACCAAAGTACCTCACAAAAACGAATAACATGCCAGTAAACGTTTTATTAAAAAACAACATTTTCCAATGTCATGCAAAGTTATCACTAAGCCTGCTACCAGTCGCTACCACTGCAGATAAGGCTTAAGTATTATTTCAGTTTTAACAGTATTTTCTCAGTCAAATTCTAGTCCCTAGAAAATAACTCGACTGCGCATACATTTATCAGCCTGATACCAGTTGCCACTACTGCATTTAAGGCTGTACTTACATCATACGGTAACAGCAGTATTTTCTTAGTCAATTCCATTCCCAGAAAATAAAGTACTGCACATACCTCATTTGCGGAGGACCCCACATGCTATTCCCAGTTTCTGAAGTTACCCCAACTCCTCAGAATGTCGAGAACAGCCAGTGGATCTTAGTTACGCCTGCTAAGATCATAGAAAAAAAACGCAGGCAGTTTCTTCTTCCAAATACTGCCTGAGATAGAAAAAACAGCACACTCCGGTGCCATTTAAAATAACAAACTTTTGATTGAAGAATAGATAAGTAAAAACTCCAGCTCCTCTCGCGACCTCCTTCTTTGTTGAGGGTTGCAAGAGAATGACTGGATATGATATGTGAGGGGAGGAGCTATATAGCAGCTCTGCTTGGGTGATCCTCTTGCAACTTCCTGTTGGGAAGGAGAATATATCCCATAAGTAATGGATGACCCGTGGACTGAACACACTTAACAAGAGAAATAATATATCATCTAAAAAAGTTCTCCCCAGATATTGCTCTCATACAAGAGACACGGTTAAATAAACAGGAAGTTGAAAAATTAAAGATGGGTTGGGTTGGAGAGGTAATAGCCACCCCTGCAATAGGTAAGAAAAGAGGGGTTGCGTGTTTATTTAATACAAAATAACATCAAAATACTCAGATAAAGAGGGTAGATTTTTAATTGTATCTGCCATCATTCAAGGGCTTAAATTAACAATCTGTACTATATATGCACCCAATGAGTACTGCCCAGCGTTTTGGGAAAATCTGTTCGCTAAACTCGTAGTCCATGTAGATTCCCAAATCATATTGGCAGGTGATTTTAATAGAGTATTCAACCCATACCTTGATCGACTAAAAAGAACACAGTGTCATAGATATATCAGAGAGGCAAAAAGTTTACATAGCTTTTCTAAAAATCTTAAACTGAAGGATATATGGAGGATCTAAGACATATAAAAGTTTCTCGAGAATTGATATGATATTAGTAAGTGAATCCCTTCTGGGTGCTGAGATCTCCTCGGATATATCAAGTATTTTGGTTTCAGATCATGCGATCATCTCTATCGCAATTGAAAATTTGAATCCACAATTCAACAAAAAGAATAGCTTTTCCTTCCCATCTTTCCTCATTTCCAATTTTAAGTTTAGAAATTGGCTACAAGCTAAATGGAAATTTTAACAAAAGTTACCTGGAAAAGATGGAAATCTTTTGGGAAGCAGCGAAAGCTTTTCTCCGTGGACAGATTAAGGTGTATATGAGCGTTAGGAAAAAAATTTTGAGTCTTAGAGAAAATCAATTGTCAAATCAATTAAAAAATAAATACGCTAAATACTTAGAGAACCCCTCTAATGCAAACTGGCACAAGTAACAGGCTGCAAAGTCAGAAAGAGAAGTCTTCTTGAACCAACAAATGCTGCAAAGAGATATAAATAATAAGGTCAGATTTAGTAAATTCACTTCTAACACAGCTAAATTGCTAGCAAAATTAGTAAAAAAAACAATTTTATTGGGGCTATTAAGGTTAATGGTACAAGATATACCTCACCCAAGGAGATAGTGGGACAGTTTCAGTCCTTTTATAAGTGATTATACTCTGCTGGTAATATTGACCCGGAGATAAGAGATCATTTCTGGAAAAATATTAATATACCTAAGATAGAAAAAAGTCAATTGGATCTCTTAAATAAAGACATAACAATAGAAGAAATTGTGCAAACTATTAAAACTGCACCCTGTGGTAAAGCTCCAGGACCGGATTCAATTCCAGTTGAATTCTATAAGATTCTACAGGAAGATATTAGCACTACACTGGTAAGCCTATATAACAATTATTTCGTTAAGAATATACAGCCTTCAAAGTATTATACTGAAGCTAATATTACTTTAATATATAAAAAAGACAAAGATATAGAAACAATGGATGCATACCGTCCTATCTCTTTACTCAATGTCGATTATAAAATAATTGCCAGTATTTTAGCAGACAGATTGAAAGGAGTTCTAGGGCATATAATACATACAGATCAGACAGGGTTTATGCCCGGAAGAACTATACAAAAGAATATTAGGACAGCAATGTTCCTTATTGAGCAGATGCTTTCCAATCAGAAGGATGAGAGGTTTAAACAAGTTGATTATGCCTTATTGGCGGTCGACGCCGAAAAGGCATTCGATTCTATCTCCTGGAATAATTTATTTACTGCATTAAATAGTTTTGGGATATCGGGAAATTTTGCTAACTATGTACAATTAATTTATCAAAATCCGGTTTCATATATAAAATTAAATGGGCTAACATCAGATTATATTAGCCTTCAGAAAGGAACCAGACAGGGATGTCCGTTATCACCGCTCCTGTTCAACATCTCTTTAGAACCTTTGGCGATCCTATGTAGAGAAAGATTAGAAGGGATTATGTTAGGGCATTGAAAAATCATCATGTCAATGTATGCAGACGACATTCTATTCTATATAAGTAATTCGAGGAGAAATATACCGTGTGTTCTGGAATTAATTAAGGAATTTAGTACTTTTTCAGGGTACAAAATCAATTTGAACAAATCAGAAATCTTATGGATAGTTAAAAAAAGAAATAGCTTACTCCAAAATCCCTTTAAACAGCCATCTTCAAAAATCCGATATCTTGGTATAGTTCCATCAAAAAATCCAGCGGATTGGTATAGCTTGAATTTTGACCCGGTCTGGCAGAAATGTCTAGGTCATTTAAAAAATTGAGCCAAATTACCATTGTCTCTATCGGCAAAGGTAACTCTCATTAAAATGATGGTTTTCCCCAAAATCTTCTTTCTCATGCAGAATATTCCAATCTTTATTCCGGCGAGAGAGATACGTAATTTTAATACACACTGTCAACAATTTTTATGGGGAAAAGGGAAACCAAGGATAGCAATGAAAAACTTGGCACATATGAGAATAGATGGAGGTCTGGCCTTACCGAATTTGAAATTGTACAACTGGGTAGCATTAGCAAAAAATGCGCTAGACTGGTTAACAGGGATAGAATATATTACTAACTACAAAAATGAGGAATTAGCAGTATATCCACTATCTCTTATAGCTCTTTTACATTTCCCCATGACGAAAATATCTGTCAAAAGCAGCTTTTATTACACAATACATAATGTTATCTTGGCATGGAAGAAAATCTGTAAGACATTACTCTCTGAATCAAAAATGTCAGAGTATCTGCCTATTAGGGGAAATCCCCATTTCATTAGTGGTATGGAAACACCGGCTTTTAATGACTGGAACAAAAGGGGGTTGACTAGAATTATTCAATTGATAGATACACAATCCAAAATGGTTAAGACGTTTGATTCTTTAGTGAAGGAATTTAATCTTAATAGAATCCATTTCTTTGCCTATTTACAAGTATTTTATTGATGTTAATAAGTTGACAGATTCAAACATGTATATCTCTGGGACCTTAGACTCGATTATTAACATTTATAAAGCAGGGAACTATTCAATGTCATATTTATATAAAAATTTAATCGCTACAGAAGCCAAGGGAAAAATTTCAGAGCTCCATATTAAATGGAGTAGGGATCTTAGAAATTTAACCTTTGATCGTTTCAAAAGAAGCTTTATTTCAATTCTTGAATATACTCGGGTCATCTCATTTAGAGAATCACATATAAAGCTATTAAATAGAGCCTATCTGACCCCTTGGTGGATGTCTAGGTGGAAGAGACAAGAAATAATGAAATGTCCAAGATGTAGTGCTTTCGAGGCAGATTTAGTTCATATGTTTTACTCATGCCCCAAGATACAACAATATTGGTGTAAAGTGGAGTTCTGGCTAAACAAATTTCTACGAGTTAAAATCAAACTCAAAGCGGAACAAATTATACTATTGATGATAGATGAAGAATTTAATAATAAGCACTTAATTAACACAGCTATCTTAGTGGCCAGGCAGTTGATTCTCTATAATTGGAAAGATAAAAATGCCCCGATTTTCACTGCTTTCACTAGTAATATGATATCGCAACTTATAATAGATAGCAAAGATCCTATGCTATATCGTGAAAACCAGTTCAGATTATTTCTGTTTAGATGGGAACCAGTCTTAGTCACTTTAGCAGAGAATGTACAAAGTCAAATTTTATCGCATTTGCAGGACTCTATCTTATTTCAGCAGTTAGTATTATCTGATAGGTACAGACATCTGAGAAGAAGGGCCAATATCATTATTGATAGTTAATATGGGCTTTGCTGGCAGGGGGTGGGCCCTGGTGCGGAGAAGGAGTATTAGCATTATTATTATTTTTTTATTTTTTTTTTCCCAATTTTGTTTTGTCTTGTCTTTTTTCTTTTCCCTTTTTTTTTGTTTTTTGCTGGTGAATTTTAATCTATTTAATTTTTGTTGAACTGAGATTCCCCTAGTGGAAGGTACTAAAATCCTATATATAACAATAAGGCTCAGATAAGAGTATGAGATGGGATATAAAGTTCCTACGTACATTATCAGAATTAGCAAGATAGCTAGGATATACTCGATATTAAGCTATATAAGGTAGGGATATCTCCCTATGCTTGTCTCCACAGTTCTCTCTTTTTTTCTTTTTTCTCTTTTGTGTGATAAAAAATGCATTTGAAATCATTATTGATTTACAGCCCTGCGAGGCGGTGATATTTTTGTGCACTCATGATTTATTTGTGACATAAGATTATTATCTTGTTGGAGACAATGTTGTTCTTTTTTTCTCTCTCTATAAAAGAAAATATGAACCAAGAAAGAAATAAAGACTTACCTGTCCCAAAACATTTTAAACACTGCAATGGAGGTAATCTTAAGTTTTTTATTAACTATATGGGCATTGCTAAATTGCCAAAACAAACAAGAGGTAGAGACACCCACAAACAATTGTTACAGCTAGAAAGCAAATGGATATACAATTTAGACACACTAAATCCACAGGGCCTAAATTTAGAAATTGAATTGGGGTGTTTTCTCAAATAGAAAAATAATTAGGTTTCATACATATTTATATATTTTGAAACATCTATTGTTACCTTATGAAAATTCCCCGTTAATTTTTTAACCTTAATTTTTAACCCTATTTTTGATCCATTTTTTTATTTATTAATACATTTTTAAGAAATTTCAAAATATTTTTATAAATTTTTTTGTAAAAAAATTAGAAAATTATTTTTTCATGCTTAGCTCTATATATTCATTTTTCTATTATTATGTGAATCTATTAACATGATGTGTAGTGTTTTTTAAATATTCAAATTCAGGAACATTTGCAAAACAACCCGGTATATATAAAATAGAAAAATATATATTTTTTCGGCTAAAAAATTATTTGATTGGTTCCCACAGACAAGCACTTTTGTGTGTGACAAACAAAACAACTGAATACAATTCAATCACTAAAATGTGAATAACAGTGATTTTATTGTTGCACAATTCTACATGATCGTATTGGTGGACCAGGTTTTTTCTACGACTTAATAACAAACACCACACTTTGAAGTTACTGAAGAATGTGGGACATCAACAATAATGTTCAAACAACAGATGACTTCTGACCCCCCCCCCCCCGATGGATATATAAGGATGCAAATGAAGTAGGTCTGGTATGGCTTGAAAAAGGCTCCTGGGAGCTGAAACGTGTTGCCGCACTAACTGACTACTTTCACTAAGAAGGCTGGAAGGTCTAACGTCATCCCGCATCTGTGGGCGTGCGTAGGAGAGCACGGCTTAGTTGACGTACCTCTACAATCACCAAATTGAACTACACTTATCTTTGCTTTATGAAAGCTACAATTCCTTAAGCAACAGATTCTAAAGAGACTGCCAAGGGTGCACACACTGTCTTAATCATTTGCTTCATTTCGTAAAAAATTAAAAATACATATGGATACAATTTCTAAGCAGACTTGATTTTTCACCTGATACATACAAAACATTTTTTACCCCGTCTCCACTTTAAGACATTTTTTCATTTTCACTTAACTTGGCGACACTTTTTTTATTGGTACCAATATATACATATATTTTTTGTCCTATTTTAAATTTTTATCTGGTTGTTTGAGAAAGTCATTAAATTTGATGTACATTGAAAGAATTTTAAAAATTATCATATGAGAAATAAAAAGTTTTTCTAAATTTTAATTTGTGTTAACAGATTTATTTTATTATTTAAGAAAATTTCATTGCCATTTTTTAGATCTTAAGCCACTGGTGAACAGAAGGCGCTCACATTTACTGTTTTTATCTAAAGAATGAAGCAAATTAGATAATAGAAGTCATTTGGAATGTTGTTTCAAATTGTATTCTCCATCTAAATCATGAAAGAGAAATTTTGGGTTTAGTGTCCCTTTAAGAACTAATTTTAGGCTCCATGGAGGAGCAACAGGTTTGGAAACAGGTGTTATTCTGGCCAGAGCCTGAACATGTGGCAAATGAGGGATTTTAGAAGGGAGGTAAGAAGGGTGGAATTTAGAAGAAAGAAATGTAATATAAGTAAAAAACATTAGAGAGGACACACAGACAACAAGCTCACTATGCTGGATGAAGAGCAGTATCTCTGAAAACGGTTAGGTCATGTGTTGGAGGGAATATTAGGTGTTCAGTCTTTAGACATTTACGTTTGTCTAAATTGTAGGCATAAAGTCCTACTACTAACTCTAGCTTTACCGTTTCCACTGCTGCTTGGCGGTGTTGGGATCCTGCTCTCCCCCTCCTGCACTTACCAGTACCTACCTCCAATCCCATCTCTCTCCTCCTTTGAAGTCCACTGTATTCGCCTGTTCTCCCCCCTCTCCCTCAGAGTGACAGTCATCTATTGCCCTAATGGACCGACCTCCCAATTCATTGACAACTTTGTTGCCTGGCTTCCTCACTTTCTCTCTACAAATATACCAACCCTAATTCTTGGGGACTTTAACATTCCCATTGACAACCCATCTCCCCGTGCTGCCTCTAAACTTCTTTCACTCACATCCCATTGACATCCTTCTTTCACTCACATCCTCCTTCGATTTCTCACAATCCACACTATTCCCAACATCCTCACCGTGATGGACATTCCATTGACCTGGTATTTTCCTACCTCTGCTCTATATCTGACCTCACCTGTCGCCCTTTTCCCATTTCATATCATCACCTGGTCACCTATAATATTAATGCAACAGCTAAACCCACTTCTCCACCCCCGCACCTGTGGAAATCTACACGCTGTGGATCCGCTCCAATTTTCAAAATTCATTTAAGATCGCCTCCCTCACACTTCCACTATAACCTGCCCTGATCTCGCTACAGTCCACTATAACAAAACTCTCTCCTCTTCACTAGACACACTTGCCCCTACCCAACTGCGCAAAACATCACGCTGTCAGTTACAGCCCGAGCACTCTCAGCAAACATGATATTTGCAAAAATGCTCCCGTACTGCTGAGCGTGTCTGGAGGAAAACTCACTCTGAACCAGATTTCATACACTATAAGTTTTTTCTTCGTTCATACACTTATGCCCTTCACTTAGCCAAGCAAACTTTCTTCTCTTCTCTCATATCTACTCTTTCCTCAAACCCTAAACAACTCTTCTCCACCTTTAACTCACTCCTCTACCCACCTGCTCCACCACACCTGTCTGTCGTTAGTGCTCAAGACCTGGCAACCTACTATTTAAACAAAACACATACTATCCAAAGCAACATCCCATCACCAACCTGCAATATTCCAACAGGTCCAGTTACTCCCTCTGCATCTTCCATCCAGCCACTGAGAATGAAGTTTCTTTGTTACTATCTTCCTCACGCCTCACTACCTGTACGCTCTACCCTATCCCTTGCCATCTAATACCCACCCTCACTCCTGCTCTTACTCACATCTTCAACCAATCTCTCTCTACCAGTTCATTCCAATATTCTTTCAAACACGCAAACGTCACTCCCATACTCAAAAAAACATAATTTATGTAAGAACTTACCTGATAAATTCATTTCTTTCATATTAGCAAGAGTCCATGAGCTAGTGACGTATGGGATATACATTCCTACCAGGAGGGGCAAAGTTTCCCAAACCTCAAAATGCCTATAAATACACCCCTCACCACACCCACAATTCAGTTTAACGAATAGCCAAGAAGTGGGGTGATAAAAAAGTGCGAAAGCATATAAAATAAGGAATTGGAATAATTGTGCTTTATACAAAAATCATAACCACCCCAAAAAAAGGGCGGGCCTCATGGACTCTTGCTAATATGAAAGAAATGAATTTATCAGGTAAGTTCTTACATAAATTATGTTTTCTTTCATGTAATTAGCAAGAGTCCATGAGCTAGTGACGTATGGGATAATGATTACCCAAGATGTGGATCTTTCCACGCAAGAGTCACTAGAGAGGGAGGGATAAAATAAAGACAGCCAATTCCTGCTGAAAATAATCCACACCCAAAATAAAGTTTAATGAAAAACATAAGCAGAAGATTCAAACTGAAACCGCTGCCTGAAGTACTTTTCTACCAAAAACTGCTTCAGAAGAAGAAAATACATAAAAATGGTAGAATTTAGTAAAAGTATGCAAAGAGGACCAAGTTGCTGCTTTGCAAATCTGATCAATCGAAGCTTCATTCCTAAACGCCCAGGAAGTAGAAACTGACCTAGTAGAATGAGCTGTAATCCTTTGAGGCGGAGATTTACCCGACTCAACATAGGCAAGATGAATTAAAGATTTCAACCAAGATGCCAAAGAAATGGCAGAAGCTTTCTGGCCTTTTCTAGAACCAGAAAAGATAACAAATAAACTAGAAGTCTTTCGGAAAGACTTAGTAGCTTCAACATAATATTTCAAAGCTATAACAACATCCAAAGAATGCAATGATTTCTCCTTAGAATTCTTAGGATTAGGACATAATGAAGGAACCACAATTTCCCTACTAATGTTGTTAGAATTCACAACTTTAGGTAAAAATTCAAAAGAAGTTCGCAACACTGCCTTATCCTGATGAAAAATCAGAAAAGGAGACTCACAAGAAAGAGCAGATAATTCAGAAACTCTTCTGGCAGAAGAGATTGCCAAAAGGAACAAAACTTTCCAAGAAAGTAATTTAATGTCCAATGAATGCATAGGTTCAAACGGAGGAGCTTGAAGAGCCCCCAGAACCAAATTCAAACTCCAAGGAGGAGAAATTGACTTAATGACAGGTTTTATACGAACCAAAGCTTGTACAAAACAATGAATATCAGGAAGATTAGCAATCTTTCTGTGAAAAAGAACAGAAAGAGCAGAGATTTGTCCTTTCAAAGAACTTGCGGATAAACCTTTATCTAAACCATCCTGAAGAAACTGTAAAATTCTCGGAATTCTAAAAGAATGCCAAGAAAAATGATGAGAAAGACACCAAGAAATATAAGTCTTCCAGACTCTATAATATATCTCTCTGGATACAGATTTACGAGCCTGTAACATAGTATTAATCACAGAGTCAGAGAAACCTCTTTGACCAAGAATCAAGCGTTCAATCTCCATACCTTTAAATTTAAGGATTTGAGATCCTGATGGAAAAAAGGACCTTGCGACAGAAGGTCTGGTCGTAGCGGAAGAGTCCACGGATGGCAAGAGGCCATCCGGACAAGATCCGCATACCAAAACCTGTGAGGCCATGCCGGAGCTACCAGCAGAACAAACGAGCATTCCTTCAGAATCTTGGAGATTACTCTTGGAAGAAGAACTAGAGGCGGAAAGATATAAGCAGGATGATACTTCCAAGGAAGTGATAATGCATCCACTGCTTCCGCCTGAGGATCCCGGGATCTGGACAGATACCTGGGAAGTTTCTTGTTTAGATGAGACGCCATCAGATCTATTTCTGGAAGCTCCCACATTTGAACAATCTGAAGAAATACCTCTGGGTGAAGAGACCATTCGCCCGGATGCAACGTTTGGCGACTGAGATAATCCGCTTCCCAATTGTCTATACCTGGGATATGAACCGCAGAGATTAGACAGGAGCTGGATTCCGCCCAAACCAGAATTCGAGATACTTCTTTCATAGCCAGAGGACTGTGAGTCCCTCCTTGATGATTGATGTATGCCACAGTAGTGACATTGTCTGTCTGAAAACAAATGAACGATTCTCTCTTCAGAAGAGGCCAAGACTGAAGAGCTCTGAAAATTGCACGGAGTTCCAAAATATTGATCGGTAATCTCACCTCCTGAGATTCCCAAACTCCTTGTGCCGTCAGAGATCCCCACACAGCTCCCCAACCTGTGAGACTTGCATCTGTTGAAATTACAGTCCAGGTCGGAAGCACAAAAGAAGCCCCCTGAATTAAACGATGGTGATCTGTCCACCACGTTAGAGAGTGTCGTACAATCGGTTTTAAAGATATTAATTGAGATATCTTTGTGTAATCCTTGCACCATTGATTCAGCATACAGAGCTGAAGAGGTCGCATGTGAAAACGAGCAAAGGGGATCGCGTCCGATGCAGCAGTCATAAGACCTAGAATTTCCATGCATAAGGCTACCGAAGGGAATGATTGTGACTGAAGGTTTCGACAAGCTGAAATCAATTTTAGACGTCTCTTGTCTGTTAAAGACAGAGTCATGGACACTGAATCTATCTGGAAACCCAGAAAGGTTACCCTTTTCTGAGGAATCAATGAACTTTTTGGTGAATTGATCCTCCAACCATGATCTTGAAGAAACAACACAAGTCGATTCGTATGAGATTCTGCTAAATGTAAAGACTGAGCAAGTACCAAGATATCGTGCAAATAAGGAAATACCACAATACCCTGTTCTCTGATTACAGACAGAAGGGCACCGAGAACCTTTGTAAAAATTCTTGGAGCTGTAGCTAGGCCAAACGGCAGAGCCACAAACTGGTAATGCTTGTCCAGAAAAGAGAATCTCAGGAACTGATAATGATCTGGATGAATCGGAATATGCAGATATGCATCCTGTTAATCTATTGTGGACATAAAATGCCCTTGCTGAACAAAAGGCAAGATAGTCCTTACAGTTACCATTTTTAACGTTGGTATCCTTACATAACGATTCAATATTTTTAGATCCAGAACTGGTCTGAAGGAATTCTCCTTCTTTGGTACAATGAAGAGATTTGAATAAAACCCCATCCCCTGTTCCAGAACTGGAACTGGCATAATTACTCCAGCCAACTCTAGATCTGAAACACAATTCAGAAATGCTTGAGCTTTCACTGGATTTACTGGGACACGGGAAAGAAAAAATCTCTTTGCAGGAGGTCTCATCTTGAAACCAATTCTGTACCCTTCTGAAACAATGTTCTGAATCCAAAGATTGTGAACAGAATTGATCCAAATTTCTTTGAAAAAACGTAACCTGCCCCCTACCAGCTGAGCTGGAATGAGGGCCGCACCTTCATGTGGACTTAGAAGCAGGCTTTGCCTTTCTAGAAGGCTTGGATTTATTCCAGACTGGAGATGGTTTCCAAACTGAAACTGCTCCTGAGGATGAAGGATCAGGCTTTTGTTCTTTGTTGAAACGAAAGGAACGAAAACGATTATTAGCCCTGTTTTTACCCTTAGATTTTTTATCCTGTGGTAAAAAAGTTCCTTTCCCACCAGTAACAGTTGAGATAATGGAATCCAACTGAGAACCAAATAATTTGTTACCCTGGAAAGAAATGGAAAGTAGAGTTGATTTAGAAGCCATATCAGCATTCCAAGTTTTAAGCCATAAAGCTCTTCTAGCTAAAATAGCTAGAGACATAAACCTGACATCAACTCTGATAATATCAAAAATGGCATCACAGATAAAATTATTAGCATGCTGAAGAAGAAGAATAATATTATGAGAATCATGATCTGTTACTTGTTGTGCTAAAGTCTCCAACCAAAAAGTTGAAGCTGCAGCAACATCAGCCAAAGATATAGCAGGTCTAAGAAGATTACCTGAACACAGATAAGCTTTTCTTAGAAAGGATTCAATTTTCCTATCTAAAGGATCTTTAAACGAAGTACCATCTGACGTAGGAATAGTAGTACGTTTAGCAAGGGTAGAAATAGCCCCATCGACTTTAGGGATTTTGTCCCAAAATTCTAATCTGTCAGACGGCACAGGATATAATTGCTTAAAACGTTTAGAAGGAGTAAATGAATTACCCAATTTATCCCATTCTCTGGAAATTACTTCAGAAATAGCATTAGGAACAGGAAAAACTTCTGGAATAACCACAGGAGATTTAAATACCTTATCTAAACGTTTGGAATTAGTATCAAGAGGACCAGAATCCTCTATTTCTAAAGCAATTAGTACTTCTTTAAGTAAAGAACGAATAAATTCCATTTTAAATAAATATGAAGATTTATCAGCATCAATCTCTGAGACAGAATCCTCTGAACCAGAAGAGTCATCAGAATCAGAATGATGATGTTCATTTAAAAATTCATCTGTAGAGAGAGAAGTTTTAAAAGATTTTTTATGTTTACTAGAAGGAGAAATAACAGACATAGCCTTCTTGATGGATTCAGAAACAAAATCTCTTATGTTATCAGGAACATTCTGCACCTTAGATGTTGAGGGAACTGCAACAGGCAATGGTACATTACTAAAGGAAATATTATCTGCTTTAACAAGTTTGTCATGACAATTAATACAAACAACAGCCGGAGGAATAGCTACCAAAAGTTTACAGCAGATACACTTAGCTTTGGTAGTTCCAGCACTAGACAGCGATTTTCCTGAAGTATCTTCTGACTCAGATGCAACGTGAGACATCTTGCAATATGTAAGAGAAAAAACAACATATAAAGCAAAATTTATCAAATTCCTTAAATGACAGTTTCAGGAATGGGAAAAAATGCCAATAAACAAGCTTCTAGTAACCAGAAGCAAAGAAAAAATGAGACTGAAATAATGTGGAGACAAAAGCGATGCCCATATTTTTTGGCGCCAAATAATACGCCCACATTGTTTGGCGCCTAAATGCTTTTTGGCGCCAAAAATGACGCCACATCCGGAACGCCGACATTTTTGGCGCAAAAGGACGTAAAAAAATGACGCAACTTCCGGCGACACGTATGACGCCGGAAACAGAAAAGATTTTTTGCGCCAAAAAAGTCAGCGCCAAGAATGACGCAATAAAATGAAGCATTTTCAGCCCCCGCGAGCCTAACAGCCCACAGGGAAAAAAAGTCAAATTTTTAAGGTAAGAAAAAATGATTGATTCAAATGCATTATCCCAAATATGAAACTGACTGTCTGAAAATAAGGAATGTTGAACATTCTGAGTCAAGGCAAATAAATGTTTGAATACATATATTTAGAACTTTATAAATAAAGTGCCCAACCATAGCTTAGAGTGTCAAAGAAAATAAGATTTACTTACCTCAGGACACTCATCTACATGTTTGTAGAAAGCCAAACCAGTACTGAAACGAAAATCAGCAGAGGTAATGGTATATAAATAAGAGTATATCGTCGATCTGAAAAGGGAGGTAAGAGATGAATCTCTACGATCGATAACAGAGAACCTATGAAATAGACCCTGTAGAAGGAGATCACTGCATTCAAATAGGCAATACTCTCCTCACATCCCTCTGACATTCACTGCACGCTGAGAGGAAAACCGGGCTCCAACTTGCTGCGGAGCGCATATCAACGTAGAATCTAGCACAAACTTACTTCACCACCTCCATAGGAGGCAAAGTTTGTAAAACTGAATTGTGGGTGTGGTGAGGGGTGTATTTATAGGCATTTTGAGGTTTGGGAAACTTTGCCCCTCCTGGTAGGAATGTATATCCCATACGTCACTAGCTCATGGACTCTTGCTAATTACATGAAAGAAACAGAATTTATGCTTACCTGATAAATTACTTTCTCCAACGGTGTGTCCGGTCCACGGCGTCATCCTTACTTGTGGGATATTCTCTTCCAACAGGAAATGGCAAAGAGTCCCAGCAAAGCTGGTCACATGATCCCTCCTAGGCTCCGCCCACCCCAGTCATTCGACCGACGGACAGGAGGAAATATATATAGGAGAAACCATATGATACCGTGGTGACTGTAGTTAGAGAAAATAATTCATCAGACCTGATTAAAAAACCAGGGCGGGCCGTGGACCGGACACACCGTTGGAGAAAGTAATTTATCAGGTAAGCATAAATTCTGTTTTCTCCAACATTGGTGTGTCCGGTCCACGGCGTCATCCTTACTTGTGGGAACCAATACCAAAGCTTTAGGACACGGATGAAGGGAGGGAGCAAATCAGGTCACCTAAATGGAAGGCACCACGGCTTGCAAAACCTTTCTCCCAAAAATAGCCTCCGAAGAAGCAAAAGTATCAAATTTGTAAAATTTGGCAAAAGTGTGCAGTGAAGACCAAGTCGCTGCCTTACATATCTGGTCAACAGAAGCCTCGTTCTTGAAGGCCCATGTGGAAGCCACAGCCCTAGTGGAGTGAGCTGTGATTCTTTCAGGAGGCTGCCGTCCGGCAGTCTCATAAGCCAATCGGATAATGCTTTTAAGCCAAAAGGAAAGAGAGGTAGAAGTCGCTTTTTGACCTCTCCTTTTACCAGAATAAACAACAAACAAGGAAGATGTTTGTCAGAAATCTTTAGTAGCCTCTAAATAGAATTTTAGAGCACGGACTACGTCCAAATTGTGTAACAAACGTTCCTTCTTTGAAACTGGATTCGGACACAAAGAAGGTACAACTATCTCCTGGTTAATATTTTTGTTGGAAACAACTTTCGGAAGAAAACCAGGCTTAGTACGCAAAACCACCCTATCTGCATGGAACACCAGATAGGGCGGAGAACACTGCAAAGCAGATAACTCTGAAACTCTTCTAGCAGAAGAAATTGCAACCAAAAACAAAACTTTCCAAGATAATAACTTAATATCTACGGAATGTAAGGGTTCAAACGGAACCCCTTGAAGAACTGAAAGAACTACATTTAGACTCCAGGGAGGAGTCAAAGGTCTGTAAACAGGCTTGATCCTAACCAGAGCCTGAACAAATGCTTGAACATCTGGCACAGCTGCCAGTCTTTTGTGAAGTAAAACAGATAAAGCAGAGATCTGTCCCTTCAGAGAACTTGCAGATAATCCTTTCTCCAAACCTTCTTGTAGAAAGGATAGAATCTTAGGAATTTTTATCTTGTTCCATGGGAATCCTTTAGATTCACACCAACAGATATATTTTTTCCATATTTTATGGTAAATTTTTCTAGTTACAGGCTTTTTAGCCTGAATCAGAGTATCTATTACAGAATCTGAAAACCCACGCTTTGATAAAATAAAGCGTTCAATCTCCAAGCCGTCAGTTGGAGGGAAACCAGATTCGGATGTTCGAATGGACCCTGAACAAGAAGGTACTGTCTCAAAGGTAGCTTCCATGGTGGAGCCGATGACATATTCACCAGGTCTGCATACCAAGTCCTGCGTGGCCACGCAGGAGCTATCAAGATCACAGAGGCCCTCTCCTGATTGATCCTGGCTACCAGCCTGGGGATGAGAGGAAACGGTGGGAATACATAAGCTAGGTTGAAGGTCCAAGGTGCTACTAGTGCATCTACTAGAGTCGCCTTGGGATCCCTGGATCTGGACCCGTAGCAAGGAACCTTGAAGTTCTGACGAGACGCCATCAGATCCATGTCTGGAATGCCCCATAATTGAGTTATTTGGGCAAAGATTTTCGGATGGAGTTCCCACTCCCCCGGATGGAATGTCTGACGACTCAGAAAATCCGCTTCCCAATTTTCCACTCCTGGGATGTGGATCGCAGACAAGTGGCAGGAGTGATCCTCCGCCCATTGAATTATCTTGGTCACTTCTTTCATCGCCAGGGAACTCCTTGTTCCCCCCTGATGATTGATATATGCAACGGTCGTCATGTTGTCTGACTGAAACCTTATGAATTTGGCCTTTGCTAGTTGAGGCCAAGCTCTGAGAGCATTGAATATCGCTCTCAGTTCCAGAATGTTTATCGGGAGAAGAGACTCTTCCCGAGACCATAGACCCTGAGCTTTCAGGGATTCCCAGACCGCGCCCCAGCCCACTAGGCTGGCGTCGGTCATGACAATGACCCACTCTGGTCTGCGGAAGCTCATTCCCTGTGACAGATTGTCCAGGGTCAGCCACCAACGGAGTGAATCTCTGGTCTTTTGATCTACTTGAATCGTCGGAGACAAGTCTGTATAATCCCCATTCCACTGTCTGAGCATGCACAGTTGTAATGGTCTTAGATGAATTCGTGCAAAAGGAACTATGTCCATTGTTGCAACCATCAATCCTATTACTTCCATGCACTGCGCTATGGAAGGACGAGGAACAGAATGAAGTACTTGACAAGAGCTTAGAAGTTTTGATTTTCTGACCTCTGTCAGAAAAATCCTAATTTCTAAGGAATCTATTATTGTTCCCAAGAAGGGAACTCTTGTTGACGGGGACAGAGAACTTTTTTCTTTGTTCACCTTCCATCCGTGAGATCTGAGAAAGGCTAGGACGATGTCCGTATGAGCCTTTGCTTTTGACAGGGACGACGCTTGAATCAGGATGTCGTCCAAGTAAGGTACTACTGCAATGCCCCTTGGTCTTAGAACCGCTAGAAGGGACCCTAGTACCTTTGTGAAAATCCTTGGAGCAGTGGCTAATCCGAATGGAAGTGCCACAAACTGGTAATGCTTGTCCAGAAAAGCGAACCTTAGGAACTGATGATGTTCCTTGTGGATAGGAATATGTAGGTACGCATCCTTTAAATCCACGGTAGTCATAAATTGATTTTCCTGGATAGTAGGTAGGATCGTTCGAATAGTTTCCATTTTGAACGATGGTACCCTGAGAAATTTGTTTAGGATCTTTAGATCCAAAATTGGTCTGAATGTTCCCTCTTTTTTGGGAACTATGAACAGATTGGAATAAAATCCCATTCCTTGTTCTCTTATTGGAACTGGATGTATCACTCCCATCTTTAACAGGTCTTCTACACAATGTAAGAATGCCTGTCTCTTTATTTGGTTTGAAGATAATTGAGACCTGTGGAACCTTCCCCTTGGGGGTAGTTCCTTGAATTCCAGGAGATAACCTTGAGAAACTATTTCTAGCGCCCAAGGATCCTGAACATCTCTTGCCCAAGCCTGAGCAAAGAGAGAAAGTCTGCCCCCCACTAGATCCGGTCCCGGATCGGGGGCTATCCCTTCATGCTGTTTTGGTAGCAGTGGTAGGCTTCTTGGCCTGCTTACCCTTGTTCCAGCCTTGCATTGGTTTCCAGGCTGGTTTGGGTTGTGAAGTATTACCCTCTTGCTTAGAGGATACAGAATTAAAGACTGGTCCGTTTCTGCGAAAGGGACGAAAATTAGGCTTATTTTTAGCCTTAAAAGACCTATCCTGTGGGAGGGCGTGGCCCTTTCCCCCAGTGATGTCTGAAATAATCTCTTTCAAATCAGGTCCAAATAATGTTTTACCTTTGAAAGGAATGTTAAGCAATTTTGTCTTGGAAGACACATCCGCTGACCAAGACTTTAGCCAAAGCGCTCTGCGCGCCACGATAGCAAACCCTGAATTTTTCGCCGCTAATCTAGCTAATTGCAAAGCGGCATCTAAAACAAAAGAGTTAGCCAATTTAAGTGCTTGAACTCTGTCCATAACCTCCTCATACGAAGATTCTTTACTGAGCAATTTTTCTAGTTCCTCGAACCAGAAACACGCTGCCGTAGTGACAGGAACAATGCATGAAATTGGTTGTAGAAGGTAACCTTGCTGTACAAAAATCTTTTTAAGCAAACCCTCTAATTTCTTATCCATAGGATCTTTGAAAGCACAATTATCTTCGATAGGAATAGTAGTGCGTTTGTTTAGAGTAGAAACCGCCCCCTCGACCTTGGGGACTGTCTGCCATAAGTCCTTTCTGGGGTCGACTATAGGAAATAATTTCTTAAATATAGGGGGGGGAACAAAAGGTATGCCGGGCCTTTCCCACTCTTTATTTACTATGTCCGCCACCCGCTTGGGTATAGGAAAAGCGTCGGGGGGCACCGGAACCTCTAGGAACTTGTCCATCTTACATAATTTCTCTGGAATGACCAAATTGTCACAATCATCCAGAGTAGATAACACCTCCTTAAGCAGTGCGCGGAGATGTTCTAATTTAAATTTAAATGTCACAACATCAGGTTCAGCTTGATGAGAAATTTTTCCTGAATCTGAAATTTCTCCATCAGACAAAACCTCCCTCATGGCCCCTTGAGATTGGTGTGAGGGTATGTCAGAACAGTTATCATCAGCGTCCTCTTGCTCTTCAGTGTTTAAAACAGAGCAATCACGCTTTCTCTGATAAGTAGGCATTTTGGATAAAAGATTTGCTATGGAGTTATCCATTACAGCTGTTAATTGTTGCATGGTAATAAGTATTGGCGCACTAGATGTACTAGGGGCCTCCTGTGTGGGCATAACTGGTGTAGACACAGTAGGGGATGATGTAGTATCATGTTTACTCCCCTCATTTGAGGAATCATCTTGGGCAATATCATTATTTGTGGCATTACTGTCCTTACTTTGTTTGGACACTATGGCACAATTATCACATACATTTAAATGGGGAGACACATTGGCTTTCATACATATAGAACATAGCTTATCTGATGGTACAGACATGTTAAACAGGCTTAAACTTGTCAACAAAGCACAAAAAACGTTTTAAAATAAAACCGTTACTGTCACTTTAAATTTCAAACTGAAAACACTTTATTACTGAATATGTGAAAAAGTATGAAGGAATTGTTCAAAATTCACCAAAATTTCACCACAGTGTCTTAAAGCATTAAAAGTATTGCACACCAAATTTCAGAGCTTTAACCCTTAAATTAACGGAACCAGAGCCCTTTTTACATTTAACCCCTATACAGTCCCAGCTATATGCTTTGCTGAGACCCAACCAAGCCCAGAGGGGAATACGATACCAAATGACGCCTTCTATAAGCTTTTTCAGTGATTCTTAGCTCCTGACACATGCATCTGCATGCCTTGCTCTCCAAAAACAACTGCGCATTAATGGCGCGAAAATGAGGCTCTGTCTATAACTAGAAAGGCCCCCATCTGAAAAAGGTGTCCAACACAGTGCCTGCCGTTTTTCTAAACGTTCCCCAAGATTATAATACCAATTATTAGTTAGAATCTGCATAATATGCCTAGTAAAGCAATTGTTTTAGCCCAGAAAAATGTCTACCAGTTTTTAAGCCCTTTTTGAAGCCCTTTATTCTTTTATGTTTAACTAAGAAAATGGCTTACCGGTCCCCATGAGGGGAAATGACAGCCTTCCAGCATTACATGGTCTTGTTAGAAATATGGCTAGTCATACCTTAAGCAGAAAAGTCTGCTAACTGTTTCCCCCAACTGAAGTTACTTCATCTCAACAGTCCTGTGTGGAAACAGCAATCGATTTTAGTTACTGTCTGCTAAAATCATCTTCCTCTTACAAACAGAAATCTTCATCCTTTTCTGTTTCAGAGTAAATAGTACATACCAGCACTATTTTAAAATAACAAACACTTGATAGAAGAATAAAACTACATTTAAACACCAAAAAACTCTTAACCATCTCCGTGGAGATGTTGCCTGTGCAACGGCAAAGAGAATGACTGGGTGGGCGGAGCCTAGGAGGGATCATGTGACCAGCTTTGCTGGGACTCTTTGCCATTTCCTGTTGGGGAAGAGAATATCCCACAAGTAAGGATGACGCCGTGGACCGGACACACCAATGTTGGAGAAAACCCTCCTTCGACCCTAATTCTCCTGAAAGCTACCGCCCCATATCACTGCTTCCACTAACATCAAAACTCCTTGAAAAACTAGTTTACAATTGCCTAACCCACTTCCTGCCCACCAACTCCTTGCTTGACCCCCTGCAATCTGGATTCCACCCAAAACACTCAACTGAGACTGCCCTTACCAAGGTTACTAACGATCTTCTCTCTGCTTAAAGTATTGGCCACTACTCTATACTCATCTTACTTGACCACTCAGCTACCTTCAACACAGTTGACCACCCCCTCCGCCTACAAACCATTAGCTCTTTTGGCCTCTGTGACACTGTTCTTTCTTGGATTCACTCCTATCTTTCTCACAGGTCTTTATCTATGTCATTTGTCAGCAAATACTCCTCTCCAATGCCTCTGTCTGTTGGAGTACCTCAAGGATCTGTTCTGGGTCCTCTACTCTTCTCCATTTATACTTCTTCACTGGGTAAACTTATCAACATTTATGGCTTCAAATATCACCTCTATGCTGATGACACAGATCTACCTCTCCACCCCTGCTCTCTCTCCCTATGTCCTTTCTCATGTCAGCGACTGCTTATCAGATATCTCTTCCTGGATGGCCTCTCACCACCTAAAGATTAACATGTCCAAGACTAAGCTCCTTCTAATCCCCCCCTCAACCTCTATGCCAACTTCTGACTTCTCTACCCCTGTCGACGGCATCACAATTTCTCCTTCACCCTAAGTCCGCTGCCTCGGAGTTACACTTGACTCAAATCTATCCTTCGTCACCTACATCCAATCGCTTTCTACATCCTGCCGCAACCACCTACAAAATATTTCCAAGATTCGCCATTTCCTGAGCGCTAACACTACAAAGCAAATAATCCACTCCCTTGTTATCTCCCGACTTGACTACTGCAATAACCTACTTACTGGCCTTCCTCTTTCACGCCTCTCCCCCCTTCAATCCATCCTAAATGCCTCTGCCAGGCTAATACACCTTTCCCGGCGCTCTGTATCTGCTGCACCTCTCTGCGAGTCCATTTATTGGCTCCCTATTCACAGCAGAAATAAATTCAAAATTATCACCCTTACATACAAAGTTCTCACCAACGCCGCTCCCCACTACCTATCCTCTCTAATAAACAAGTATACTCCAGCCCACCCACTAAGATCCAACAATGACCTACTCTTTGCATCTTCAACTATCACCTCTTCCCATGCTAGACTGCAGGACTTCTGTCGTGCAGCACCAACCCTATGGAACTTTCTCCCTTGTGCTGTCAGGCTTTGCCCTAATCTTTCTTCCTTGAATACTTTTTTGTTCAGAAAAGCCTACCACCCAACTCAATAATAAATTAATTTAATTTCCCTCATCTAACCCTGCATTAACATCTTTCTCAATCTTGCAATCTTCTCACCTCCTGTTTCTCAACCTCCTACCCTTTCTAGATTGTAAGTTCCCAGGGGAATAGGGCCCTCAATTCCTCCTCTATGTGTTTGTAAATATTGTCCTGTCTCTTACAAGTTTTATATCATTGTTTTATTTAAATTAATTGTACCCATGGACAGCGCTGCGGCATATGTTGGCGCTTCATAAATAAAGTATAATAATAATAATAATATAGAGAGATTACCAGAGGAAGATGAGCATAAAATAGGTCATAATAGAGTTACATTGAGAAAGTCAGTCCATATCTTGTTACAGATGTCAAACATGAGGAGCTTTTGTATAAGAAGAGTGTAAAAGGGAGCAGACAGGTATATTAGTATGTGTATGAAATAGATACCTTGCCATTTTTCTGTATCTAGTACTATTGTAAGTCACTTCAGTTGAGTGCTTAAAACAAATACAGATCAATAGAATAGAATTATAGGTACAGTATAAGAAATGTTTTAATACAAGTCCTTCCAGTCATATGCGAGTAAATTATAAGAGACAAATAATGATCATAAGCTAGATTGGTAAGATTAACCAGTGATTTCCTAAAATGACTGGTGTGACTATAATGTTTCTGAAGTAAAAACATCAGCAGCAGAGTGAAAATGTGATTAAATGGAACTATAGATCTGAATATCTTAGAGAGAATGAGATCTAGTCATATACAAATATATATATATATATATATATATTAAAAATACCTACCGGTTTTTAATGGGGACACAAGTCTAAGACATATAATAGAAAAAGGAATCACATATGTAGCTAGAAGAGCACCCAATATAGGAGAAATGTGATAAAGGAACTAATACCAGACTAAACTGGTTATCCTCCGTAAAAGGCTATTATAGATGTGGACACATACCATGCAAAAGCTGTGGCTACACAAAAAAGAGCCCTACTTTTACATCTACACAGAACAATGAAACGTTCAAGATACAAAGTAGGATAGACTGCCCCTCCACATAAGTAATCTATCTTATAACCTGTGGCAATTGCCTCAAACAATATGTAGGCATAACAACACGTCCCTTAAAAAAAAGAGAATAAGGGAGCACCTCATCTCTTTAGAAGAGGAAATTCCAAAAAACCCTGTAGCTAAACATTTTCGTACACATGGAGAAGGCACAGCACATTTTTCATTCGTGGGTATAGAACAAATAAAAGAAGATCCATTAGGAGGAGCTAGACTACAAACTCTACTTAGAAGAGAGGTTTACCGGATCTTTACATTAGGAACCAGTGCACCCCAAGGCATAAATAAAATATATGATGTCAAGCTCTATGTAGACTAAGAAAGTGCAAAATAAGATAAAAGCAAATATGACCAACATACAAAAAAACTAGCTAAAAAAGAAGGGATATTATTCTAGGACCTGACAGAAAAGATAAGGATGGACACATGCACTTATAAATGATATATAGTGGAGAAAAATGGAAATTAAGCTACTATGCGGTCATCCAACATAAACTCACCTATGACGCAATGTTGACCCAAATATATACAATAACTATGAAAAAATAGATGTCTAAGTATACCCCTCAGCATATAAGAAAGAAAAAATCATTAACAAAAAACGTGTAAATATGAGATTGCAATTAAGAAATAATTGTAAATATAGATAAGTATAGGAATTTGATGATTTTAGTATTAAACTTAGTAGTAAGAACATTATCTGTGTATAAGCCACTCAGAAAATAAATAACAGAAAAATGCACTAGTCAAGTCAAGTCAATTAAGAGTTAAATACTGATCCTCTAACTTAAATCAGCAACTGAAACTGTATTAACGAATAAGCATGCAACTAATTAACATATGTCAGAGGTATCAACATTTCCGTAATTGGCTACTTTGCATTATATATGTGTGTGTGTGTATGAGGGCTTACCATGATCTCTGATGAAGAGCATGTGCGCATGCGCGAAATGCATCAGATAGTTGGGAAAGCACCTGTAACCTGCATCACTACCGCAGAATAAACTGTTAATGTGCAAGAGGACCTGGTCACTTCTTCTTCATTTTACATATACAAATATATGTCTAATAACAGCACATATGTCGGGTACAGATGTGGGAACTGAGGGGGACAGATCCCCTCAGGTAATCATATGGGGGGGGGGGGCAAAATGGATAAATCCACACTCAGATTTATTGATTTTATCATTCCAAATATATATTTAACAAAACAATTTAAAAGAGCAATTAGATTAGCCAAAATTGAAAGTGAAAGGTTAAATTAAAAATGATTTGAAGACAAACTATAAAAAAGGTTTTTAAATATGAAAAAGGCTAAAAAATCTAGGAAGAAAAATATAGGTACATTTAAATGTGAGATGGGTAGCATGATTAAAAAGTACCCAGAGAAAGCCTGAGGCGCTAAAACATTTATTTTCTTCAATATACACAAGAGAGAAATGAATGGGAGAGACATTGAAACAGAACTAGAACATAAAAGCCCATACCAATAACTGGGTTATCTCTAGATGATATCAGGGGAAAAAAACAGGATAATATCAAGGTAAATAAAACTCCAGGTTTGGATGGAATACACTCAATGGTTTTAAGGGAAATTAGGACGTTATAGCCAAACTGCTATGAATGAGGGTTACATACCCAATTGTGCGAGGTAAAGCCAGAACAAATCAGAATGACTGAATCTTAACTGACACCCATTAACCTCACAACCCCCATACACTGAGCTACAATTAGAGAAAGCACAAGCTGCCTGAGACTTTTGTCTGCACTCTTCTGTCAAAGACAGTGTTATGGACTCCAGGAAGGAAAGAGATAGGAAACAGAGCTCTTTGGTAAATGAATGCTCCAGACATGTGTAAGCAGAGCTATACAGGCTTTGCTATGCTCTACTGCCTATTGTAAGCAAGGAACTTGGGACATAATATTGTCAAGATAACAAACCGCTAAAATACCCTGAGTACAAACTATGAACAGCAGTGCCCCACACCCTTGGTGGATAATCTAGGGGTGTGGCAAGACCAAAAGAGAAGCCTCAGACTTGTTAAGTCTAAGAAGGCAACTTCACATGATTCCTGTTGAACAGGAAAGTACATATTTGCATCTACAGTCGCCATAAACTGGCCTCCCTACACTAGAGAGAGGATAGTGTGTAGAGTCTCCATCTTGAAGGTTGAAACATTCAGTAATTTGTTACTGACTTCAGATCCAAAATGAGACAAAATGTTCCTTCCATGTTGGGAATTGCAAACACTTGAGCAGAAACCCTAACCTAGTTTCTTCAAAGGGAACTGGAGAAAACAAAATTTATCCTTACCTGATAAATTTCTTTCTTTTGCGATGTACCGAGTCCACGGATTCATCCTTACTTGTGGGGGATATTATCCTTCCTAACAGCAAGTGGCAAAGAGAGCACCATAGCAGAGCTGTCTATATAGCTCCCCCCTTAACCCCAACCCCCAGTCATTCGACCGAAGGCCAAGGAAGAAAAAGGAGAAACTATAAGGTGCAGAGGTGACTGAAGTTTTTAATAAAAAATACCATCTGTCTTGAATAGACAGGGCGGGCCGTGGACTCGGTACATCGCAAAAGAAAGAAATTGATCAGGTAAGCATGAATTTTGTTTTCTTTTGCATGATGTACCGAGTCCACAGATTCATCCTTACTTGTGGGATACCAATACCAAAGCTTTAGGACACGGATGAAGGGAGGGACAAGACAGGAACCTAAAGGGAAGGCACCACTGCTTGCAAAACCTTTCTCCCAAAAATAGCCTCCGAAGAAGCAAAAGTATCAAATTTGTAAAATTTTGAAAAGGTATGGAGCGAAGACCAAGTCGCAGCCTTACAAATCTGTTCAACAGAAGCATCATTTTTAAAAGCCCATGTGGAAGCTACCGGTCTAGTAGAATGACCTGTAATCCTTTCAGGAGGCTGCTGTCCAGCAATCTCATAAGCCAAACGGATGATGCTTTTCAGCCAAAAGGAAAGAGAAGTCGCCGTAGCCTTTTGACCCTTAACGCTTTCCAGAATAGACAACAAACAAAGAAGATGTTTGACAAAAATCTTTGGTTGCCTGCAAATAAAATTTCAAAGCACGAACCACGTCCAAGTTGTGCAACAGACGTTCCTTCTTAGAAGAAGGATTAGGACATAGAGAAGGAACAACAATTTCCTGATTGATATTCCCGTTAGTAACAACCTTAGGTAGGAACCCAGGCTTGGTACGCAAAACCACCTTATCAGCATGGAAAACAAGATAAGGTGAATCACATTGTAATGCAGATAGTTCAGAAACTCTTCGAGCTGAAGATATAGCAACTAGGAACAAAACTTTCCAAGATAAAAGCTTAATATCTATGGAATGCATGGGTTCAAACGGAACCCCCTGAAGAACTTTCAGGACTAAATTTAGACTCCATGGCGGAGCAACAGGTTTAAACACAGGCTTAATTCTAGCTAAAGCCTGACAAAAAGCCAGAACGTCTGGAACATCTGCCAGACGCTTGTGCAACAGAATAGAAAGAGCAGATATCTGTCCTTTTAGGGAACTAGCTGACAATCCTTTCTCCAATCCCTCTTGGAGAAAAGACAAAATCCTAGGAATCCTGATTTTACTCCAGGAATAGCCTTTGGATTCGCACCAAGAAAGATATTTACGCCATATCTTATGTTAGATTTTCCTGGTAACAGGCTTTCGAGCCTGAATCAAGGTATCAATGACAGACTCAGAGAAACCCCGCTTCGATAGAATCAAGCGTTCAATCTCCAAGCAGTCAGTTGCAGAGAAAGTAGATTTGGATGCTTGAATGGACCTTGAAAGAGAAGGTCCGGTCTCAGTGGCAGAGTCCATGGTGGCAGAGATGACATATCCACCAGGTCTGCATGGCCACGCAGGAGCTATCAAGATCACCGAAGCTCTCTCCTGTTTCATTCTGGTAATCAAACGAGGAAGGAGAGGAAATGGTGGAAACACATAAGCCAGGTTGAACGACCAGGGTACTGCTAGAGCTTCTATCAGTACTGCCTGAGGATCCCTTGACCTGGATCCGTAACGAGGAAGTTTGGCGTTCTGACGAGACGCCATCAGATCCAAATCTGGTGTGCCCCATAGCCAAACCAGTTGAGCAAACACCTCCGGATGGAGTTCCCACTCCCCCGGATGAAAAGTCTGACGACTTAGAAAATCTGCCTCCCAGTTCTCCCCTCCTGGGATATAGATCGCTGACAGATGGCAAGAGTGAGCCTCTGCCCATCGGATTATCCTTGAGCCTTCTATCATCGCTAAGGAACTCTTTGTTCCGCCCTGATGATTGATATAAGCCAAAGTCGTGATGTTGTCCGACTGAAACCTGATGAATCTGGCCAAAGCCAGCTGAGGCCATGCCTGGAGAACATTGAATATCGCTCTTAATTCCAGAATATTTATCGGTAGGAGAGCCTCCTCCCGAGTCCACAAACCCTGTGCTTTCAGGGAATTCCAGACTGCACCCCAGCCCAGAAGGCTGGCTTCTGTCATCACTATAACCCAATCTGGCCTGCGGAAACACATTCCCTGGGACAGATGATCCTGTGACAACCACCAAAGAAGAGAGTCTCTGGTCTCTTGATCCAGATGTATCTGAGGAGATAAATCCGCATAATCCCCATTCCACTGATTGAACATGCATAGTTGCAGTGGTCTGAGATGCAAGCGAGCAAACGGAACTATGTCCATTGCCGCTACCATTTGACCGATTACCTCCATACACTGAGCCACTGACGGCCGAGGAATGGAATGAAGAGCTCGGCAGGTGGACAAAATCTTTGATTTCCTGACCTCTGTCAGAAATATTTTCATGTCCACCGAGTCTATCAGAGTCCCTAGAAATGAAACTCTTGTGAGGGGGGGAAGAGAACTCTTTTTTACGTTCACCTTCCACCCGTGAGATCTTAGAAAAGCCAACACTAAGTCTGTGTGAGACTTGGCTAGTTGGAAAGTCGATGCTTGAATTAGAATGTCGTCTAGATAAGGCGCCACTGCTATGCCCCGCGGCCTTAGAACCGCCAGAAGGGACCCTAGCACCTTTGTGAAGATTCGTGGTGCCATGGCCAACCCGAAGGGAAGAGCCACAAACTGATAATGCTTGTCCAGAAAGGCGAACCTGAGGAACTGGTGATGATCTTTGTGGATAGGAATGTGTAGATACGCATAATTTAAGTCCACAGGCGTCATATATTGACCCTCCTGGATCAATAGTAAGATAGTCCGAATGGTCTCCATCTTGAAAGATGGGACTCTTAGGAATTGGTTTAGGATCTTGAGATCTAGAATTGGTCTGAAAGTTCCCTCTTCCTTGGGAACCACAAACAGATTGGAGTAGAAGTCCTGTCCCTGCTCTGCTTTTGGAACTGGGCAGATCACTCCCATGGTAAAAAGGTCTTCTACACAGCGTAAGAACGCCTCTCTTTTTATCGGGTTTACAGACAATTGAGAAAGATGGAACCTCCCCCTTGGAAGAGAATCCTTGAAATCTAGAAGGTATCCCTGGGTTACAATTTCTACTGCCCAGGAATCCTGAACGTCTCTTGCCCAGGCCTGAGCAAAGAGAGAGAGTCTGCCCCCTACTAGATCCGGTCCCGGATCGGGGGGCTACCCCTTCATGCTGACTTAGTGGCAGCAGCAGGCTTTTTGGCCTGTTTACCCTTGTTCCAAGCCTGGTTAGGTCTCCAGGTTGGCTTGGATTGAGCAAAGTTCCCCTCTTGCTTTGCAGCAGAGGAAGAGGAAGTGGGACCACTCTCGAAGTTTCGAAAGGAACGAAAATTATTTTGTTTGGTCCTCATCTTAGTTGTCTTATCCTGAGGAAGGGCATGGCCTTTCCCTCCAATGATGTCTGAAATGATCTCTTTCAGTGCAGGCCCGAATAGGGTCTTACCTTTGAAAGGGATGGACAAAAGCTTAGATTTAGATGACACATCAGCCAACCAGGACTTAAGCCATAACGCTCTACGCGTTAAAATGGCAAAACCTGAATTCTTTGCCGCTAATTTTGCAAGATGAAAAGCGGCGTCTGTAATAAAAGAATTAGCTAACTTAAGAGCCTTAATTCTGTCCAGAATATCATCTAGTGGAGTCTCCATCTGAAGAGCCTCTTCTAGAGCCTCAAACCAAAAGGCAGCTGCAGTGGTTACAGGAACAATGCACGCTATAGGTTGAAGAAGAAAACCTTGATGAACAAAAATTTTCTTTAGGAGACCCTCTAATTTTTTTATCCATAGGATCAATGAAAGCACAATTGTCTTCAAAAGTTATAGTTGTACACTTAGCCAGAGTAGAAATAGCTCCCTCCACCTTAGGGACCGTCTGCCATGAGTCCTTTATGGTGTCCGATATGGGAAACATTTTCTTAAAAACAGGAGGGGGAGTGAACGGAATACCTGGTCTATCCCACTCCTTAGTAACAATGTCCGAAATCCTCTTAGGGACCGGAAAAACATCAGTGTAAACAGGAACCTCTAAATATTTGTCCATTTTACACAATTTCTCTGGAACTAAAATAGGGTCACAATCATCCAGAGTCGCTAAAACCTCCCTGAGCAATAAGCGGAGGTGCTCTAGCTTAAATTTAAATGCCGTCATATCTGAATCTGTCTGAGGAAACTTCTTTCCTGAATCAGAAATCTCTCCCTCAGATAGCAAATCCCTCATCCCTACCTCAGAACATTGTGAGGGAATATCGGATATGGCTACTAAAGCTTCAGAAGGCTCAGCATTTGATCTTAACCCAGAGCTACTGCACTTCCCTTGCAACCCTGGCAGCTTAGATAAAACCTCTGTGAGGGTAGTATTCATAACTGAAGCCATATCTTGCAAGGTGAAAGAATTAGACGCACTAGAAGTACTTGGCGTCGCTTGTGCGGGAGTTACTGGTTGTGACACTTGGGGAGAACTAGATGGCAAAACCTGATTTCCTTCTGTCTGATAATCATCTAATGCCAAACTTTTATAGGTCAAAATATGCTGTTTGCAATTTATAGACATATCAGTACAAGTGGGACACATTCTAAGAGGGGGTTCCACAATGGCTTCTAAACAAATTGAGCAATGAGTTTCCTCAATGTCAGACATGTTTAACAGGCTAGTAATGAGGCAAGCAAGCTTGGAAAACACTTTATTTAATGAAAAAAACACAATTTGCAAAAACGGTACTGTGCCTTTAAGAGAAAAAAAGGCATACACAAACTGCAAAACAGGTTAAAATTGCTTCAAATTTTCCGAAATTTTAACAGTGTACCCACTAAGCTTTAGAAGGATTGCACCACAAGTAAATAAGCAATAAAACCCCAAATGAAAAAAACGGATTGATAAATGTCTAAAACCGGTAAAAACCCGTTAGCACCTTGCCACAGCTCTGCTATGCCCCTACCTGCCCTTAGGGAACAATAATATGAGGATAAAGCTTCGATTATGGCCCCAGAAGAGTATCAGGACCTCTGGAGAAGTTGCTTGCTGCTTGACTGTATAACTAAATGCGCAACTGAGGCGCAAAAATAGGCCCCGCCCACCGCACTCGATGTTGATGGGGCCTACACAAAATCCAACAAACCTTGTTTGCAAGCCATGTGGGTTATAAAAACCCCAAATAAGCCAAATGAACCCTCAAACAAATGTCCCATCAGAATAAAAAACGCTACTCCCAGAACACACAAACGTTTGCCCAATCTCTCATATAGAGTGCCCAAAAAATTAGCCCTTTATGCAAGCTAGTAATGCCTCTTATAACACTACGATTACTGCTTACCCTTCCCCTAATGGGGATACTGTCAGCCTTTCTGAGTTAACACAGTCTCTGCAGAAAAAATGACTGAACATACCTCATTGCTGTATAGCAAGAAACCGTTCCTCACACTGAAGTTTTCCTGTACTCCTCAGCTTCTGTGGGAACAGAAGTGGACCTTAGTTACAAATGCTAAGATCATCATCAATCAGGCAGAAATCTTCATCTATGTCCTGCCTGAGAGTAAATAGTACAACACCGGTACCATTTAAAAACAACAAACTCTTGATTGAAGACAAAATAAAATAACAGTTTAACACCTCTTTCACTTTACCCTTCCTGCTTAGAGCTGGCAAAGAGAATGACTGGGGGGTGGAGTTAAGGGGGGAGCTATATAGACAGCTCTGCTGTGGTGCTCTCTTTGCCACTTCCTGTTAGGAAGGATAATATCCCCCACAAGTAAGGATGAATCCGTGGACTCGGTACATCATGCAAAAGAAATGAATCCCTGTCCCTCTAAAATATAAAAGGTGTGAGCCAATAATATTAAAAGTGGGGCACCTGGCTTGCTTCAATCCTTAGACCACAGTTAAGACACTGACTCAGGTATAGTGAAAGAATGGGCTGTAGAGGAACAGACTGAAATAATCTAACCAGCACATAAGTATAAGCTTTAGGAGGGCTGCTGGGATCATTTACCTCCCTTAGTGATGCATTCATATATTCTAACCTGAAATGAAAGGACACATCCTCACCCACTGGTTTCAGGGGAAGTCCTAAGACTAAGAGAGTGAATCATCAGCAGAGGAACAGTCAGAGTTCAATATATCCTTCTAATACTTAGGAGAACTAGACAAATCTCTATAAAAATAGGTGACACAGGGGAAAATAGCTCATGATGAGAGGCAACATCCACTGTAGAGTAGCTTGGCTGCAGAAGCATATCATCTATCAGTTCAGCCATAGCAGAATTGTAGCGCCACCTAGGTTCAGATTTTGGGGCAGTAATTCTGTAGCCACCCTGATCAGAATGAAAAGCAAACACCCCTTGTCTAGGAAGAGAGAGAAAAAAAAAGCACAGCACACATATTACACAGCTAAGATGAGTCATACACAAGGTTCAGCTTTGCATTATAAGCATAAAGAAGCAGGGCTGACCTGATTTGCACCATATCTACCCATTATAAAGCAGCTATGGAACCTCAACACAGTGTGATTATTTTTAAAATTACGTTTCAAATAGAACACAGGACACCAGTAAACATGACATTGAACATATAACTGCTATGAAATGCACTGGAAAATAAGAGATAATCTTACCCCCTCCAATAAAGCTGTCAAACATCTTATAAACTACACTGAAACAAATTGCCAGTAATAAAGATGGCCACAATTTTATTAGGAAGGGGAGGCACTAACTATAATGCTGCTGAAATCCCAGGCTTTTCTAGAGCTGATTAGCCCCTTAAAGCCATGCTAGTAAGCAGTACAGGGGTATCAGAGCCTAAAAACCACCAAAAATTGTAAAACAAGGGAAGTATGCAGTATGGTTGACAGAGTTAAGGCTGTATATTTTAGCATCATATCTACTTGGCTCTTAAAAAAAAGACAAAACAAATTTCTTCTTAAGTGCCTTAAAACATATAAAAGGGGCTAAACTGGTGTGTAAAATCTTCAGACTATGTGACCATGTGTAGATGTTCAGAGAACAGCCAGTGGGCCGTGGAAGTTAATTGTGTACTTACATGTAAACCTTCCTTTTCTTTGCATGCACTTTAGCTGCCGCTGTCTGCATTCAGCAGTAGGGCCCTGTGAGTATTTATGATAAGAATCTAAGTAGTGCTATTCCAACAATATATCAGTCTATCTCAGGATTATAATACAGTACCTTTAATAATTATCCTTAAAAATAGAAACCCTTAACTAACATGCATCTACTAGAAACCATACAATTAATATAAATACCTGAATTCTTTTATTTAGTTAATATCCATGAACATTTTGAAATATATTTGCAATACCAGAATATGACACAATATTATATGCGTTTTAAAACTATTTAAATATGCTATGCAAAGTTCATTCACGTTTACCTTTAAGACCAGCCTTATTTACAAATAGCCTTTCATTCAGTTTACACAATGAGACTAAAATCTTTATCTTTTAACATCCAAGCAATACAATTCTAACAGTGCTTATAACCAATAAGATAATATATATATTCTGCTATTTAACTGCAATTTATCCTAATACAGTATTAATTTAAAACATCAGAACTTGCACAGATAAGTTACTTAGTCTACCAGATACAAATTTAAACAACACATAGGCTTATAAAATACAATTTAAAAACACAATTTGCTCTCTCCAATCTTCCAATTTTAGTTTAACTGTAGTAGCTATGCATATAACTTATTTTAAAACATCACATGTAGTTTCAATACTTTACCAGGGTATACACCAATCGATATCCAATATTCCTTAATAGGAATGTTTTCACCTCAGAATTACCAATAAGTATAATTTTGCAGTCAATGAGAAGAGTAGATCAGCTTTTCTTGAGTAAATGGTATTTCATACCCAGCAGGAACCAGTTTACAAGTTTAGCTCAGCAGAAAAAATCTGTCTCTCTCTCTCTTGCAATCACTTATATGGGTTCTCCTCATTTGTGAAATTATGGGTGGCCCTCCTGGTCCCTTCTGATTGGATATTTGGAATACCTGATTGGATTGGCCCTTAACGGAGCTAAGCATGTTCACCATGGCAATGCATCTTTTGAACAGTTAAATTCCCTTAACTGTCCTACCGGTATTGGCCCTTAGGTGGCAGCAGACATACAGACAAAACAAATTCACCTTTAATATTTCTAAGCATTTTTAACAAGTTAATTATTCTCATAAGATGGTTATTTAATCAGACCACAACTATCTTCATTAATCACATATAACCCCAATTATAGATGGGTAGTATTAGATTATTTTTTCTGATTATTCTGATACCAAATATGTTATATTATTAGCATTGTATTATATTAAGGCAATTTAATACTGCTAATTATTAGCTTAAAATGTATTACAATTTTATCAGTATCCTGGCATTTCTATATCTAATATGTTTTCACATAATATAGTATGCTCTATGTCTCCCACAATTCTTGCATGCAGGAATTTTGCCCATGGTCCACCTGAAATAAAATAATAAGTGTCATTAATCATTTCTTTTTGGGTCCACAAATATCTATTTATATTCTTTAAAAACACAGAGGCTAAGGTATTCATGCTTTCAAAATATGCATGTATATATACAATACACACACATATATATATATATATATATGTATATATATATATAAAAGTTACATTTTAAAATGTGCCTCTTGTTAAAGGCCATTTAAAAAAAAAAAAAAAAAAACACTGCTTTTTCTTCTAAATCAGTTCCCAGACTCTTCGTCTTTTACTCACCACATGGGGTCTTTTTGCACCTGAGAGTAATGCTGAAATTCTCACAAAACATGTCACTTTGGAGATCATATCACACCTTTCCAGTTTGAAAAACAAATGGTATCCTGAGATGGTTGTCAAAGTTTAACACGCCAAATGTTTATTTCCCTCATTGGGGTGTTTTAGAATAATTTTACATACTAAATTGGGGAAGAGCTGAACAATGAGTTTGCACTTCCAATTAAGAGCAAATGTTGCCTTTTCAATAACTTTCCCTGTTCAGTGGGGGGAGAATTACACATGATTGAAGTCAGTTTGTCTGACAGAAATGAATCATTTTCTACTGACCAGTCAGATCTGAATAAATAACATAATTTATGCTTACCTGATAAATTCTTTTCTCCTGTAGTGTAGTCAGTCCACGGGTCATCCATTACTTATGGGATTATATCTCCTCCCTAACAGGAAGTGCAAGAGGATCACCCAAGCAGAGCTGCTATATAGCTCCTCCCCTCTACGTCATACCCAGTCATTCGACCAAAACCAAACGAGAAAGGAGAAACTATAGGGTGCAGTGGTGACTGGAGTTTAATTTAAAATTTAGACCTGCCGTAAAAACAGGGCGGGCCGTGGACTGACTACACTACAGGAGAAAGGAATTTATCAGGTAAGCATAAATTATGTTTTCTCCTGTTAAGTGTAGTCAGTCCACGGGTCATCCATTACTTATGGGATACCAATACCAAAGCTAAAAGTACACGGATGACGGGAGGGACAGGCAGGACCTTTACACGGAAGGAACCACTGCCTGAAGAACCTTTCTCCCAAAAACAGCCTCCGAAGAAGCAAAAGTGTCAAATTTGTAAAATTTTGAAAAGGTGTGAAGTGAAGACCAAGTTGTAGCCTTGCAAATCTGTTCAACAGAGGCCTCATTTTTAAAGGCCCAAGTGGAAGCCACAGCTCTGGTAGAATGAGCTGTAATTCTTTCAGGAGGCTGCTGTCCAGCAGTCTCATAGGCTAAACGTATTATGCTACGAAGCCAAAAAGAGAGAGAGGTAGCCGAAGCCTTTTGACCTCTCCTCTGTCCCGAATAAACGACAAACAGGGAAGAAGTTTGTCGAAAATCTTTAGTTGCCTGTAAATAGAATTTCAGGGCCCGGACAACGTCCAGATTGTGCAGAAGTCGTTCCTTCTTTGAGGAAGGATTAGGGCACAATGAAGGAACAACAATCTCTTGATTGATATTCTTGTTAGTGACTACCTTAGGTAAGAACCCAGGTTTAGTACGCAGAACTACCTTGTCTGAATGAAAAATCAGATAAGGGGAATCACAATGTAAGGCTGATAACTCAGAGACTCTTCGAGCCGAGGAAATAGCCATTAAAAACAGAACTTTCCAAGATAACAGCTTGATATCAATGGAATGAAGGGGTTCAAACGGAACACCCTGCAAAACGTTAAGAACTAAGTTTAAGTTCCATGGCGGAGCAACAGTTTTAAACACAGGCTTAATCCTGACCAAAGCCTGACAAAAAGCCTGAACGTCTGGAACTTCTGACAGACGCTTGTGCAAAAGAATGGACAGAGCTGAAATCTGTCCCTTTAACAAACTAGCAGATAAACCCTTTTCTAAGCCTTCTTGTAGAAAAGACAATATCCTAGGAATCCTGACCTTACTCCATGAGTAACTCTTGGATTCGCACCAATGTAAGTATTTACGCCATATTTTATGGTAAATTTTCCTGGTAACAGGTTTCCTAGCCTGTATCAAGGTATCAATCACTGACTCCGAGAATCCACGCTTTGATAGAATCAAGCGTTCAATCTCCAAGCAGTCAGCCTCAGAGAAATTAGATTTGGATGTTTGAAAGGACCCTGAACCAGAAGGTCCTGTCTCAGAGGCAGAGACCATGGTGGACAGGACGACATGTCCACTAGATCTGCATACCAGGTCCTGCGTGGCCACGCAGGCGCTATTAGAATCACCGATGCTCTCTCCTGTTTGATCCTGGCAATCAGACGAGGGAGTATCGGGAAGGGTGGAAACACATAAGCCATGTTGAAGACCCAGGGTGCTGTCAGAGCATCTATCAGAACCGCTTCCGGGTCCCTGGATCTTGATCAGTAACAAGGAAGCTTGGCGTTCTGGCGAGACGCCATGAGATCCAGATCTGGTTTGCCCCAACGCCGAAGCAGTTGTGCAAAAACCTCCGGGTGAAGTTCCCACTCCCCCGGATGAAAAGTCTGGCGACTTAGGAAATCCGCCTCCCAGTTCTCCACGCCTGGGATGTGGATCGCTGACAGGTGGCAAGAGTGAGACTCTGCCCAGCGAATTATCTTTGAGACTTCCATCATCGCTAGGGAACTCCTTGTCCCTCCCTGATGGTTGATGTAAGCCACAGTCGTGATGTTGTCCGACTGGAACCTGATGAACCTCAGAGTTGCTAGCTGAGGCCAAGCCAGAAGAGCATTGAGAACTGCTCTCAATTCCAGAATGTTTATTGGAAGGAGACTCTCCTCCTGAGTCCATGATCCCTGAGCCTTCAGGGAATTCCAGACAGCGCCCCAACCTAGTAGGCTGGCGTCTGTTGTTACAATTGTCCAGTCTGGCCTGCTGAAGGGCATCCCCCTGGACAGATGTGGCCGAGAAAGCCACCATAGAAGAGAATCTCTGGTCTCTTGATCCAGATTCAGCATAGGGGACAAATCTGAGTAATCCCCATTCCACTGACTTAGCATGCACAATTGTAGTGGTCTGAGATGCAGACGTGCAAAAGGAACTATGTCCATTGCCGCTACCATTAAGCCGATTACCTCCATGCATTGAGCCACTGACGGGTGTTGAATGGCATGAAGGACACGGCAAGCATTTAGAAGTTTTGTTAACCTGTCTTCTGTCAGGTAAATTTTCATTTCTACAGAATCTATAAGAGTCCACAAGGAGGGAATTCTTGTGAGTGGCAACAGAGAACTCTTTTCTACGTTCACCTTCCACCCATGCGACCTTAGAAATGCCAGAACCAACTCTGTATGAGACTTGGCAGTCTGGAAACTTGACGCTTGTATCAGAATGTCGTCTAGGTACGGAGCTACCGAAATTCCTCGCGGTCTTAGTACCGCCAGAAGAGAGCCCAGAACCTTTGTAAAGATTCTTGGAGCCGTGGCTAACCCGAAGGGAAGAGCTACAAATTGGTAATGCCTGTCTAGGAAGGCAAACCTTAGGTACCGATAATGATCCTTGTGAATCGGTATGTGAAGGTAGGCATCCTTTAAATCCACTGTGGTCATGTATTGACCCCTTTGGATCATAGGTAAGATTGTCCGAATAGTTTCCATTTTGAACGATGGAACTCTTAGGAACTTGTTTAGGATCTTTAAGTCCAAAATTGGTCTGAAGGTTCCCTCTTTTTTGGGAACCACAAACAGATTTGAGTAAAACCCTTGTCCGTGTTCTGACCGCGGAACTGGATGGATCACTCCCATTAGTAAAAGGTCTTGTACACAGCGTAGAAACGCTTCTCTCTTTAGCTGGTTTGCTGACAGCCTTGAAAGATGAAATCTCCCTTTTGGAGGAGAAGCTTTGAAGTCCAGAAGGTATCCCTGAGATATGATCTCTAACGCCCAGGGATCCTGGACATCTCTTGCCCAAGCCTGGGCGAAGAGCGAAAGTCTGCCCCCCACTAGATCCGTTTCCGGATCGGTGGCCCTCACTTCATGCTGTCTTAGGGGCAGCAGCAGGTTTTCTGGCCTGCTTGCCCTTGTTCCAGGACTGGTTAGGTTTCCAGCCCTGTCTGTAGCGAGCAACAGTTCCTTCCTGCTTTGGGGCTGAGGAAGTTGATGCTGCTCCTGCCTTGAAGTTACGAAAGGCACGAAAATTAGACTGTCTAGCCCTTGGTTTGGCTCTGTCTTGAGGCAGGGCATGACCCTTACCTCCAGTAATGTCAGCGATAATTTCTTTCAAACCGGGCCCGAAAAATGTCTGCCCTTTGAAAGGTATGTTAAGCAATTTAGATTTAGAGGTCACATCGGCTGACCAAGATTTAAGCCACAGCGCTCTGCGCGCCTGAATGGCGAATCCTGAATTCTTAGCCGTAAGTTTAATTAAGTGTACTACGGCATCGGAAATAAATGAATTGGCTAGCTTAAGTACTCTAAGCTTGTCTGTAATCTCATCCAATGTAACTGAGTTAATGGTCTCTTCCAGAGACTCAAACCAGAATGCCGCCGCAGCCGTGACAGGTGCAATGCATGCAAGGGGTTGTAATATAAAACCTTGTTGAACAAACATTTTCTTAAGGTAACCCTATATAAAAAACGTTACTGTGCCTTTAAAAAACACCAATAAACTGTCACAGTTGAATTACAATGAACCAAATTTGTTATAGCAACCAAATTTTTACAATAAATGCAATAAGTTAGCAAAGGATTGCACCCACCAGCAAATGGATGATTAACCCCTTAATACCCAAAAAACGGATAACAGATATAAAACGTTCTATCACAGTCAAAAGCACAGTCTCACAGGTCTGCTGTGAGTGATTACCTCCCTCAAAACTAGTTTAGGAGACCCCTGGGCTCTGTAGAGACGTACTGGATCATGGAGGAAGGAATAGGAAGACTGTGAGTGAATTCTTACTGCGCAAGAAAGCGCCAAAATAGGCCCCTCACACTCATATTATAACAGTGGGGAAGCTCAGTAAACTGAATTTATTCATAAATAAACGACAGCCATGTGGAAAAATAATGCCCAAATTTTTTTTAGCACCAAGTACCTCAGAGAAAAACGATTAACATGCCAGAAAAACGTTTTAAAATAAAATTATGAAATGATACTAATTAGCCTGCTGCTAGTCGCTTTCACTGCAGTGGGGGCTCAAATATAAGTTAAATGTATACAGTATTTTCTTAGTGAAGTTCCATTCCCCAGAAATACCTCAGTGTAACATACATACATATCAGCCTGATACCAGTCGCTACTACTGCATTTAAGGCTGCACTTACATTATATGGGTATTAGCAGTATTTTCTTAGTCAATTCCATTCCTAGAAAATAATATACTGCAACATAACTCCTTGCAGGTGAACCCTGCCCGCTGTCCCCTGTTCTGAAGTTACCTCACTCCTCAGAATGGCCGAGAACAGCAAATGGATCTTAGTTACGACCGCTAAGATCATACATAAACTCAGGTAGATTCTTCTTCTAATGCTGCCTGAGAAAAAACAACACACTCCGGTGCTGTTTAAAATAACAAACTTTTGATTGAAGATATAAAAACTAATTTTAATAACCACAGTCCTCTCACACGTCCTATCTATTAGTTAGGTGCAAGAGAATGACTGGGTATGACGTAGAGGGGAGGAGCTATATAGCAGCTCTGCTTGGGTGATACTCTTGCACTTCCTGTTAGGGAGGAGATATAATCCCATAAGTAATGGATGACCCGTGGACTGACTACACTTAACAGGAGAAATATATATTTATTAACCTTAAAATATATGATTAAAATATATATATTTATTAACCTTACATATACCTTGACATAAATCCCCCTTCCAATTTTAAATAGATGTAGGACACATGTATTTAAATTGGCTTAAAGTCAATAGTATTCGGTGCGGATGTTGACCGTATACACCATAGACAGTCCTCTATGTAGATAGTCTGTCACTTTTGAGCCTTCATGTTTATCAGCTAGTCATCTTTAAACTACAATATGTCTTTAGTGCATTTGGGGATATGACACTTCATTCTCCTTCTATGACTTGTAGTTGGGATCTGGGATGACATGCCCGCAATTGATTGATATGGACCCATTTATCTATGAAACTTTCATTTTTGGGGATCCGTATTTTATAAGCCACTGGAGATATTTTATCAGTAATGACAAAAGGACCTTTCCATGAGGGAAGAAATTTCTTTTCCCTAACCTGATCTCTTCCAAAGTTATAAAGATAAACTTTATAATTTATTTCATATTCCTTTTTGGACGTTTTGAGATCATAATAGGTTTTAGTGGCAGTTGCGGCTCTTTCTAAATTCCTTTGAGCAAATGCAAAGGCATATTGCAGGTGCTTTCTTAGGTTCTCCACATATTGATGTGTATTGGCAGCGTTTATCAAGTTTTGGTCTGATGTACTGAACAGCAGATGCTGAGGTAGAACCATTCTTCTACCAGTCATCAGTTCAAAAGGTGATATCTTGGTAGTACTACTTGGAGTTGCTCTTAATGCCATTAGGACTAGAGGTAGTTTTACATCCCAGTCTTTACCCGTTTCACTCACAAACTTTTTGAGGATTTTCACAATGGACTGGTTGTAACGCTCTACGCCACCACTTGAGGCCGCTCTATAAGCAATATGGAGCTTTCTTTTTACCCCTAGTATTTTCCACATTTTGGTCATCACTTCGCTAGTGAAGTGGGTCCCCCGATCTGACTCGATTCTTTGGGGTAAACCAAATCTGGAAAATACGTGGTTGATGGGCAATGCTGCGCATGTTTCAGCACTATTGTTAGGTGCACTGATGCACTCTACCCATTTAGTGAACAGACATGTCACGGTTAACATGTATTTGTTACCTCTTGATGACCTTATTACCGGACCAATAAAATCAATTTGTATATCTGACCATGGCATTACCATCCCCCTTTTCTGCAATGGCGCTCTATGCGTCGGTGCAGTGGGTTGGAACTGTGGGCAGATTAAACACCCTTGACAGTAGGTTTGAACATCTTTCATCATGTGTGGCCAAAAAGCGTAATCACGTAATATTTCATACGTGAGTTTGGCACCACGATGACCAGATGTGGGAGCATCATGGGCATGTTGAAGCATTAGACCTCTGAACTTGGTGGGTACTACCCATTGCTGGATGCCAGTTTTGGATGTTCTAATTAACAAACCATCCTGTAACTTGAATTGTGATTGGGATTTCATTAAGATTCTAAGATCTTCTTTGCCAATACAATCATCTTTTGAGATGGGGTTGCTTTCAGGATCTTCTATGTGTTTATAGAAGATGCCTACAATGGGGTCTTCTTTTTGACTAGTGATCAGGTCCTCACTAGGAGAATACTGACTCCATTGTACCAGGTTAGGTTCACTCTTGTTTTGCCTGGTTTCTGGTAATGGCTTCTACCTGAATTGCACCCATTAAGTGGTCAATATTAAGGAGTTCTCCAGTTATGGCTCCTTGTTTGGCTAATGAATCCGCAAGATCATTGCCTTCCTTATCAGGACCTAGAACTCTGGAATGACCCTTGGTCTTTTTCCAGTGTATGGCTAAATCATTGGATACCACCAGATTATCAATCTCGCAGAACAACTTGCCATGCTTGACTGGTTTGTTATTGCTTTTCTGCATGCCATTTCTTTTCCAAGTTGGCAGGTATTCAACAAAACTGTCACGCACATAATTTGAGTCAGTTATGATCACAAATTCATGAATACCATGTTCAATAGCCATTTCAATGGTTTTGAAAACAGCGGTTAGTTCTGCAACTTGACTGGATCTTGGTCCAATGTTGAAACCTATCGATATATTTGGGAATCCATTTGCCCCAGTTATACCAATGCCAGTGACTAATCTGCGCTCATTATCAATAGTGGCATGGTAAGAACAACCATAAACATACACCCAAGGTAATGTTTGACAATGGTCCTCATTGTATATTTTATATGGGGAAAGCAATTGTTCCTCCAGAAAATCATCTTCTGATAATTCTTCCCCAGGATCTCTAGCGGTACAGTCGTGGAGCTCAGCAAGCCCCTGTGCGACTGGATTCTTTTTATTCTGCTTGTAGTGAATTTCTAATGGCCAGCCTTGTAAGGAAAGAGTCCACGCTGTTATGCGGCTATTTGACAAATTCCCATCTCTTATTCTCTCACTTTGCAAATATAGCAAAGGCTGGTGGGCCGTTTCTACAATAATTTTCTCGCCCTGTATGTAGCTGCGGAAATTTTGTAGAGCCCATACAGTAGATAAAAGGGCTTTCTACTGGGGATAGATTTTTGCTCACATAAACAATGGCTTTGTTTAAATTATCATGCTTTTGGTATAAGACAGCACTCATGCTTACATCTGTGTAACCTGTCTCTAAGAAGAAAGGTTTACCACCTTCAGGGTACGCTAAGCAAGGTGCTTGAGTGAGTTTTCTCTTCAGCTCTCTGATGGCTGTCTCTTGAGACTCACTGCAGTGCCATTTCACATCTTTCTTTAGAAGAAGTAGTAGTGGTTTAGCTAATTCTGCATAATCATCAATGAATTTGCGAGAATAATTTGTCATACCCAGGAATGATCTCAATTCCTTTAAGTTAGTTGGGTTTTTATTATTTACTATAGCTTCCACCTTTTTCTTCTGAGGATTTAGCCCTTCAGAAGTAACTTCATGTCCCAAAAAGTTTACACGGGTGCGGCACCATTGAGCTTTTTGTAGGGATAATTTGACACCTGCCCTTTTAAGTTGGCTGAGGACGTGTTTAAGCTCTGCGATGTGTTTTTCAAAGTCTGTGCTTTTGATTAAAACATCATCAACATAAGATAAGGTCCCCCTTTCCAGTGCATCAGGCATAGCCTTATGCATGAATACAGCAAATTCATGTCCAGAATTTACGTATCCAAATGGAAGTCTCTGGAATGCATATTGGACCTTTTGGAAGGAGAATGCCAGTTTATACTGGTCCTCCTCATGTACCTTGATGGTCCAATATCCCTGTGCACAATCAATGGCAGTGAATATTTTGGATCCCTGCATTTGTGCTAGGCACTGGTCAATGTATGGTACAGGCCAGCCAGACATGTATACTCGTTTGTTTAGCTGTCTTAAATCAGCACATAAACGCCATTGTCCATTGTGCTTGAGAACACCTAGAATAGGATTATTATAAGAGCTGTGCACCTGTCGTATGATACCCCTTTCTTCCAAGTTCCTTATGATTTCTGCGAGAGAATCATATGAGGCTAAAGGAAGTCTGTATTGTTTAACAAAGACAGGTGGTGCATCGGGATCTGTTTGTATTCTTGCAATGTGCAAGTCTGTAGTACCACAGTCATAAGAATCCTTAGCAAAAATATCCTTGTACTCCATCAGGAGTTCTCACAGCTGTTGGCGTTCATCATCGCTGGAACAGCCATTAGCTAAGGATATTTGCTCTTCGACTATTTGCTGAAATCCTGGAAAGATTTCAGGCTGTCCTATTTCATAGGCTTTTTCTAACCTAGAGGCGAGATCCCCTTGATTATAATTTACATTGTCCCCATGACTCGGGGTATTAGGGTAATCTTGTTGTTTGATCGGCTGATCAAATACTAGAGAGGCTTCTTCAATTTTACAGATGCCTTCCTCTGAGCTGAAGGGATAAATAGACTGAATATTAAATAGACCCTCTGGCATAGATGCAAAGGATTGTTCTATCAATTGTTCGTCAGTTAAGTATCCTTCAGGGATCAGCCCAATTACATTATTCTGGAATCCAAAAGTGTAATAACTTGATTCCAGTGCATATCCTATGGTAGTTCCCTTGGATAATGTTATATCCTGTGGGGTCATGTTATGCACAACAATATGTATTGGAACAGTTCCAATATTCACCATAGGAGTGTAGGTCACTGTGACACCCAGATTTTGTATTCTATGGGAGAGGCAAATTAGTGTTTCAGAAGTTTTTAATTTCTGACCTCTCTTTACCTGTAAGGGTAAAAGAAATTTATCAGCCCCAGCAGGAATTATAACATCGCTAGACACCTGCATATTCACAGCATATGGCAATTGCTGGTTTGAATTAGGGGCTGCATTTTCATCCTGAAATACTTCAGGGTCCCCCTTTAATCTGCTCCAGAGGCAAGAATTAATCAAATCTATTTGTATGGCATATCTACGTAAGATATCATTGCCAATGTATATTTGATTATGGGGAGTATTTAAAACTAAAAACAGGTGCTTCACTGACTTATTACAAATAGATATAGATAATAAGCACTTAGCTGTGATGTTATAGCTTTCAGACCTGTTATCCAGGTTGTGGACACAGTGGTCTTGGGGAGAAAGATATTTAATCACTTTAGGTTCAGCTATTTGCGCTAATAAACCTTCGCTTATATAGCTAGCTTCCTGTTTTAAGTTTAATTTAGCATATTTGGTTTTACCAAGGTCATGCACTTGTATAGGGATAAATAGATCCTGTTTAACTCTCTCAATCCCTGTGAGGTATTGAGCGTGGCCTCCCCCCTTAGGGATTTTATGATCCCCCTTGTGGAGTGATATGGTTAATACATCGCCATCTAGGGAAATATTCGCTATCTTTCCAGGTGAAATTTTAAAAGTATTACCATCAGAGCCACTTAAAGGAGTCTGATCATCTATTTGTAGAATGGTGATTTCAGATACAGAGTTATTCCTGAAATGAATCTCCACAGCATCTGGTTTCTCTTCCACCACGTTACAGCTATGTCGGGGGTGGGATATACCAGATTTCTCATAATTGATAGGCCTTTTAACTTGTGACCAAATTACATTATTTATGCAATCAATTATGGTGCTTAATCACTTCAGGAGATCACTACCAATAATTAAACGATCAGTTGGCAGATCCACTATAATGACAGGGTGTCTTATGACCCTGTTCCCCAATTTAAATTTTAACCAGGCAGTACCATAAACTTTTTGGGAGTCACCCCCAACACCTATTAGAGAACCGTCAAATTCTCTTATTTTAGGTTTGTAGGGTGTTAGCTCATTTAGCTGTGTGTAGTACCTGTGGGATAAGATAGTTGCCTGAGATCCGGTGTCAATTAATCCCATGATAGGGTTGGAGGCTGAATCTTGCAGCTCAGCCAATACATAATACCTTCCTGCATTTTCTACCATTTCACACATAAAGTTGGCGTTATCGTACATCTGTGGGCTTCGCCACGTGTTACCTGAATTCGCCATGCTTTCTGATGCAGAAGTTCCATACCTACCGGTCTCCTCTATGACAGGGCCGTCTGGATTCTTGTGTACTGCATCTGTGGAAATAAGGTTAAGGGAGTGCTGCAAAGGAAGAGATTTGTTAATTTTTCCCGGATGAGGTTGCTTGTCATCACAGCTAGATTGTCCGTTTCCGGTCTGTGGGGAGAGAACATGATTAGTATCATTGATATTTATTATTAAATTTTGTATATCTCTCCCCTCCCTCTCAGGTGATGCTGCAGTATTTATGACTGTGCCTGTGGTCCACTGCTGACCACTGGCTGTACCCCTAAAAAAGTATTGTTCGGTTGCTGAGCCGTAGAAAGTTGACTCATATTAGCGAATTGTTCGCTCAACCGATTTAACTGGGTAAACAGCATATCTACCTGATTGTACAAGTTACCTCTACCCCTGGGCCTATCTCTTGGTGCCCCATAATAATGATTCCTGGACCATTGGGTTCCCTCAGAATCAGGGCCGCTATTTCTATTTTGGCGTGGTTGCCCCTGGGGTTCAGCTTGTTCAGTATTAGTACTTTGGGGAGCATTATATACCTGGGGTGTCTGGTTACCCTGAGAATATCTTCACGGCTATTGTATCTACCCTTGCGCGGATACCAATTATTTGGTGAGTATTCTCTTTGTGAGTAATTATTTACCTGATTATGTCCCCCACTTTGGTTATAGTCTCCCTGCGCCTCAACCTGTGTAGGGGAGGGGGCAGAGTTAAACCTCTGTGGAGATGGCCTGTTTTGACTGGCCACCTCCGCATAGGTTTTCTTTTTAGACTCCAAATTGAGGGGGCTAGGTGACACCCTAGTTTCTGCTACAATTTTGGGTTTTGACTCCTTTTTCACCCCCTGTTCACTGGATTGCTGAATAGAGTATAATTTTGTACTCCAATGAGCAGTCCTCATCAAAATCTCTAGCTAAGTTAATTTTGATGGGTGTAGGCAGTGCTTCAAAAAATACATTTACAAATTCTGAGCCATCAAATCTGGGATTATCTTCAGCCATACTGTACGCATTTTTCAATTCAGAAAGGAATTCGATTGGACTCTGATTCGCACTACACTTTAAACCATATACCGCTATTTTCGCGGCAGTTTTAGTGCGATATTGCCGAATTCTTTTCTGCATTGTCGTTTTATCCCACTCCAGGAATGAATATTCTTATCCTTTAGTGAAGCAAAGAATTTGTGATGTTTACTGTCAAATACCCAAGGCAGAAATTCAATTTTTAATTTCTCACTTGTAACATTCATTATAGCTAATGCATTTTCAAAAGCCTCTAAATGATCAATTACAGATTTTGTTCCCTTATTGGAGAATATAGGTACTGCACGTTGTACGAAGGTGATTATTTTATGGGAATCATATACTTTATCAGACTTATTTTGGGATTCTCTGTTAGAGTTTCCCTCCCCCGCACCAGCTGCGTTACCGCAGTCCTCTGGATTTACATCATGAGGTGATTGTCTATTTGGGAAATCTATTTCTGACCCATTAGGGGTCATTTGTCTATACTGTTCCATATATTTTTGTACCTCGTCCCTGACTCGTTCGCTAAAGGAGTTAGCATTATCTGCATTATTCTCACTGTTAATATAAGGGTTTTCATTATGGCGATATGACCTTTTTAAATCACTTAATTCCTTCTGGCTTTGCGCAAGCTGTTTATTTAATTCTTGTATCTGTGCGAGTAAGTCTATGTTATGCTTATCTAAGGCAAATTCATCCATTTTATTTTTGGCTATTTTTAAATGCTCTTCGCATCTGCGTGAGGAACAGATACTACTTTCTAGCTCCTGTATTTGCAATCGTTTGTCTATGACACAAAATGACATTTCGTCAATAATGCATATTAAAAGGGGCCAAGATTTTAGTATTAGTTCGTCTCGCTTTTTGGGAGTCTTGCATTGATTAATCATTAATAATTCTTGGAAGAATTCATTCTCTTCATTCCACATATTATTATTAACGGTAATATTTTTAGCCCTAGTTTCAAGCATATCCATAAAATCATTTAATTCACCCGCAATATTAAACTTCCCTTAAATGTAACTTATGGTATCTTTTTAAAGGACCTGACCTTTAGTAATGGGTATTGTGAGGGGACCATTTTTATTGCTATGTACAGAATTAAATGAGTCACTTCTGGCTATAGACATTATTATATCGGTTTAGTATTTAGTTAAATTAAAACGCTAATACAATTTTTGCCAATAAAAAGAGAGAAAAAAAAAATTATATTTAAAAAAAAATAAAAAAATAATAATATTAATTTTGAAATATGAAAAATTAATATTTCGAAACATCAAAAATTTATATTTTTTATTAACTTTAAAAATATGAAAAATTAATATTTTTGATTAATTTTGAAGTATGAAAAATTTATATTTTTATTAATTTTTCAAAAATTAATCTTTAATAATATTTCAAGATATTAATATCAATCTCGAAATATGAAAATCAATATTTCAATTTTTCCAAAATTATATCTTCAAAATATTAATATCGAAATATGAAACATTTTCTCTCTTTTATAATAATTTCTATTTACAACAAATATATGATATCAATATTATGAATTTTAATAAATCTCAGCAAGTGCCTCCAATCAATATGTGAGTATTTTTGATAAGAATCTAAGTAGTGCTATTCCAACAATATATCAGTCTATCTCAGGATTATAATACAGTACCTTTAATAATTATCCTTAAAAATAGAAACCCTTAACTAACATGCATCTACTAGAAACCATACAATTAATATAAATACCTGAATTCTTTTATTTAGTTAATATCCATGAACATTTTGAAATATATTTGCAATACCAGAATATGACACAATATTATATGCGTTTTAAAACTATTTAAATATGCTATGCAAAGTTCATACACGTTTACCTTTAAGACCAGCCTTATTTACAAATAGCCTTTCATTCAGTTTACACAATGATACTAAAATCTTTATCTTTTAACATCCAAGCAATAAAATTCTAACAGTGCTTATAACCAATAAGATAATATATATATTCTGCTATTTAACTGCAATTTATCCTAATACAGTATTAATTTAAAACATCAGAACTTGCACAGATAAGTTACTTAGTCTACCAGATACAAATTTAAACAACACATAGGCTTATGAAATACAATTTAAAAACACAATTTGCTCTCTCCAATCTTCCAATTTTAGTTTAACTGTAGTGACTATTCATATAACTTATTTTAAAACATCACATGTAGTTTTAATACTTTACCAGGGTATACACCAATCAATATCCAATATTCCTTAATAGGAATGTTTTCACCTCAGAATTACCAATAAGTATAATTGTGCAGTCAATGAGAAGAGTAGATCAGCTTTGCTTGAGTAAATGGTATTTCACGCCCAGCAGGAACCAGTTTACAAGTTTAGCTCAGCAGAAAAAATCTGTCTCTCTCTCTCTTGCAATCACTTATATGGGTTCTCTTCATTGGTAAAATTATGGGTGGCCCTCCTGGTCCCTTCTGATTGGATATTTGGAATACCTGATTGGATTGGCCCTTAACGGAGCTAAGCATGTTCACCATGGCAACGCATCTTTTGAACAGTTAAATTCCCTTAACTGTCCTACCGGTATTGGCCCTTAGGTGGCAGCAGACATACAGACGAAACAAATTCACCTTTAATATTTCTAAGCATTTTTAACAAGTTAATTATTCTCATAAGATGGTTATTTAATCAGACCACAACTATCTGCATTAATCACATATAACCCCAATTATAGATGGGTAGTATTAGATTATTTTTTCTGATTATTCTGATACCAAATATGTTATATTATTAACATTGTATTATATTAAGGCAATTTAATACTGCTAATTATTAGCTTAAAATGTATTACAATTTTATCAGTATCCTGGCATTTCTATATCTAATATGTTTTCACATAATATAGTATGCTCTATGTCTCCCACAATTCTTGCATGCAGGAATTTTGCCCATGGTCCACCAGAAATAAAATAATAAGTGTCATTAATCATTTCTTTTTGGGTCCACAAATATCTATTTATATTCTTTAAAAACACAGAGGCTAAGGTATTCATGCTTTCAAAATATGCATGTATATATACAATACACACATATACATATATATATATATATATATATAAAAGTTACATTTTAAAATGTGCCTCTTGTTAAAGGCCATTTTTTTTAAAAAAACCCACTGCTTTTTCTTCTAAATCAGTTCCCAGACTCTTCGTCTTTTACTCACCACATGGGGTCTTTTTGCACCTGAGAGTAATGCTGAAATACTCACAAAACATGTCACTTTGGAGATCATATAACACCTTTCCAGTTTGAAAGACAAATGGTATCCTGAGATGGTTGTCAAAGTTTAACACGCCAAATGTTTATTTCCCTCATTGGGGTGTTTTAGAATAATTTTACATACTAAATTGGGGAAGAGCTAAACAACGAGTTTGCACTTCCAATTAAGAGCAAATGTTGCCTTTTCAATAACTTTACCTGTTCAGTGGGGGGAGAATTACACATGATTGAAGTCAGTTTGTCTGACAGAAATGAATCATTTTCTACTGACCAGTCAGATCTGAATAAATATATATATTTATTAACCTTAAAATATATGATTAAAATATATATATTTATTAACCTTACATATACCTTGACAGCCCATCTGAGAAAGAATGAGCACAATTCAAAGGATTTTCAAGGAGCAGCACATTGTAAACCAGGGGATTTCACCAGGGGAGATAGTAAGAAACCTCACTACCCGGCAGAACTTGTTTTATCCCCTCTGTGCAGGAGACACTGATGACAAAAACAAAATTTATGCTTACCTGATAAATTTATTTCTTTTGCGATGTACCGAGTCCACGGATTCATCCTTACTTGTGGGATATTATCCTTCCTAACAGGAAGTGGTAAAGAGAGCACCACAGCAGAGCATTCTATATAGCTCCCCCCTTAACTCCACCCACCCAGTCATTCGACCAAAGGCCAAGGAAGAAAAAGGAGAAACAATAAGGTGCAGAGGTGACTGAAGTTTTTAATAAAAAATACCATTTGTCTTGAATAGACTCTGTACATCGCAAAAGAAAGAAATTTATCAGGTAAGCATAAATTTTGTTTTCTTTTGCATGATGTACCGAGTCCACGGATTCATCCTTACTTGTGGGATACCAATACCAAAGCTTTAGGACACGGATGAAGGGAGGGACAAGACAGAAACGTAAACGGAAGGCACCACTGCTTGCAAAACCTCTCTCCCAAAAATAGCCTCCGAAGAAGCAAAAGTATCAAATTTGTAAAATTTGTAAAAGGTATGGAGCGAAGACCAAGTCGCAGCCTTACAAATCTGTTCAACAGAAGCATAATTTTTAAAAGCCCATGAGAATGAGCTGTAATCCTTTCAGGAGGCTGCTGTCCAGCCGTCTCATAAGCCAAACGGATGATGCTTTTCAGCCAAAAGGAAAGAGAAGTCGCCGTAGCCTTTTGACCCCTACGCTTTCCAGAATAGACAACAAACAAAGAAGATGTTTGACGAAAATCTTTGGTTGCCTGCAAATAAAATGTCAAAGCACGAACCACGTCCAAGTTGTGCAACAGACGTTCCTTCTTACAAGAAGGATTAGGACACAGAGAAGGAACAACAATTTCCTGATTGATATTCCTGTTAGTAACAACCATAGGTAGGAACCCAGGCTTGGTACGTAAAACCACCTTATCAGCATGGAACACAAGATAAGGCGAGTCACATTGTAATGCAGATAGTTCAGAAACTCTTCGAGCTGAAGAGATAGCAACAAAACTTTCCAAGATAAAAGCTTAATATCTATGGAATGCATGGGTTCAAACGGAACCCCCTGAAGAACTCTAAGAACTAAATTTAGATTCCATGGCGGAGCAACAGATTTAAACACAGGCTTAATTCTAGCTAAAGCCTGACAAAAAGCCAGAACGTCTGGAACATCTGCCAGACGCTTGTGCAACAAAATAGACAGAGCAGATATCTGTCCTTTTAGAGAACTAGCTGACAATCCTTTCTCCAATGCCTCTTGGAGAAAAGACAAAATCCTAGGAATCCTGATTTTACTCCAGGAGAAGCCCTTGGATTCGCACCAAAAAAGATATTTACGCCATATATTATGATAGATTTTCCTGGTAACAGGCTTTCGAGCCTGAATCAAGGTATTTATGACTGACTCAGAGAAACCCCGCTTTGAAAGAATCAAGTGTTCAATCTCCAAGCAGTCAGTTGCAGAGAAATTAGATTTGGATGCTTGAATGGACCTTGAATGAGAAGGTCCTGTCTCAGCGGAAGAGACCATGGTGAAAGAGATGACATGTCCACCAGGTCTACATATCAAGTCCTGCGTGGCCATGCAGGCGCTATCAAAATCACTGATGCTCTCTCCTGTTTGATTCTGGCAATCAGACGTGGAAGGAGAGAGAAAGGTGGAAACACATAAGCCAGGTTGAATGACCAGGGTACTGCTAGAGTATCTATCAGTACAGCCTGAGGATCCCTTAACCTGGAGCCGTAACAAGGAAGTTTGGCGTTCTGACGGAACGCCATCAGATCCAATTCTGGTGCGTCCCCATAGCCGAACCAGTTGAGCAAACACCTCCGGATGGAGTTTCCACTCCCCCGGATGAAAAGTCTGACGACTTAGAAAGTCTGCCTCCCAGTTCTCTACACCTTGGATATAGATCGCTGACAGATGGCAAGAGTGAGCCTCTGCCCATCGGATTATCCTTGAGACCTCTATCATCGCTAAGGAACTCCTTGTTCCGCCCTGATGATTGATGTAAGCCACAGTCGTGAAGTTGTCCGACTGAAACCTGATGAATCTGACCGAAGCCAGCTGAGGCCATGCCTGGAGAGCATTGAATATCACTCTTAATTCCAGAATATTTATCGGTAGGAGAGCCTCCTCCCGTGTCCACAAACCCTGAGCCTTTAGGGAATTCCAGACTGCACCCCAGCCCAGAAGGCTGGCGTCTGTCGTCACTATAACCCATTCTGGCCTGCGGAAACACATTCCCTGGGACAGATGATCCTGTGACAACCACCAAAGAAGAGAGTCTCTGGTCTCTTGATCCAGATTTATCTGAGGAGATAAATCCACATAATCCCCATTCCACTGATTGAGCATGCATAGTTGCAGTGGTCTGAGATGCAAGCGAGCAAACGGAACTATGTCCATTGCCGCTACCATTAGACCGATTACCTCCATACACTGAGCCACTGATGGCTGAGGAATGGAGTGAAGAGCTCGGCAGGTGGACAAAATCTTTGATTTCCTGACCTCCGTCAGAAATATTTTCATGTCCACTGAGTCTATCAGAGTCCCTAGAAATGAAACTCTTGTGAGGGGGGAAAGAGAACTCTTTTTTACGTTCACCTTCCACCCGTGAGATCTTAGAAAGGCCAACACTAAGTCCGTGTGAGACTTGGCTAGTTGGAAGGTCGACGCTTGAATCAGAATGTCGTCTAGATAAGGTGCCACTGCTATGCCCCGTGGCCTTAGAACCGCCAGAAGGGACACTAGCACCTTCGTGAAGATTCGTGGCGCAGTGGCCAACCCGAAGGGAAGAGCCACAAACTGATAATGCTTGTCCAGAAAGGCGAACCTGAGGAACTGGTGATGATCTTTGTGGATAGGAATGTGTAGATAAGCATCCTTTAAATCCACGGTGGTCATATATTGACCCTCCTGGATCAATGGTAAGATAGTCCGAATGGTCTCCATCTTGAAAGATGGGACTCTTAAGAACTAGTTTAGGATCTTGAGATCCAGAATTGGTCTGAATGTTCCCTCCTTTTTGGGAACTATAAACAGATTGGAGTAGAACCCCTGCCCTTGTTCTGCTTTTGGAACTGGGCAGATCACTCCCATGGTAAAAAGGTCTTCTACACAGTGTAAGAACGCCTCTCTTTTTGTCGGGTTTACAGACAATTGAGAAAGATGGAACCTCCCTCTTGGAGGGGAGTCCTTGAAATCTAGAAGGTATCTCTGGGTTACAATTTCTACTGCCCAGGAATCCTGAACGTCTCTTGCCCAGGCCTGAGCAAAGAGAGAGTCTGCGCCCTACAAGACTGGTCCCGGATCGGGGGCTACCCCTTCATGCTGACATAGTGGCAGCAGCAGGCTTTTTGGCCTGTTTACCCTTGTTCCAAGCCTGATTAGGTCTCCAGGTTGGCTTGAGCAAAGTTCCCCTCTTGCTTTGCAGCAGAGGAAGAGGAAGTGGGACCACTCTTGAAGTTTCGAAAGGAACGAAAATTATTTTGTTTGGTCCTTGTCTTATTTGACTTATCCTGAGGGAGGGTATGACCCTTCCCTCCAGTAATGTCTGAAATGATCTCTTTCAGTGCAGGCCCAAATAAGGTCTTACCTTTGAAAGGGATGGACAAAAGCTTAGATTTAGATGACACATCAGCTGATCAGGACTTAAGCCATAACGCTCTATGCGCTAAAATGGCAAAACCTGAATTCTTTACCGCTAACTTAGCAAGATGAAAAGCGGCGTCTGTAACAAAAGAATTAGCCAACTAAAGAGCCTTAATTCTGTCCAAAATATCATCTAGTGGGGTCTCCATCTGAAGAGCCTCTTCCAGAGCCTCAAACCAAAAGGCAGCTGCAGTGGTTACAGGTACAATGCATGCTATAGGTTGAAGAAGAAAACCTTGATGAACAAAATTTTTCTTTAGGAGACCCTCTAATTTTTTATCCATAGGATCAATGAAAGCACAACTGTCTTCAATAGGTATAGTTGTACGCTTAGCCAGAGTAGAAATTGATCCCTCCACCTTAGGGACCGTCTGCCATGAGTCCTTTATGGTGTCAGAAATAGGGAACATTTTCGTAAAAACAGGAGGGGGAGCGAACGGAATACCTGGTCTATCCCACTCCTTAGTAACAATGTCCGAAATCCTCTTAGGGACCGGAAAAACATCAGTGTAAACAGGAACCTCTAAATATTTGTCCATTTTACACAATTTCTTTGGAACTACAATAGGGTCACAATCATCCAGAGTAGCTAAAACCTCCCTGAGCAATAAGCGGAGATGCTCTAGCTTAAATTTAAATGCCGTCATATCTGAATCTGTCTGAGGAAACTTCTTTCCTGAATCAGAAATCTCTCCCTCAGATAGCAAATCCCTCATCCCTACCTCAGAACATTGTGAGGGAATATCAGATACGGCTACTAAAGCATCAGAAGGCTCAGCATTTGTTCTTAACCCAGAGCAACTGCACTTCCCTTGCAACCCAGGCAGTTTAGATAAAACCTCTGTGAGGGTAGTATTCATAACTGAAGCCATATCTTGCAAGGTGAAAGAATTAGACGCACTAGAAGTACTTGGCGTCGCTTGTGCGGGCGTTACCAGTTGTGACACTTGGGGAGAACTAGATGGCAAAACCTGACTTCCTTCTGTCTGAGAATCATTTAATGCCAAATTTTTATAAGTCAAAATATGCTGTTTGCAATTTATAGACATATCAGTACAAGTGGGACACATTCTAAGAGGGGGTTCCACAATGGCTTCTAAACAAATTGAGCAATGAGTGTTCTCAGTGTCAGACATGTTTAACAGACTAGTAATAAAGCAAGCAATTTATAGACATATCAGTACAAGTGGGACACATTCTAAGAGGGGGTTCCACAATGGCTTCTAAACCAATTGAGCAATGAGTTTTCTCAGTGTCAGACATGTTTAACAGACTAGTAATAAAGCAAGCAAGCTTGGAAAACACTTTATTTAATGAAAAAAAACCAATTTGCAAAAACGGTACTGTGCCTTTAAGAGAAAAAAAGGCATACACAAACTGCAAAACAGGTTAAAATTGCTTCAAATTTTCCGAAATTTTAACAGTGTACCCACTAAGCCTTAGAAGGATTGCACCACAAGTAAATAAGCAATAAACCCACAAATGACAAAACCGGATTGAAATTTGTCTAAAACCAGTTAAAACCCCTATTAGCACCTTGCCACAGCTCTGCTGTGGCCCTACCTGCTCTTAGGAACGATAATCTGGGTTAAAGCTTTGAATAGGCCCTCAGAAGACTATCAGGACCTCAGGAGAAGTTGCTTGCTGCTTGTTTGAATTACTAAATGCGCAACTGAGGCGCGAAAATAGGCCCCGCCCACCTCACTCAATGTTGCTGGGGCCTACACAAATCTAGCAAACTATGTTTGAAAACCATGTGGGTTATAACAACCCTAAATAAGCCAAATGACCCCCATAAACATAAAAAACGCTAATCCCAGAACACACAAATGTTTGTCCCACTTTCTCATAAATAAACTGAGTGACCAAAAAACTTAGCCCTTCATGCAAGCTAGTAAAGCCTCTTTCATACTAGGATTACTGCTTACCCTTCCCCTAATGGGGATACTGTCAGCCTTTCTGAGTTAACACAGTCTCTGCAGAAAATATGACTGAACATACCTCATTGCTGCATAGCAAGAAACCGTTCCTCACACTGAAGTATTCCTGTACTCCTCAGCTTCTGTGGGAACAGCAGTGAACCTTAGTTACAAATGCTAAGATCATAATCCTCCAGGCAGAAATCTTCATCTATGTCCTGCCTGAGAGTAAATAGTACAACACCGGTACCATTTAAAAATAACAAACTCTTGATTGTAGTTAAAATTAAACTAACAGCTTAACACCTCTTTCACTTTACCCTTCCTGCTTAAAGCCGGCAAAGAGAATGACTGGGGGGTGGAGTTAAGGGGGGAGCTATATAGACAGCTCTGCTGTGGTGCTCTCTTTGCCACTTCCTGTTAGGAAGGATAATATCCCCCACAAGTAAGGATGAATCCGTGGACTCGGTACATCATGCAAAAGAAATACGTCTCAGAATGGTTAGGGGACACCTATCAATGATGTAAAGTTTAGAGCATTTCACATATTTAACTGTCTTCTTGAAGAAATAAAATTAACTTAGATGGAAAAGAAGAGTTACGGATATGGGGTGGGGAAAAGCTCTGGAATGGAGTGTTTTGCTTGGTGGACAAGGAAATTATATCCCCCATGTGATGATGTTGTGCACTCCCACCATCATTTGAAAGGAATTATTTTGTTTAACGTTGATCAGTTGTGCATGTGTAAGCCTAGAAATCAATATTTTATATACAAAAGTATTCAAAGAACACTATACGTTAATAGGAATTCTGTGTGTTGACTGAACCAGATTTTGGTTCTATGCTATAGTCTGCTACAAAAAGTTATGCCTTCTGGTTTAATTTCTTCTGAGAATGCATGGTTATATATACCTATGGAGAGGTTCCTAAATGGCCTCTTAAGAGAAACTTCTCTCTATGGGGTTTTGGGGTACTTTATTTGTTTGTAATTCAGTGGTCATATGACAAACATGCTTTTCATACTTTTAAAAAAATGTTTCATTTTGACAATAATGCATATAGGTGTTTAAAATATACAAGTGTATAAAAAAGAATATAGACTAACACCTCAATTGTAAAATGCTGCATACTTTCAAACACTAATTGCCCATACTATACATTTGAAATCAGGTAATAAAGCCCTAGAGCAAACTCCATAGTATTCAATTCCATGTCCTTTTAAAGTCATATTACTTAAATTAATTTTATTATGAAAATATTGTTCTCTTATAACTTAACATAGTTAATGAGATGTAAAAACAAAAACCATCATCCAGAAAAAAGGCTTGGCACTCTTTAGTCACATCAGTTCTTATTAGGAGGCAGAGTTGCTTTAAGATTCATTGATGTGCATTTTCTTGACACAAGTTTAGCGTTTCCAGTTTGTCTTGCTGAAGCTACTGGTATAAACTTAGCAAAAACAATGGCACAGTTTAAAGGTCATTCTTAAAAGCTTTCTTATGAGCTTTAAATATATGTACATCAGTATTCTTGTCATAATGCACCTCTTTCACAGTGAAATGTTCCTTCATCATATCCATGAAATTTTGGTCTCTCTGATAACGGAGGCGGCAGGACAACAGGACCACTGTGTTATCAGAACTCAGGTGCAGAAGAGTCTTTAGCAGATCATGAAATGTCTCCTCCAAATAAATGACATCAGCACCCACTATCAAATCATAGGTGGAAAAGTTTTCTAATGATTGGCCCCATGTCAACGACTTAACAGATACTTTATCAAGAAAATCAGAGGGAACATTATCTCTAACATTAGACTTGAGAAATTCCATTGTCATCTCTCTGTCTGTAATTGTAACTTGAGAACCTAGTAAAAAAAAAAAAAAACATTACTCAATATCCATATAGTTACATGGTGTAATCAGGATGATTTTTTTTTTTTAATTTTTAGATTGTGTGAGGTGTAAGACAAATTAACAGAATCGCACACTATTAACACTACATTGCAGTAAAACGCTTTTAGAATTTCTGATCGTATCTACTCTGCTTTAACCTGTGTGAAATCAAACAAAAAAATATGCCCTTTTAAGTTGATACTCAACCCACATGTTAAAGGTACAGTAAACAAGTTGAGATTTTTATTTCAAATGACTAGTTATGCATTAGGGTTGCACCTATACCATTTTTTTAAGACCGAGTACAAGTACGATACTTTTTTAAAAATACTTGCCGATACCAATTACCGATACTTTTTTATGTCATGTGACAGTGTCCCAACCACAGACTAATGATTTAAGATAGCTTCTTTATAATTATGAAGAACTGTAACTCAAAAAGACATTATGAAAAAATAAAGCAGTTTTATTTGCTTGTTGTCACAAAGTTGTAAAAACTCGAAGAAATTTCACAGAACACGTTTATAAATAAAAATATTACATTAAAATATATTCATAATAACAACAATAAATAACACATGTAATATCACAACAAATCAAAAGTGCAAAACAGTAAAAAATATACCAGTGCACTGTTTAAACATGGGGAACAACACTATGGGCTACCTTACATTTGACTGGTAAACTTTACCAATCCTCATTGCATGTCCAACTCCATTAAAGTCTAGTGAGTTTGAAATGTGAACAGAGCACTGGTAAAGCTTACATATCAAATGTAATCTAAATCTAGTTCTATTATTGTAAGACTAGTCCTAAAGCCCATTCACACGGGCCATTTTTTGCAGTACAGCGGTCCCACCCCTTGCGCTCGCTCCCTTCCCCTCTCTTTTGCTCTCTCTTTCTCCCCTCTCTTTTACTCTCCCTCTCTCCCCTCTCTCCCCTCTCTTTTACTCTCCCTCTCTCCCCTCTCTTTTGCTCTCTCTTTCTCCCCTCTCTTTTGCTCTCTCTTTCTCCCCTCTCTTTTACTCTCCCTCTCTCCCCTCTCTTTTGCTCTCTCTTTCTCCCCTCTCTTTTGCTCTCTCTTTCTCCCCTCTCTTTTACTCTCCCTCTCTCCCCTCTCTTTTGTGCTCTCCCCCCTCTCTTTTGTGCTCCCTCCCCCCTCTTTTGTGCTCCCTCCCCCCTCTCTTTTGTGCTCCCTCCCGCCTCTCTTTTGTGCTCCCTCCCCCCTCTCTTTTGTGCTCTCTCCCCTCTCTTTTGTGCTCCCTCCCCCCTCTTTTGTGCTCCCTCCCCCCTCTCTTTTGTGCTCCCTCCCCCCTCTCTTTTGTGCTCCCTCCCGCCTCTCTTTTGTGCTCCCTCCCCCCTCTCTTTTGTGCTCTCTCCCCCCTCTCTTTTGTGCTCTCTCCCCCCTCTCATTTGTGCTCTCTCCCCCCTCTCATTTGTGCTCTCTCCCCCCTCTCATTTGTGCTCTCTCCCCCCTCTCATTTGTGCTCTCTCCCCCCTCTCATTTGTGCTCTCTCCCCCCTCTCGTTTGTGCTCTCTCCCCCTCTCGTTTGTGCTCTCTCCCCCCCTCTCGTTTGTGCTCTCTCCCCCCTCTCGTTTGTGCTCTCCCCCTCTCTTTTGTGCTCTCTCCCCCTCTCTTTTGTGCTCTCTCCCCCTCTCTTTTGTGCTCTCTCCCCCTCTCTTTTGTGCTCTCCCCCTCGCTTTTGTGCTGTCTCTCTCCCCCATCTCTTTTGTGCTGTCTCTCTCCCCCATCTCTTTTGTGCTGTCTCTCTCCCCCATCTCCTTCCCTCTCTTTTGTGCTCTCTCCTTCTCTTTTGTGCTCTCTCCTTCTCTTTTGTGCTCCCCCCTCTCTTTTGTGCTGTCTCTCTCCCCCATCTCTTTTGTGCTGCCTCTCTCCCCCATCTCTTTTGCGCTGCCTCTCTCCCCCATCTCTTTTGCGCTGCCTCTCTCCCCTCTCTTGTGCGCTGTTTCTCTCACCCTCTCTTGTGTGCTGTCTCTCCCCCTCTCTTTTGTGCTGTTTCTCTCCCCTTCTCTTTTGTGCTGTCTCTCTCGCCCTCTCTTTTGTGCTGTCTCTCTCGCCCTCTCTTTTGTGCTGTCTCTCTCCCCCATCTCTTTTGTGCCGTCTCTCTCCCCCTCTCTTTTGTGCTGCCTCTCTCCCCCATCTCTTTTGTGCTGTCTCTCCCCCCTCTCTTGTGTGCTGTTTCTCTCCCCCTCTCTTTTGTGCTGTCTCTCCCCTCTCTTTTGTGCTGTTTCTCTCCCCTTCCCTTTTGTGCTCCCTCCCCCCTCTCTTTTGTGCTCCCTCCCCCCTCTCTTTTGTGCTCCCTCCCCCCTCTCTTTTGTGCTCCCTCCCCCCTCTCTTTTGTGCTCTCTCCCCCCTCTCATTTGTGCTCTCTCCCCCCCCTCTCTTTTCTGCTCTCTCCCCCTTCTCGTTTGTGCTCTCCCCCCTCTCTTTTGTGCTCTCCCCCATCTCTTTTGTGCTGTCTCTCTCCCATCTCTTTTGTGCTGTCTCTCTCCCCTATCTCCTTCCCTCTCTTTTGTGCTCTCTCCGTCTCTTTTGTGCTCTCCCCCCTCTCTTTTGTGCTGTCTCTCTCCCCCATCTCTTTTGTGCTGTCTCTCTCCCCCATCTCTTTTGTGCTGCCTCTCTCCCCCATCTCTTTTGTGCTGTCTCTCTCCCCCATCTCTTTTGTGCTGTCTCTCTCCCCCATCTCTTTTGTGCTGCCTCTCTCCCCCATCTCTTTTGTGCTGCCTCTCTCCCCCATCGCTTTTGTGCTGTCTCTCTCCCCCTCTCTTGTGCGCTGCTTCTCTCACCCTCTCTTTTGTTCTGTTTCTCTCCCCTTCTCTTTTGTGCTGTCTCTCTCGCCCTCTCTTTTGTGCTGTCTCTCTCGCCCTCTCTTTTGTGCTGTCTCTCTCGCCCTCTCTTTTTACATATCAAATGTAATCTAAATCTAGTTCTATTATTGTAAGACTAGTCCTAAAGCCCATTCACACGGGCCATTTTTTGCAGTACAGCGGTCCCACCCCTTGCGCTCGCTCCCTTCCCCTCTCTTTTGCTCTCTCTTTCTCCCCTCTCTTTTACTCTCCCTCTCTCCCCTCTCTTTTGCTCTCTCTTTCTCCCCTCTCTTTTGCTCTCTCTTTCTCCCCTCTCTTTTACTCTCCCTCTCTCCCCTCTCTTTTGCTCTCTCTTTCTCCCCTCTCTTTTGCTCTCTCTTTCTCCCCTCTCTTTTACTCTCCCTCTCTCCCCTCTCTTTTGTGCTCTCCCCCCTCTCTTTTGTGCTCCCTCCCCCCTCTTTTGTGCTCCCTCCCCCCTCTCTTTTGTGCTCCCTCCCCCCTCTCTTTTGTGCTCCCTCCCGCCTCTCTTTTGTGCTCCCTCCCCCCTCTCTTTTGTGCTCTCTCCCCCCTCTCATTTGTGCTCTCTCCCCCCTCTCATTTGTGCTCTCTCCCCCCTCTCATTTGTGCTCTCTCCCCCCTCTCATTTGTGCTCTCTCCCCCCTCTCGTTTGTGCTCTCTCCCCCCTCTCGTTTGTGCTCTCTCCCCCCTCTCGTTTGTGCTCTCTCCCCCCCTCTCGTTTGTGCTCTCTCCCCCCCTCTCGTTTGTGCTCTCTCCCCCTCTCTTTTGTGCTCTCTCCCCCTCTCTTTTGTGCTCTCTCCCCCTCTCTTTTGTGCTCTCTCCCCCTCTCTTTTGTGCTCCCTCCCCCCATTTTTTGCAGTACAGCGGTCCCACCCCTTGCGCTCGCTCCCTTCCCCTCTCTTTTGCTCTCTCTTTCTCCCCTCTCTTTTGCTCTCCCTCTCTCCCCTCTCTTTTGCTCTCTCTTTCTCCCCTCTCTTTTACTCTCCCTCCTCTTTTGTGCTCTCTCCCCCCTCTCTTTTGTGCTCCCTCCCCCCTCTCTTTTGTGCTCCCTCCCCCCTCTCTTTTGTGCTCCCTCCCCCCTCTCTTTTGTGCTCCCTCCCCCCTCTCTTTTGTGCTCCCTCCCCCTCTCTTTTGTGCTCCCTCCCCCCTCTCTTTTGTGCTCCCTCCCCCTCTCTTTTGTGCTCCCTCCCCCCTCTCTTTTGTGCTGTCTCCCCCATCTCTTTTGTGCTGTCTCTCTCCCCCATCTCTTTTGTGCTCTCTCCCCCATCTCTTTTGTGCTGTCTCTCTCCCCCATCTCATTTGTGCTGTCTCACTCCCCATCTCTTTTGTGCTGTCTCTCCCCCCTCTATTGTGTGCCGTTTCTCTCCCCCTCTCTTTTGTGCTGTCTCTCCCCCCTCTCTTTTGTGCTGTCTCTCTCCCCCATCTCTTTTCTGCTGTCTCTCCCCCTCTCTTTTGTGCTCTCTCTCTCCCCCATCTCTTTTGTGCTGTCTCTCCCCCTCTCTTTTGTGCTCTCTCCCCCCTCTCTTTTGTGCTCTCTCCCCCCTCTCTTTTGTGCTCTCTCCCCCCTCTCTTTTGTGCTCTCTCCCCCCTCTCTTTTGTGCTTTCTCCCCCCTCTCTTTTGTGCTTTCTCCACCCTCTTTTGTGCTCTCTCCCCCATCTCTTTTGTGCAGTCTCTCTCCCCCTCTTTTTTGTGCTGTCTCTCTCCCCCATCTCTTTTGTGCTGTCTCTCCCCCATCTCTTTTGTGCTGTCTCTCTCCCCCTCTCTTTTGTGCTGTCTCTCTCCCCCTCTCTTTTGTACTGTCTCTCTCCCCCATCTCGTTTGTGCTGTGTCTCTCCCCCTCTCTTTATCCCCCCTCTTCTGCTGTCTCCGATGTCTCAGCAGTCGGCCCCGCCTACACCATGGCCGGCCACGCCCACTTCACGTCGGCCACGCCCATGTCACGGCCGTCCGGCCACGCCCACTCCACCACACGCTGACCCTGACTCCAGATGCCAGGTCAGTCAGGCCAGGTGTGTTTGTCCTCGCGCGCAGTTTCTACTGCGCATGACAGCTTCGGACAAACACACTTGGCCTTTTATTATATAGGATGTGTGTTCATAGGAATTAACTTAACTTTTTCTATGAACACTCTTCCTGCAATTATATAAGCTAAGGATGTTCCTCCGAGTACAGTATGTTTTGAGCATAATTATGCAAGATAAGAACTAGCAGTATAACAGGCAATCTAGCAATTATAATAATTTTTCAAAAGTTAGTAGCAAGTTCTTTTTAAGGAACAGAAGCATCTCTGTGTGTTCAGCTATACGTCTGTTTCTGCTATCAGTAATGTCGTTTGATGCTAAGCTGAACAGTCTTTCACTTTCAGCACTACTGCATGGGGCAGAAAGATAATTTTGGGCCATTTTAGCCAGAGCTGGAAATCTCAGTTTATTAACTGCCCAGTACTTCAGGGGTTTGTCTGAACGAGGTACAGTGATCTCTCTTACAATAATACAATACACCATCAATTTGTATTGGCAGAACAGAAGTGAACCATTTTTAGTTGAGTCTCCACTGCAGCTTAAAATTAAATGGGAACATGCAGTTTGAAAAAACTACACAATATAGCGTATGGGTAGAAAGTGGAGGTATCGGTTTAAGTATCGGTACATTTGCATGAGTACAAGTACTCATGCAAATACTTGGTATCGGCACCGATACTAGTATCGGTGCAACCCTATTATACATAATAAAACAAATTTGCAGTATACTTTTATTATAGCGCCTTGAGACCCTCACGGGTGATTAGTTTGCACTCTATAAGTATTCAAAAGATAGATAGATATACTTTTAAAATTTATTTTGCCACTTTTCATGTAATTCAGCTGTGAAATTTTTTTAACAGAGCTGGCTGACATCCCAGGGGTTAACCTGCTTCTAGACATGTGCATTCAGCAGTTTTGTTAGCAGCCGAATGTGGAAGAAGGCGGCCGCTCGTGGCATTCAGCTCTTTTCGGAGCTGGATTTCCTCTTCAGATTCTAAGATCTGGATTTGCACAGATTTTTGTTTGTTGCATTTTCACAAGAAGAAATCCAGTTAATGAAACTGCCGAATGCACATGCCTACCTGCTAAATAGCTTTCCCTAATTGCTTTCAGCTGATAACCACTGCAGAACCATGCACTTTATACTAACATAAACACCCTGGCTATTGAATTGTATCCTCCAATTAAAGCAGGTGGTAGCGTAATTTGGATATTGAATAGCAACTGTCGCAAACAAGAATTACATTTTTTTTTAATGTTGAACCTGGCTGATATGTTTTTCTACTGCAAGACAAAAAAAATTCTTACAATCACAAGGTATTTCCCTTTAACATGAATAATCCATATTTAATTGTATTATTTAAAAAAAATAATAATAAGAATAAGTTTGGAATTTACGAATTTGGGGATTTATACCTGTACAGATTATACAATTAGTTAAAATACAAAATGTATATATATATATATATATATATATATATATATATATATATATATATATATATATATATATATATATATATATATATATATATATATATACACACACACACACAAACACATATACACACACATACATAAATAAATATATTAAAAATAAAAAACTTTTTTTCCCCTAAGTGAAGAACAACATAATTTATGTAAGAACTTCCCTGATAAATTAATTTCTTTCATATTGGCAAGAGTCCATGAGCTAGTGACGTATGGGATATACAATCCTACCAGGAGGGGCAAAGTATCCCAAACCTCAAAATGCCTATAAATATACCCCTCACCACACCCACAATTCAGTTTAACGAATACACTATGAATGATAGAAGGGGAGAAGCGCGGACTCAAGTGTAGTATAAAAAGTTTTATTAGTTAAATAACGAGCGACAAATAAAAACTCACAAGATGCTATAGCGGTCTGTACATATCAAAAGCCGACTGCTATATATCACCCAAGATCCTTTCCGATTGTCACTCCGGATGTATATGTCCAGTAAGTTCCAGTCTCACTCGTGGGAATACACCTCCACTGAGATTACAGGCAATCCCGCTCTGCAGTCGCGGGATGGATGACGTCTCTTGTGGCGCTTAGCAAGCGGTGGATCGCTGGATGTTTCTTAGAGACTACGGATTCTTTTTGGTCCCCTGTGGGATCCGTAGTCTCTAAGAAACATCCAGCGATCCACCGCTTGCTAAGCGCCACAAGAGACGTCATGCATCCCGCGACTGCAGAGCGGGATTGCCTGTAATCTCAGTGGAGGTGTATTCCCACGAGTGAGACTGGAACTTACTGGACATATACATCCGAGTCACAATCGGAAAGGATCTTTGGTGATACCTTGAAACCTATCTTGTAACCCTGAGCTATGACCTCCAGGATCCTGCACGTCCCTGAACCAAAGCGACTGAAAGAGCGACAGACTGCCCCCTACACGATCCAGAAGAGGACCGGGGACCGCCCAATCATGCCGACTTAGACTCGGCGGGCTTCTTGCTCTGCTTGGATTAATTCCAGGACTGAGCCGGCTTTCAAGAGCTCTTGTTTTGCTCTAGGCTAGCGGAGGACTGCTGACATGGGCTTTATCAGAACAAAAATTGTCCCCTAGACTAGTTCATATACTCTTGCATTAGGGGGGCACCCTTGCCCCCTGTGACCATGGAGATAATAGAGTCCAGGCCTGGACCAAACAAAATCATTTCCTTAAAGGGGAGGGAAAGAAGTCTAGACTTAGACGTCATATCCGCAGACCATGACTTCAGCCAGAGCCCGATGGGCCTGAACAGAAAAACCTGAAGCCGTAGCATTCAGGCGAATAATCTGCTTATTAGCATCACCGATATAAGAATTAGCAACTCTCAAGGCCTTAATTCTTTTCTGAAAAACGTCGAGGGGACCCTCCCCCTCGATCAAATCCTGTAAGGAGTTGCACCAGTAGGTAGCAGATCCAGCAACCGTGGCAATAGCCGCCGCTGGTTGAAACAAATATCCTGTATGTTGAAACATCTTTTATCCATGGGCTCTTTAAACGAAGAGCTATCCTCAAGCGGGATAGTACTACGTTTAGCAAGGGTGAAGATAGCGCCCTCCCATTTAGGGACGGAACCTTACAACTCCATTGAGAGTCCAGGACCGGGAACAAATTGTTAAAGGGAGAAGAGGGGAAAAAGGAATCCAATCCTGTCCCATTCCTTCTCAATAATGTTCGCCATTTAACAGGAGCAGGGAAGGATAAGGTACCACCCTGTCCTCAAACTCTATCCAATTTAGGAATCAAAGGTTCATCAGGCAATTTGGCCTCTAGAACTTCTGAATTCGCCAAAAACTTCCCTTAGAAGAAAGTGCAGATTTCTAAAACTAAAGTCTGGTTCCTCCGGAGCCGGAGGTTTAGAGGCAGCAGACACCGACCCAGAATGTACATACTCTGAAGTCTTAGAAAGAACTTCATCCTCGGATAACCCTATCAGATAAATCCAATAAAGTATCTGATGTACTCTGGGAAGGAGTGCAATATGTACCCTTTCGCTTGCGCTTAGCAGGGCGAGGTAAAGCATTAAGGCCACAGACACTGCCGTCTGAACTGCGCAGTAACGTCTGGTAAAAAAAAGGCCCCCCTCCAGATGGAGGATCAACAATGCTACGGAAAACTGCATGTGTAGAGGGATAAGAAGGTGGGGTACGCACCTCACTGGACGACAGCTCCTCAGAGGTGGACAGCACAGTAGTATCAAACATGTTTTGAATTGTCAGAACTTGAAATGCACCTAACTTTTTAAGGCTACCTCTGCTACATATATGTCCCTATGTGGCTTTAGCTGATAACTGCAAAACAATGCACTTTATGCTAACCTTATGACAGTGACTAGCTTTGTTGTCTATGGACTAAACCCCAGAAAGTCTCTTCCAAATAAGGCAAATGGTGGGTGGAGTTTGGCTACTGAAAAATTATTGCAGTAAAAAGAATATTAATTAGTTTTAAAAACATTAAAAGGGACAGGAAACCCCAACATTTTCTTTCGTGATTTGGATAGAACATGTTAATCAACTTTCCAATGTATTTCTATTATCAAATTTGCTTCATTCTCTTTGTATTCTTTGCTGAAGGAACATTGGCAGCTAGCTGAACACATCTAGTTAGCCAATCACAAGAGACAAATGTGTGCAGACACCAATCACCAGTTAGCTCGCACTAGTGTAAGGTATGTGCGTATACTAGGGGAACAAAGCACATTCGAAAATAGAAGTGGATTTAAAAGTGTTTTAAAATTACATGCTCTAAATGAATCACGCAGGTTTAATTTGACTTTCTTATCCCTTCAAGACTTGGCTGATATGTTATTCTATAGCAACAAAACAGAGATTTGTCTTGTAATTACAAGGTGTTTACTGTCCGTTTAAATAATACTTTAAGTCTTCAATTGGTTTAGAATTTGTATAGAAGGTACCCTTAACTGAAAGATGATATGATAATTTTAGAATATTCTGATTATTGACCAAAGGCTGCATCCACATGAAAGCTGCTATAGGGATAAAGAAGAAAAAGAGAAGACAAAATTGTGCTCTTCTTTCTGGTACCTATTACGTTATGTAAAAAGCTACTATTAACACTGTATTGAGATATAAAAACAGAGATAACTTTGCAATGACGGAAGAACAAAACATGAGTAAATTCACTCCTCACATCATATATAAAAAAAATACACAAACCCTGAATACAGTAAAAGGAAAAACGTTTAGGTTTTTGTTCTTTACAAAATCAAGGATTCAAAAACCAAACTCATTGACATAACTTTTTAGTCTTGATAATGAAATGAACTTTGGGAGAGAACACTGCACCACAAATGTCCAGGAGAAATAACAAATAAATACTGGTCAAAAAGTTTCAACCACCATTTGTCTTTTGATTATATTTGACAAGGTGCTACATAAGATAGGGTGAATATAGGACCCTTACAGTTTACCTAAATGTCACAGTAGAAAATAAATGGGAAAAAAAAAAAGAAACGTCAGGAAACTGTAGGACAAATGCAGGAATAGGAGTCTTCCTGTACAAACTGATTTACATTTCTGCCTTTGTCTTTGTTGACTTAAAGGGACAGTCAACACCAGAATTTTTGTTGTTTTAAAAGATAGATAATCCCTAAATTACCAGTTCCCCAGTTTTGCATAACCAACAGTTATAATTATACATGTTTTGTTTATAAAAGCTTTATTAGATGAACGTGCTCGTGCATACATAGTTATAAATTTCACGAATACAGTGATACAATTAACACGTATAACATTGGAGCTTCAGAGTTTATATAAATGCTAATTGCTCCGCAATATAAATTTTGTTTGTTCAACGTTCTTGGAAGAATAATACATTTTTAACAACAATAAAACATATCTATAGTAATCTTACATTGAATATCTTGGTAAATCGGTCATGTCTTTATTAGTTTATATTCATGACAGCATACTCCTGTACCTTGACTCATAGAACAGAAGTAAATGAAAGACATAACCGATCCACATAGTGGTAGGTTATAGAAATGGTTTAGGAAAATAGGAAAGTAGCAGATAGGAGAAGAGGAGGGAGGGCGAGAAGAAGAAGAAAAAAAAAAAAGACAAGTAGGGAGTGAGGAGATATTAATGAGGGGTGGGAGTGTGAGGATATTAATGTGTTTGGCCAAAGTCAACCCTCCACTATCCTGTGATATTAAAGGACCTTTCCCTGGACAATGATCTATCTCTATAAAGTTTTACCTTCCCAGAGTAGTGACATATATTCATATGTGGTAAGTTTTCCCATTTTGAGGTAGTGGTATCTCTCTAGACTGAGCAGTTCACTGACTCCAGTCCTCCACTCCTCTATACTTGGAGCCTGTGGTGATTTCCAATGTCTCGGGACTAATCCCTTGGCACAATTCAGCATCAGTGTAAATAGCCTCAATTTGGCTTCCTCAGTTATTTTGGGTAGGTTATGAAACAGCAAATAGTGTGGTTCAGGGGGTATGATGACTGTCAAGAGTCTACTGCATTCCAAAAACATATCCTCCCAGAAAGGGTGTATAAGCGGGCATGCCCATCATATATGCATCAGTGTTCCTTACTCGCCGCAGCCCCTCCAGCAATCCCCTCCAACATGAGGATACATTTTTTTAAGTCTCTGAGGAGTGAGGTACCATCTGCTCAAAAACTTGTAATGCATTTCCTGTAGGCGGGCTGAGACTGATGTCTTTCTTGCTTTATCAAAGATTTTGACCCTTGTTTTAGTCTCGAGTCTGGTACCTAGTTCGCTGTGGCATGCATCCACATAGGAAGGTAGGGTGTTATCATCTCTGACCAGCAGCAGCTTATATAGGCGTGAGATCAGATGATCGTGTGTACTAGCTGTAGTACAGAGCTTTGCAAAAGGCGTTTTTTGTCTGAACAACAAAGTCTTATCGTTGAGGCTATTGAAGTAATGATGAAATTGAGCGACATGGAACCAGGATGAAAACATCCAACTGTCCCAATCAACCAGATCTTTTTGAGTCTTAGGCTTTCCCTGATGAATAGAATTAGATATGGCTGCTTCGGCTAAAGTATATGATAAGCCCCGGTTATATAATTTGTTAGCGAGACCATTGTCTGGATTCTCACGGACCGGGGTCACAGGGGCGTCCATGGTTGATATGCTATTGTCAGTTTTAATCAGGTCGTCCCACAACTGGAAAACGTCTACCAACAGGGGATATTGTTGTATCTGTCTGGGGCGCCGTGAGGCTGCTACCCATGCGAGAGAACCAACATTGCCTCTTTTCAATATATCATTATCCAGCCCTATCCAGGCTTTATTGGAAGAATTGTGGCATCACTCCATCAAATGCCTATAGCCTTACGATAGACTGAAAGTTGAGGGACCCCAACCCCCCCCCCTGTCTCTTGGGAGATACATTGTTCTCTAATTCACTCTCGGTTTAATTCCATTCCAAAATATAAGTCTCAATCGCTGATTGAATTTGGTGGATTAAATGTGAGGCGGAGGAAAGGGGTATCGTCTGCATAATATATAGTGCTCTAGGCAGAATGTTCATTTTGATGACATGTATGCGTCCCACCCAGGATATATTTTTATTTTTCAACGTGGCAAGATCACGCACAATAGCGTCTCTGATCTGCTTATAATTAACTTCAACAATCTCTTTCACCGATGGGGCTAGAATAATCCGTAGATATTTTAGTCGTCCAGAGGCAATTTGAAGTGTGCATTGGGTACGCAGGGTATCCATGACTTCCCGTGGTTCAGTAATGTTGAGGATCTCCGATTTAGTTGGGTTGAGCAGAAAATCAGATACGCTCCCATAGTTTTCAAACTCAGCAAGTGAGGCTCAAAGAGATGATGCGGTGTTAGTCAGTGTCAGCAGGATATCATCCGCATACAATGCAAGCTTATGCTCAAAACCACCAACTCTGATACTCTGAATGTTTGGGTTGCCTCTGATCCTACAAGCCAGAACCTCCACAACCAAGGCGAACAGAAGGGGGGAAAGGGGGCACCCTTGTCTGGTGCCATTGGCGATCTGAAAGGGTGTAGAAAAGATGCCGTTGACGCGAACTCGCGCTGTCGGCGCCGAATATAAAGAAAAAACTCTGTTAACAAACTTTGGGCCAAAGCCTAACTTTTCCAGAGTATGGTGCATAAACGCCCAATTGACCCGATCAAAAGCCTTCTCCACATCCGTCGATACTAATACCAACGGTGCGGAGTTGGCCTGGGCATGAGAAATCAGCTGAATAATTCTCAGGGTATTATCGCATGCTTCCCTTACCAGGATGAAACTGGTTTGGTCTGATGACACCAAACGAGGCATAGGCATTTGAGGCGATTAGCAATGACCTTTGCCAAAATCTTGACGTCAGAATTAAAAAGAGAGATTGGTCTGTAACTTCCTGGCTGATCCGCAGGTTTGCCAGGCTTAGGTATCACTGTAATGAATGTCTCTAGCATCATTCGGGGCAAAGTTGGCTTATCTGACAGCATATTGAACAGGTGAAGTAAACGAGGTACCAAAACGTCAAGGAAAGTTTTATAGTATTGGATACCGAATCCATCTGGACCGGGGCTCTTGCCTATAGGAAGTTCCTTGATAGCCAAAACAATCTCCTCTGCCGTAAAGGGGGCGTCAAGCTGTTCTGTTTCCTCTTGAGTCAGCCTCGGCATATCCACCTCAGAGAGGTAGTCCACCACGGCCTGCTCCGACTCAGGCTCATCAGCCCGGTCGTTCTGTTCGTGGCTTGGTGGGTGAATGTTATAGAGGGCCTCATAGAACTCCCCAAATATGTTTGCAATTGACTGCCCATCCCTATAACTGTTCCCTCTTTGGTCTGTGAGCTCATAAACATATGGATTGAGTCGCTGGCATGCAATAGCCCGTGCAAGAAGCCTCCCTGCCTTGTTGCTTTGTTCAAAAAAGCGTTGTCGGAGTTTTAATGCCTTTGCCTGATGTTCTCCTTGTAGATAATGTAATAGCTCCGATCTGGCAGAAGCTAGGTCTTTCTTTAGTGTCTCGTTTGTAGGTGACTCTTTGTGTGCCTGTTCTGTTTCAGATACTTTAGATAAGAGCATCCTATATTGTTCCTTTCTTTTTCTATTTAATGCTGATTTGTGTTTGATCAAGATACCTCTGGCTACGCATTTGTGTGCCTCCCACACAGTAGTAGGACACAGGAGGTCATCCGAGTACAGACGGAAGTATTCGTCAATGCAGTTATGCATTTCTCGCTCAAAAATGTGATTATCAAGAAGAGAGTCCTCCAGCATCCACACAAAGGCAGTCAATGGGGTATCAGACTAGTCTATAGAGCATTTGACTAGGGAATGGTCCGACCAAGTGATCGAGCCAATGCTGCTGCTGGTTGTCAAGGAAAGCCCTGCTGAATCTGTAAAGAGATAGTCGATTCTGGTGTACTTCCTATGTGGATGGGAGTAAAATGTATAGTTTCTGGTTGTAGGATGCAATGTGCGCCAAATATCATGAATGACCAGGTCTCTAAGGGTTCTAGTGAGATGCTTGAGTACTTTAAATGGGATGCTGGAGAGGCCATCCGAGGTGTCCATATCCGGACTGAGTGAGGCATTTAAGTCTCCCACCAAAAAAAGAATGCCTTTTTGTATTTCCAGAATCTTATGCGCTGTTTTTCTGAGGAATTAAACCCATCGCGGAGCAGGGGAAGTATAAATTAGCTAGAGTGATGGGCCTATTATAAAGTGTGCCAGTCAAAATTAGACATCTACCCTCGGGGTCTCTATATAGTTGATCTAACTGAAAGGGGATCTTGGAATGAAACAAAATACCTACACCGTTTTTCTTTGTGGGGCCTGAAGCGAAGTATGCCACTGGGTACTGGTGATTGTACCATTTGGGCTCGTTATGTCTAGAGAAGTGTGTCTCTTGTATAAAAATCACATCTCCGCCCATCCTGTGAATGTCCCTAGTGACTATTGATCTTTTCCCTGGGTTATTGAGGCCTTTTACATTTATAGTGATAAGATCTATAAAGGTGACCATCTTTACCCCCATGTAAGTGAGCCATCGCGAGCGCGCTTGGGTTGAGTTGAAAGAGGCGGAATGTCTGAGGAGGGGGGGGGGATGAGGAGAATGGAGAGAGGGGGAAAGAGGGAGGAAAAAAAAAAAAAAAAGAGGAAGAGAAAGGAGGGTAAGAGAGCAAAGAAGGTATTGGGGTGGGGAGAGGAGTTAGAATTGGTTAGTATGGTAAGGGAAAAACTAGTCAGGTGCTAGTGAAGTTTTGAAAGATTTGGTAGGAATCCCCAAACGTTGGGGTTATACCTAGAAATCAGCGGTAAATAAACAGTCAAAATTTAAGTATATAAGTATATCAGGGGGTAGTAACCCCATAACTCTCATTTATTAAAGTCAGGGCCGGACTGGGAATAAAAAGCAGCCCTGGAAAGATTTTAGACCAGCCCTATAATCCGCCAAAGACACACTCTCACATATATATATATATATATATATATATATATATATATATATATATACACACATACATACTGTATATATGTGTGTGTGTGTGTGTATATATATATATATATATATATACATATATACACATACACATATATATGTGTGTATATATAATTTAATTAATGATTTATATATATATATATATATATATATACACAGTATATATACAGTATATATATATATATATATATATATATATATATATATATATATATATATATATATATATCCTTAATTAAATTATAAAAAGGCATTATTTGGAGACAATTAACCCTGTAGCTGATAAATAAATTAAATATATTATGCAGCACAGTTTAGCAATTAGGTAAGGCTGACAGAGATTGTTGGCATTAGAAGGTCTTTGTTGTAGATAGGATCGTTTTTACAACACACAGACCCATGAAAAATTACCCAAGACCATGAGATGAAGAGGAGCAGAGAGTTATAGCAAGAGGTCAGGAGCTCATCGCAGCTCGTTAGTTTAGAGGAATTCAGGACCCAGAGGTTTTTTATTTCCAATTTCCACATCTGTTTTTATCAGTAGGATCAGAGAAAAAAACACTAACTTACTAGGCTAGCTACTAGATCTTCTTTTCTGTCTTCTAGTCGTCATGGTCTAGACCTGGCTGAGTAGTAAAGCGTTTCACACACAGAATCCCCTTGCTGCTACAGTCCCTTACGCTCAGTGTGTGTACAGGAAGCGTAATTGGAGCAAACCACTGGGCATAATTCTGAAGGGGGTGCACGCTGAAACGGCCAGACAAAGCACAAAAAAGAGGAGGGTACAGCTGCACAGAAAAGAGGCACCAAAGGGCTGCCTGTTAAAATAAAAAATAGCTCTATTTAATCAAAGTTAAAATATAAAGTACATAGTTGTCACAACCATCCTGACTAGTTTTGTGCCATAACAGGCACTTAATCAGTGCCGGTTACAGCACAAAACTAGTCAGGATGGTTGTGACGACTATGTACTTTATATTTTATCTTTGATTAATGAAAACTATATTTTATTTTAACAGGCAGCCCTTTGGTGCCTCTTTTCTGTGCAGCTGTACCCTCCTCTTTTGTAGTAAAGCTCTTTCCTGAGCCTCTCTCCTCATCACTGTCTGACAGAGTGACATTCAGTCCACTGCGCTCATACCCGAAACGAAGCCCTGTATTAAAAACTGCCTTCACTGCAGTGCGCACAGATCTCACACCCCAAAGGCCAGCCCTGCATGTGCTGAGCTCTCTGTGTAGTTGCCAAGTTAACTGCCGGCCCTGGCGGCCCACTGTCCAGGCGGCCCACCGGGATTTTTCCCTGATTAAAGTGTATATTTATGAAATAACTTGAAAAAAACAACTAAGATGATCCTCATGTACCCGTATTGTAACAAATAAAAATTATAACATTTCCAAACAGTCAAATTCGGCACATTCCACATCTCCCACCTCCAGGAATAAAGCAATGCCCATATCTGGCGCCTTGGAGCATATATTTGTACTCAGTGTACTCCAGAGAAAAAAAACAACAAACAAAAAAAAAACCAATAAAAAAAAAAAACCCAATAACTAACCCTGTATACATTTTTGGGTAATAAAACATGTGTCACATATGCACAATACTATGTTCAAGTATCTTGTAGATCTGGTGGATTCTCTTTTTGCCCATCCCTGATGATGGTGAGTGTTCTAGTGGACATAGAGATCTCTCAAAAGATAAACTTTTACATACGACAGGAAGCAGGCACTGCATCAAGGAATCCTTTAAAACAAAATGATGCTTTATTGAAAAATATTTAAAAAAAGTCCCTAAAAAATCTAAAACACTAGGCCAAGCAATATCTCATAATATAGTTATGAGAACCAATGTAAGAAAACAGGATTGGCTTAAACATAAGGGAAATTATAGATGTGGTAGGCGCAATTGCAACATGTGTACTCACATTCAGGAAGGTGATCAGTTTATGAGTACTAGCATAGGAAAACAATTCACTATAGATTTCTATGCAAATTGTAGTACCACTTTTGTGGTTTACCTACTCACCTGCAATTTGTGCCAATTACAGTATACAGGCCAAACCTCTAGGGAGGTTCGAAAAAGATTTAACAAACACACCACAGACACCAAAAACTATAATAAAGATTCTGCGGTTGCTAACCACTTTAATGGCTACCACTTCACTAATGTGGCCAACATGAACATACAAATTATTGATATTGCAACTACATCTATAAGAGGGGGTAATAAATTTAAATGTTTGGAAAAAAACAGAATTTATGCTTACCTGATAAATTACTTTCTCTTACGGTGTATCCAGTCCACGGATTCACCCTTACTTGTGGGATATTCTCATTCCCTACAGGAAGTGCAAAGAGAGCACACAGCAGAGCTGACCATATAGCTCCCCCTCAGGCTCCGCCCCCCAGTCATTCGACCGACGGTTAGGAGAAAAAGGAGAAACCATAGGGTGCAGTGGTGACTGTAGTTTGACAAAAATAAATTTAAACCTGACTTAATTGCCAGGGCGGGCCGTGGACTGGATACACCGTAAGAGAAAGTAATTTATAAGGTAAGCATAAATTGTGTTTTCTCTAACATGGTGTATCCAGTCTACGGATTCATCCTTACTTGTGGGATACCAATACCAAAGCTTTAGGACACGGATGAAGGGAGGGAACAAGTCAGGTAACTTAAACGGAAGGCACCACTGCTTGCAAAACCTTTCTCCCAAAAATAGCCTCCGAAGAAGCAAAAGTATCGAATTTGTAAAATTTGGCAAAAGTATGCAGTGAAGACCAAGTCACTGCTTTACAAATCTGTTCAATAGGAGCCTCATTCTTGAAAGCCCATGTGGAAGCCACAGCTCTGGTGAAATGAGCTGTAATTCATTCAGGAGGCTGCTGTCCAGCAGTCTCATAAGTCAATCGGATAATGCTTTTCAGCCAAAGGAAAGAGACGTAGCAGTAGCTTTTTGACCTCTCCTCTTACCAGAATAGACAACCAACAAGGATGATGTTTGTCTGAAATCTTTAGTTGCTTTTAAATAGAATTTTAAAGCACGAACCACATCAAGATTGTGCAACAGCCGTTCCTTCTTAGAAACTGGATTAGGACACAGAGAAGGAACAATGATTTCCTGGTTAATATTCTTATTAGAAACCACTTTCGGAAGGAAACCAGGTTTGGTACGCAAAACAACCTTATCTGCATGAAACACCAGATAGGGTGAATTACACTGCAAAGCAGACAATTCTGAAACTCTTCGAGCAGAAGAAATAGCTACCAAAACAAAACTTTCCAAGATAATAACTTAATATCTATGGAATGTAAAGGTTCAAACGGAACCCCTTGAAGAACTGAAAGAACTAAATCTAGACTCCATGGAGGAGCCACAGGTTTATAGACAGGCTTGATTCTAACTAAAGCCTGTGCAAACGCTTGAACGTCTGGTACTTCTGCCAGACGCTTGTGTAACAGGATAGACAGAGCAGATATCTGTCCCTTTAAGGAACTAGCTGACAATCCTTTCTCCAATCCTTCTTGGAGAAAAGACAAAATCCTAGGAATCCTAATCTTACTCCACGAGTAACCCTTGGATTCACACCAACAAAGATATTTCCGCCATATCTTATGGTAAATTTTCCTGGTGACAGGCTTTCTAGCCTGGATCAAAGTATCTGTAACTGATTCAGAGAACCCACGCTTAGATAGAATTAAGCGTTCAATCTCCAAGCAGTCAGTTGCAGAGAAACTAGATTTGGATGCTTGAATGGACCTTGTATTAGAAGATCCTGCCTCGATGGCAGAGTCCATGGTGGAACAGATGACATGTCCACTAGGTCTGCATACCAAGTCCTGCGTGGCCACGCAGGCGCTATCAAAATTACCGAAGCCTTCTCCTGTTTGATTCTGGTTACCAGACGAGGGAGAAGGGGAAACGGTGGAAAGACATAAGCCAGATTGAAGGACCAAGGCGCTACTAGAGCATCTATCAATGCCGCCTTGGGGTCCCTGGACCTGGATCCGTAAAGAGGAAGTTTGGTGTTCTGACGGGACGCCACAGATCCAACTCTGGAATGCCCCATAGCTGGGTCAGCTGAGCAAAAACCTCCGGATGGAGTTCCCACTCCCCCGGGTGAAAAGTCTGACTCCTCAGAAAATCCGCCTCCCAGTTGTCTACTCCTGGGATGTGAATTGCAGATAGATGGCAGGAGTGATCCTCCGCCCATTTGATGATCTTGGATACTTCCTTCATCACTAGGGAACGCTTTGTTCCTCCCTGATGAGTGATGTACGCTACAGTCATGATGTTGTCCAACTGAAATTTGATGAACTTGGCCGCCGCTAGTTGAGGCCATGCCTGGAGCGTGTTGAATATCGCTCTCAGTTCCAAAATGTTTATCGGGAGAAGAGACTCTTCCCGAGACCATAGGCCCTGAGCTTTCAGGGAGTCCCAGACCACACCCCAGCCTAACAGACTGGCATCGGTCGTGACAATGATCCACTCTGGTCTGCGGAAGCACATTCCGTGAGACAGGTGATCCTGAGACAACCACCAGAGAAGAGAATCTCTGGTTTTCTGGTTCATTTGTATTTGAGGAGACAAATCTGCATAATCCCCATTCCACTGTTTGAGCATGCACAGTTGCAGTGGTCTGAGATGAATTCGGGCAAAGGGGACAACGTCCATTGCCGCAACCATTAACCCGATTACCTCCATGCACTGAGCTACAGAAGGCCGAGGAATGGAATGAAGAACTCGGCAAGTAGTTAAAAGTTTTAACTTCCTGACCTCCGTCAGAAATATTTTCATTTCTACCGAGTCTATTAGCATTCCTAGGAAGGGAACCCTTGTGAGCGGAGACAGAGAACTTTTTTCGACGTTCACCTTCCACCCGTGAGACCTTAGAAAGGCCAGAACGATTTCTGTATGAGCCTTGGCTCCTTGAAAAATTGACGCCTGAATTAATATGTCGTCCAGGTAAGGTGCTATTGCAATGCCTTGCGGTCTTAGTACCACTAGAAGGGACCCTAGCACCTTTGTGAAAATTCTTGGAGCAGTGGCCAACCCGAAAGGAAGGGCCACGAACTGGTAATGCTTGTCCAGAAAGGCGAACCTTAGGAACTGATGGTGATCTTTGTGGATAGGAATATGAAGGTACGCATCCTTTAAATCCACGGTAGTCATATATTGACCTTCCTGGATCATCGGTAAGATTGTCCGAATGGTTTCCATCTTGAATGATGGAACTCTGAGGAATTTGTTTAGAATTTTTAAATCCAGGATTGGCCTGAAAGTTCCTTCCTTTTTGGGAACTACAAACAGGCTTGAGTAAAAACCAAGTACTTGATCTGCAATTGGAACTGGGTGTATCACTCCCATCTTTAGAAGATCTTCAACACAGCGTAAGAACGCCTGTTTCTTTGTCTGGTCTGAAGACAAACGAGGAATGTGGAACCTTCCCCTTGGAGGAGAGTCCTTGAATTCTAGAAGATACCCCTGAGCAACGATTTCTAATGCCCAGGGATCTGGAACATCTCTTGCCCAAGCCTGAGCAAAGAGAAATTCTGCCCCCTACTAGATCCGGTCCCGGATCGGGGACTACCCTTTCATGCTGTCTTGGTAGCAGCAGCAGGCTTCTTGGCCTGTTTACCCTTGTTCCAGCCCTGCAAAGGCTTCCATGTTGCTTTGGGCTGGGAAGCGTTACCCTCTTGCTTTGCGGTTGCAGAGGTTGAAGCAGGTCCGCTCCTGAAGTTGCGAAAGGAGCGAAAATTAGCCTTGTTTTTAGCCTTAAAAGGTCTATCTTGTGGGAGGGCATGTCCCTTTCCCCCAGTGATATCTGAAATAATATTCCTTTCAAGGGAAGACCCTTTCTTCGCGCCACAATGGCAAAACCAGAATTTCTAGCCGCTAACTTAGCTAATTGTAAAGCGGCATCTGTGATGAAAGAATTAGCCAGCTTTAGAGCATGAATTCTATCCATGACTTCGTCATATGAAGTCTCCCTCTGGAGCGACTCCTCCAGCGCCTTAAACCAAAAAGCCGCTGCAGTAGTTACAGGAATAATGCAGGCAATTGGTTGAAGAAGGAAACCCTGTTGAACAAATATTTTCTTTAGTAAACCTAATTTTTTATCCATAGGATCTTTGAAAACACAACTGTCTTCTATTGGTATAGTTGTGCGCTTAGCTAGTGTTGAAACTGCTCCCTCTACCTTAGGGACCGCCTGCCACGCGTCCCGCCTGGGGTCAGTTATGGGGAACATTTTCTTAAAGATAGGGGGGAAAACAAGAGGTACGCCTGGTCTCTCCCACTCCCTAGTCACATATATCCGCCACCCTCTTCAGGATCGGAAACGCATCAGTGTATACAGGGACTTCTAGAAACTTGTCCATTTTACACAATTTTTCTGGGACCACCATGGGGTCACAATCATCTAGCGTAGCTAAAACCTCCTTAAGCAGTACGCGGAGGTGTTCCAGCTTAAATTTAAACGCTAAGGAATCTGATTCTGCCCGCTCACCGCCACGTCAGAGGGTTGTGAGGGTACAACAGATAAATCATCCAACACTTCTGATTGCACATCCTCTGTTCTTAAAACTGAGCTATCACGTTTTTTAGTAAAAACTGGCAGTTTGGATAGAAATGCCGCAAGGGAATTATCCATGACTGCTGCTAATTGTTGTAATGTAATAGGGGCCAATGCGCTAGAGGTACTAGGCATCGCTTGCGCGGGCGTAACTGGTGTCGACACATGGGGAGAGGAAGGAGGACTATCCTCGTTACCTTCCGTTAAAGAATCATCTTGGGCTACATTTTTAAGTGTCACTGCATGGTCTTTAAAATGTTTAGATACCTTAGCACACTTTAAACACAAATGTAAAAGGGGGTACCGGCATGGCTATTAAACTCATAGAACAAGTTCTATCTGTAGGCTCAGACATGTTAAACAGACTTAGACAGCACTCAAATACAGTAAAATACAATTTTTGAAAAAACGGTACTGTGCCTTTAAATAATAAAAAGCGCACACTTTTTTACTAAACCTCCAAAAATCATCCAATCTTTATGAAATTTTCACCATATGATCCTAATGCTTTGAAACGATTGCACAGTAAATTTCAAGTCAATTAACCCCCTACTGCCCAAACCGGAGCAAATTAACCATGCCACAGCCTTTGCTGTGGTCCTACCTTCCTTGGGGATTAGTTTTGATCGAAAATAAGCCTCTCTGAAGTCCTTAAGTAATCTTTGGACCCTTCACATGGATCTGCATGAAGCTGTTTGTAAAATCAACTGCGCAACTGAGGCGCGAAATTCAGGCCCCCTCCATCTTCACTCTGGAGTTGTGGGGCCTACCCAAGCCAAAATAGGTGTCTAAATATATGCCATGCGGAATAAAAAAAAGTGTTTCAAATGTAATATAAACTTGTATAAATATCAGATTTTTAAAAAAAATTATTGATTGCCCCTTTACAGTGTCCACCAGTGTTTTGAGCCCTTACAAATAAGCCTTCCTTCTATACTAAGTCTCAGAATATGGCTTACCTTTCCCACATGGGGATTCTTGTCAGTCTTCTAGCATTACTAAGTCTTGACTAGAAAAAATGACTGAAACATACCTTAAAGCAGTTAAGCCTGCAAACTGTTCCCCCCAACTGAAGTTTTCCGGTACTCAACAGTCCTGCGTGCTTACAGCAATGGATTTTAGTTACAAGGTGCTAAAATCATTTTCCTCTCAGCAGAAATCTTCATCATTTTCTGCCTCAGAGTAAATAGTACAAACCGGCACTATTTTAAAATAACAAACTTTTGATTGAAGAAATAAAAAACTACAAACTAACACCACATTCCCTTTACACTCCCGTGGAGATGCTACTTTTTAGAGTGGCAAAGAGAATGACTGGGGGGGGCGGAGCCTGAGGGGAAGCTATATGGAAAGCTCTGCTGTGTGCTCTCTTTGCTCTTCCTGTAGGGAATGAGAATATCCCACAAGTAAGGATGAATTCGTGGACTGGATACACCATGTAAGAGAAAAGGAATTATTCTGGATGTTAAAGCTACAGACACGTTCACCTCTAGGGATGAACCGTGAATGTGACATAAATTTTTTCATTGACAACTAAAAATTTAAATAAATCCTTACTATAATAGCTGCAAAACAGATCCACTTTTCTTTACCCATGCCATATATATCTATAATTAAAAATAATTTAAAATATTTATTTTTTGCATCTTTGGGCTTTTATATAAGCTTAAATTTGGCTTTAAATCTTTTATTCAATAGGCCTTAGTATTACATACAGAGTTTAAATTTATAACCAATTTTGTTAGACATATTGATACAATGTTAAATAGAGGTTCATTACTTTGTTTTTAATTATTTCTTTTTAGGATGTATAAACTGAGTGACCTGCACCTTTAGGGGTTAATTAAGATTCAGCTGTTTGCATTAACTTACGGCTAGATTTAGAGTTTTGTCGGTAAGGACCCGCGTAGCTAACGCCGGCTTTTTTCTGGCCGAACCATAAAAATAACTCTGGTATTGAGAGTCCACATAAAGGCTGCGTTAGGCTCCAAAAAAGGAGCGTAGAGCATATTTAACGCAACTTCAACTCTCGATACCAGAGTTGCTTACGGACGAGGCCAGCCTCAAAAACGTGCTCGTGCACGATTCCCCCATAGGAAACAATGGGGCTGTTTGAGCTGAAAAAAAACCTAACACCTGCAAAAAAGCTGCGTTCAGCTCCTAACGCAGCCCCATTGTTTGCTATGCGGAAACACTTCCTACGTCTGCACCTAACACTCTAACATGTACCCCGAGTCTAAACATCCCTAACCTTACACTTATTAACCCCTAATCTGCCGCCCCCGCTATCGCTGACCCCTGCATATTATTATTAACCCCTAATCTGCCGCTCCATAAACCGCCGCTACTTACATTATCCCTATGTACCCCTAATCTGCTGCCTTAACATCGCCGACCCCTATATTATATTTATTAACCCCTAATCTGCCCCCCACGTCGTCGCCTCCACCTGCCTACACTTATTAACCCCTAATCTGCCGACCGGACCTGAGCGCTACTATAATAAAGTTATTAACCCCTAATCCGCCTCACTAACCCTATAATAAATAGTATTAACCCATAATCTGCCCTCCCTAACATCGCCGACACCTAACTTCAATTATTAACCCCTAATCTGCCGACTGGAGCTCACCGCTATTCTAATAAATGTATTAACCCCTAAAGCTAAGTCTAACCCTAACACTAACACCCCCCTAAGTTAAATATAATTTACATCTAACGAAATTAATTATCTCTTATTAAATAAATTATTCCTATTTAAAGCTAAATACTTACCTGTAAAATAAATCCTAATATAGCTACAATATAAATTATAATTATATTATAGCTATTTTAGGATTTATATTTATTTTACAGGTAACTTTGTATTTATTTTAACCAGGTACAATAGCTATTAAATAGTTAAGAACTATTTAATAGTTACCTAGTTAAAATAATAACAAAATTACCTGTAAAATAAATCCTAACCTAAGTTACAATTAAACCTAACACTACACTATCATTAAATTAATTAAATAAAATATCTACAATTACCTACAATTAAACCTAACACTACACTATCAATACATTAATTAAATACAATATCTACAAATAACTACAATGAAATAAACTAACTAAAGTACAAAAAATAAAAAAGAACTAAGTTACAAAAAATAAAAAAATATTTACAAACATAAGGAAAATCTTACAACAATTTTAAACTAATTACACCTACTCTAAGCCCCCTAATAAAATAACCAAGCCCCCCAAAATAAAAAATGCCCTACCCTATTCTAAATTACTAAAGTTCAAAGCTCTTTTACCTTACCAGCCCTGAACAGGGCCCTTTGCGGGGCATGCCCCAAGAAGTTCAGCTCTTTTGCCTGTAAAAAAAAATATACAATACCCCCCCCCCCAACATTACAGCCCACCACCCACATACCCCTAATCTAACGCAAACCCCCCTTAAATAAACCTAACACTAAGCCCCTGAAGATCATCCTACCTTGTCTTCACCATACCAGGTTCACCGATCCGTCCTGGCTCCAAAATCTTCATCCAACCCAAGTGGGGGCTGGCGATCCATCTTCCGGCGGCTGAAGAGGTCCAGAAGAGGCTCCAAAGTCTTCATCCTATCCGGGAAGAAGAGTAGATCTGGACCGGCAACCATCATCTTCCAAGCGGCATCTTCTATCTTCATCCGATGAGGACCGGCTCCATCCTGAAGACCTCCACCGCGGACCCATCTTCATCCGGCGACGTCCAACTGAAGAATGACGGTTCCTTTAAGGGACGTCATCCAAGATGGCGTCCCTCGAATTCCGATTGGCTGATAGGATTCTTTCAGCCAATCGGAATTAAGGTAGGAATATTCTGATTGGCTGATGGAATCAGCCAATCAGAATCAAGTTCAATCCGATTGGCTGATCCAATCAGCCAATCAGATTGAGCTCGCATTCTATTGGCTGTTCCGATCAGCCAATAGAATTCTAACGCTCACTTCAGACACGACTCTAAATACCGGAGTTAGAAAGATCCCATTGAAAAGATAGGATACGCAATTGACGTAAGGGGATCTGCGGTATGGAAAAGTCGCGGCTGAAAAGTGAGCGTTAGACCCTTTTTTGAGTGACTCCAAATACCGGAGGTAGCCTAAAACCAGCGTTAGGAGCCTCTAACGCTGGTTTTCGCGGCTACCGCCAAACTCCAAATCTAGGCCTTAGTAAGAGTTTAACAGCCAATCAAATACAAGTTTCCCATTTAAGTTCAGGCTTCTCTACATCCTAATCATGTCTATGAATAAGCGTCCTAAAGGGACGCGAAACTAGTCAGACAGTTCATGTGTCTCTCACACTCCTGCCTTGTACTTTGTGCGTGCCATACAGCGGATGTAGCTGTGTACTTTTTAAATATTTTTCAATAAAGCATCATTTTGTTTTAAAGGATTCCTTGATGCAGTGCCTGCTTCCTGTCGTATGTATCATTTGTACTAAGTGGCTTGGTTTTGCCACTGCTACGGCACTCCGTTTGTTCTAGTGGCCTTTTTTCCCTTTTGACCGGTACCACTTCCGGTTCATCTGCCGGGTCCCCGGATGCTGCTTGGAACGTCGCCTGCATGTTTGTATGTATAAACTTTTACAACCTAACATATCAACCAAGTGCTTAATATAGTGACCATAAGGCCAATAGTGATATATATAGACAAAATCTAAGATAGATAACTTTACAAACATGTAAACAATAAAAAATGTGTGGCAGCATTAAGGTGTGAACAACAAGGGTCAATTCTCTTATCATTCTGGAGGATCAATCAGCTGAGACCCAATGGTGGTATTGAGCTGGTTGTAGCGGATGTGGGACCAGGGTCTCATATAGATGGGAACCAGGTGCCAAGAGTCTATTTAGACAAGCAGTACTTAAAGTCATATACTTATTGATATAATATAACATTGCTTAGATAAAAATATAAACTTATCTGTCCGGTGTTTAGAGTAGATGTGCCCATTAGCTGTCATAGGTTGCGTTAGACAATGCCGAAGAGCCCGAATTTCAAGCTCAAGGTCAGCCAGGGCGAACCTCATCTTCATTTGCTCCCGGTTCCGGAGGAGTTGGGCCCAGGTTCTAGTAGAGGTTGTATTTGTGTACCCAAAATCTGATTGAAAGTGGGTAAGTCCGCTGACGTTTTGAAGGTAGCTGTCGCTCCATCTTTAGATGCAATGATACAGGTGGGGAATCCCCATCTATACTGTATTTTTTGAGCTTGGAGTGTTGATGTGATATAGCAAAGATCTCTTCGTTTCTGAAGAGTTGTCGGGCTGTAAATACCTGAATCTCAGATCCTTCATAGGTGACATGATGTTTATTTCTAGCGTGCCCGAGAATCTCTTCCTTATCTCTGTATGACAGCAATTTAACAATTATGTCTCTTGGCGGGGCTCTGGATGGCGGTTTAGGCCTGAGGGCTCTGTGCGCTCGCTCTATCTGGACATCTTCTGCGGTTGGGGAGTTCTTTATAAATTTAAACAGTTCTTGAATGTAATGCGAATGTCAGGAGGGCTGACTGATTCGGGAATCCCCTGAAGCCTCAAATTATTTCGTCTACTCCTATTTTCAAGCTCCTCTATCCGCTCAGTTAGGCTATGTACAATTGTTTCATGGGACTGTAGGCAGCTGGACTGATGTTGAAGGTCCGAGCGTAAGGATTCCTGTGTTTCTTCCACCTCTGCAACCCTGTGGTCTATTGTGGCGATGTCTTGTTTAATTTCACTGAACATGCGGTTCACATCTAGCATTGCCTCTTTGATGTCATGTTTGGAGGACAGATGTTTTATATCCTCCTTAGTGAGGTAATCATGTTGTGGTGTTTCTACGCCATGTATTTGAGCTGTAGTATCATGCCCAGATGGTCCAAAATAGTTATCCATATTAGAGGACTGTGAGCCCTTGTGTGGCTTAGTAACTCTCCTACTGGACATTTCTGCCCCTTAATGTTAAGCAATAGAGAGTAATCAGACCCTAGGTTTTCACAATATGCAGGCTGAATCTGTGCCGTATTTAGGGAATTATATATCATGAACAACTGCCTTCTTCTTTATTCCTTACTATCTATAATGCTTGGTTCTGAATGGTAGTATCTGCAAACGAAGGAGTCTTTCACTGCCTTGACTGTGCTTATAATAAGGCTCTGCTTTATCTCCACTCAGTTTAATAATAATTGTGTGTCACTAATTAAAGCTAGGGGCTATCAACCGCAATCCCAGCAATTAAAAGTTTATGATGCTGTGTGGCTTTGCACCCCCCTCAGACCTACCCGCTCTTCTGTATTTACCTCCTGTGGGTCTGCGATCAGGATAGCCGTGCTCCATGCGTCTGATGCAAGTCACGTTCCGGCTCACAGTCTCTGCCTCTGTCACCAAAATCGTCACCGCTGTCGAGCTCAGGGTCCGACTGTAGTAGTCGCTGATATCCGCCGTCTGGCCCCCTCTCTCCGGCAGGATGCTGTTCTAGTGCCTGTAGAGCGTGGCGTGTATTGCGTGCGGTAGTGACAAGGTAGGCCCAAACTGCGCAACAGGAATCTGATGTCTAGCTGGGTTGTCTAAATGTCCATTCCGGTGAGGTTCGGGGTATGTCAGATGATCCTATGAGGTACCGGAACCATTAGGGTACATGAAGGAGTGCTTTAATAAGCTGCAAGTTGTCTTTTTCTTAGTATGAGAGGTCTGAGGTTTCAGAGCTCGCTCAATGTGGTATCCTGGCCAGGCTCCGCCCCCAATTATACACGTTTTACCTCTGTAATTACCTTGTATCTAAGTCTCAGCAGACTGCCCCCTTATTTCAGTTCTTTTGACAGACTTGCAGTTTAGCCAATCAGAGCTGTCTCCATGGTAAATTCACGTGCTTGAGCTCAATGTTCTCTATATGAAACACGTGAACTAATACCCTCTAGTGGTGAAAAACTATCAAAATGCATTTAGAGGCGACCTTCAAGGTCTAAGAAATTAGCATATGAACCTCCTAGGTTTAGCTTTCAACTAAGAATATCAAGAGAACAAAGCAAAATTGGTGATAAAAGTAAATTTGAAAGTTGTTTAAAATTACATGCCCTATTTGAAACATGAAAGTTTTTTTTGGACTTGACTGTCCCTTTAATATTAGTCCAGTGGTCAGGGATCTCCTAGTTCATATACAGTCATGATGAATGTGAGAAACAAAAATAGTTAATGGAGCATTTTTTTTAATTCTTTTTCTCTTTGCATAAAATGTCTTTTATTCACTTATCTGATAATATTCACTGAGGCTCTTAGTGTGTTTTTTTTCCTCACGCAATTCACTTTTATTAGTGATTCTGATCTAAGTGGGTTTTTTTTAGATGTAATTTTCCTCTTACTCATTTACTGTACCCACACATACACATATTATATACAGTTTTTCTCGCCATTACATGGACTTTCTAAAGACACCATTATTTTCATCATATCTTATAAATTACTATAAAAAAAATATATACTGTAACATATGAAGGAAAAACACACTTTTTCTAACTTTGACCCCCAAAATCTGTTACGCATCTACAACTACCATAAAACACCCATGCTAAATAGTTTCTAAATTTTCTCCTGAGTTTAGAAATACACAATGTTTACATGTTCTTTGTAAGTTATAGGGCAATAAGTACAAGTAGCACTTTGCTATTTCCAAACCATTTTTTTTTTCAAAAACTTATGCTTACCTGAAAATTTCCTTTCCTTCTGTACAGGGAGAGTCCACAGCTGCAATCCTTACTTGTGGGAAATACTGAACCTGGCCACCAGGAGGAAGCAAAGACACTCCAGCCAAAGGCTTAAATACCTCCCCCACTTCCCTCATCCCTCAGTCATTCTGCCTAGTGAACAAGAAAGTAGGAGAAATATCAGGGTGAAAAAGGTGCCAAAAGAATAAGTTAAAATTTAGGGCCGCCCATCGGAGAACACGGACGGTAGCCGCCCTACAAATATGATCCATCGAGGCCTCTTTATTTAAAGAGCCCAAAAGACGACACAGCTCTCGTAGAATGAGCCGTAACTCTCTGAAGAGCCTCGAGTCCCGCTGTCTCATATGCCGAGCGGAAGAAACTTCTCAACTAAAAAAAAAAGGAAGTCAAGAGCCCTCTGGCCCTTGCAAAAAAAATCTGTTGTTGCCTAAAGAAGAACTTCCAGGCGCAAACCCAATCCTATGTGGAAAAACCTTCCTTCAAGGAAGAAGGAATAGGACATAATAAAGTAACCACAATCCCTTGATTGAAGTTGCAAAATAACACGACCCTAGGAGGCAAGTTTAACTAAGTTCGCAGAACAGCCCTATTATCAAGAAACGCCAGATAAGGAAGGTCGCATTCTAAGGTTGCAGACTCAGAGACCTCTGCACGCAGAAGCCCTATGTAGACGAAAAAAGGAATCTACCAAGATAACAACTTAATGTCAACCTCATGCATGGCAGCCGGCAGACCAAGATCTAAGCTCCACGGATTGCACCCGATCGATCTGGCCTGATTGTAAACAGAACCTTAACAAAAAGAAAACGGAGTATCCGGAAGCTCAGCGAGCCTCCACACAGTAAAACAGACAGGGCCAAACTGTCAGAACAAGGAACCAGCTAAGAGGCCCCCCTCCAGAACATCCTGGAGGAAAAGATAGAGAGCTAGGACGAACCACACTCTTCCCAAAAGAAGGGGGTCCTCCATATCTTAAGACAGATGACAAGGAACCAGCTATGCACTGGAAGGAGAGGACCATAACCTCTCCTGGCTAAGACTAAAGCAGCCTAAAAGGAAACTAAAGAATAAACATATGAGGGCTTGAGTATCCATAGAGCAAGGTGGAAGGACGCTGGGTGACATATCCTGACGGCTACGCTACTGTTTTCACAGCCGGGAACTTTTGAATCTGTTTCTCACAGACGGCTTCCCCTGCTTCATCTGATGCTCTCTTACTGATGCGGTGAAGTTATTCATCACACTGTCTTTTATGCTGTTTTTAATCTGCCTTCTAGTAAGTTTGATTACTAGTGTGTGCTCTTTGTGCCAATAAATTTCTACCTTGAATCAAATGTGCGCTGTCTCCCTCTCTTCTATTCCAGTATTACTCTGAACATGAATATTCAATGAAGCAAAGGGGCCCTGTTCCAACAGATCGCTGCGACAAGACAACACTCATGGAAGAGAAAAACGACATCCCCACTAAACCGCGAACCACGATCTTCGTGGTTATGATGGAGCAATCAGTCTCACTGATGCCTGCTCCTGCTAGGTTATGGCCACCACTCGAGGAAGGAGTGATATGGCAGAAAAAAGGAAAAATTATAATGAACCTCCAAGGCACCACTAATGTATTCATTAGCTCCGCCTGAGGATCTCGAACCATGGCCCCCCTGCAGGAATTCTGATGTGGAAAACGGGACGTCCTGAGAACTGGATATGGAGTCCCCTTCTGAAAACCACCTCGGGAGAAGACCTTATCCCCATATAAGTGAGAGGTCTGAAAAGGACATCCAGATTGGATGATTGCCCCCGGCGCGAGAATCGCTAATAGCGAACATTAGTGGGCCTCCGCCCACTACCAAAAACCCAAGATACCACCCTCACTGCTAGGGAGACTCTCGTTCCCCTCAGGAGGAGCTCTAAGCCCCTGAGAGTAAGACAAAACTATAATCTAAAACTGGGACTAACCCAGTAGACTAAACTTCAAAACAAAAAAGGATTGCCTGAAGATCCATAAGGAAATATTGAGGAAAACCTCCTGAGTCTACAGACCCCATGCCCTCCTGGCATGTCCTCACCATCCTGGCGGACTTGCGACCAAAGTCAAATTTGCCCCTGATAATTAAAAAGGATGTCCCTCAGGACAAGGGGATCTGGACAAAAACTACTAGAGAGCGATATCCTCAGACAGTAGTCCAGGTAAATCTATTTTTTTTGTTTGTTTTTTGTTTAATCTGTTTTAAGAAACAAACAATGTCGCACCTCCGCGTCAAATACACCAATCTTCGGCTGAAAAGGGCCCTGACAAAAGGAGTGAAGTCCGAAATGGACCACATGACAAATCTATACCACCAACACAGAGCTAGCGATGCCTGAAAGGAGGTCTGGAGGGTACGACCTGGTAAAGCTAACCTAGAGCTTCACAAATTCGATAGAGAAGTCCTCATGTCCATGAAGACTAAAATGGCATCCAGGAACCTACCCTGGAGCCCTACACCAGAAAAACTCTGGTTAAGTATTCTATCATTCCCAAACAGGGAAGAAAGATGAAGGCAATTTGAACCAGAATCGTCAAGACAAGAGAAGCCACCACTAGATCTGGAGTCTGTCACTGCCAAAGAATCCCTGGACTCCTAAAAGGTTCTAGAAGCAGAAGCGAGTCTGTCCAGAAACATCAACCTTAGGAACTGGAGTGTTCCCAGCGGAGGAATGAAAAGTATGGGATCCTTCCTCAACAGTGGTCCTGCACTGCTCTTCCCCCACTAAGAGTAGAGTGGACCATATAGTCTCCTTCCGGAAAGAGGAGACAAGATAAGTCTGTTTAAGAAGTTAGACCCAAATAGGACGGTAGATCCCTCCCTCTGTGGGACCAGAAAACAAAAAACGGTTTGAATAATATCTCAAACCTCCCATAGCGAAAGACACCTGGACAATGACTCCAAAGGAGAACAAAACCGGAACACAGCTGAAAGATTTCCTTCTCGGTCTGGAAGACAGGGTGAAGATAAAGAAAAAATCCTGGGAGGCTGAGCATTGAGGCCGAACTATGACCTTCAAGACCCATTGTCCTGTACGTCCCTGAAACAAGCGACTGAAAAGGAAGCAATAGCCTGACCCAAACACGATCCAAGATAGGACCCAGAATGGTCCGTTCTGCCAACCTAGGTCGACGGACCTCTGCTCTGCTTGGACTTAATCCAGGACTGAGTCAGCTTCCAAAAAAAAAATCACTTGGATTTCTCAGGCTTAGAGGAGGTCTCTGACGCTGGGCACAACCGCAATGAAAGAATAAAGCAAAGAAAATTTAACTCTCAGATTTGTTATCTCAAACGGAACAGCGGAATCAAAATAAATCTTTCCCTCAAGCAGAAAGGAAAATTAGATTCTGAAGCCCTATATGTCAGAGCAGATCAAGGCCTAAACGAAAAAAACTGGAAGCCCTAGCCTTAGGGCTAGACAACTGTGAGAGTCACAGATCAAAGAATTATAAGCTCCAATGTCTTAATTCTTTCTGGAAAATACTGAGGGAACTTCCCTCGCAACCAGACAAGAAAGCCTTATAGGAAGCCTCCAAGTCGATCGTATACAAATATCCCAGGTGAGGAAATATCCTCTACAAAAAGGAGCTTCCTCTTTTAATCTAGAGCTCTAAGATTAAACTATCCCGAACGGAATAGTAAAAAAATAGGCAAGTGCACAAAAAAAGTTAGCCAAATAGGGATGAGCAACAACTCAAACCCTTAAAAGGGCCCGGAACTTGGAATCTTAATAAAAAAACAAAATATAGACGAAGGGAAAATTATCTCTATCCCTCCCCGCCTTAATCAAATTCGCACTCTGGATCTGAGATTCGACTGGAAGATCAGTACTAGGCATCGCTAATAAACTTCTCTTAAAAGGAAATGTAGGCGTGTTACCTTAAATCTAAAGGAGTCATCCTCTGCTGGAGGAAAAGAAGCAGCCGGCTCTGACCCAGAAGGTCCGCACTCTGAAGCCTCAGAGAGAACCGCATCCTCGGATGACTGATCGGATACAACCGTCAATTTACATGATGTCCCCTGGTCAGGAGTACATGAATTAACCCTTCATTTGCGCGTAGCGGTACGAGGCAAAACGGCTAAGGCCGCAGACATCGCCGTACGGAACTGCGCAGTAACGTCTGGTGGAAAAAAGCCCCCTGCAGGAGGAGGATTAGTGGTACACGGGGAAAGTGCATGTGTAGGATCAGCTGAATGTAGGGGACACGCCTCACGAGACGAAGAGTCCTCAGAGGCGGAAAGCTCAGTGGCATCTAACATCTCAACATTGGATGATGAAAACACCCTGTTGCGGCATATGGAACATAATTGAGAGGGCTGGATTACCCGGGCCTCCTCACAATATACACAGGTATCGAATTCTGTTGTAGAGGCGTCATCCTCTAAAACATCAGAATCCTCCATAACTATGTAACTTTTATATAATTCAAATACAAAACAACTGGCACCTATACCCCCAATGGCTGGGGCACTCATCACCTCCTATGACCCAGACAGTGTAGAGACGATTTGCTCCTCTCTGTAGTCACTCGGTCAAGAATAGGACATGGAAACCGTGAACACTCCCGGTCACACGGTGCGCAATGCAGGACCGCCCCTGCTAAAGGAAAAGCGTGCCAAGCTTAATAAAACTGTACAGCTCTCAAAGTAAAGAAGCAACCTGTACGTTCCATACGAGCCCAAAACGTGTCACACATATAAGCAGCATTAATCACAAACTAATATGCCCATTACGAGGAATCTTAAGACTGAGATTTCATTTATGAGAGTAGGGTATTTGAAATGCTGGTATTTTAACACTTTCCATGCACTAATTCAACCACCAGTCTTTGTCAATCGCCCTCAGGAGATATTAACCCTTGATTTTATAAAGATAAAGGAGTCCCACTGTGACCCTGTCTTCTAGCGTTAACATTTATGAACATTAAAAGAAACGATCTTACCGGAATCTATGCCGTGGAACAGAAACACGGTCCTTCAAGTGTGACAGACTGTAGTCTCGCTTCTGATATGGATTTCAGTGAAGAAAAGCAGGCAGCAAAACTCATCAATGCTGATTGCTTAGGAGCTGTTAATCTGAGTCTGGATTGTTTCGCAGAAAGACTCTCCCTGCATATCCAGACAAACTTTCATCAATGCTCTCACTGAGAGGCTGACAAGACTACTTAAGACTCCAGTCCCATCTTGAAGGGTAGATACCCTTCCTAAGGAACTACTCCGAAATCTTCTGACACTTCTCTGCCAACCTCCTGTGGCGAAAGGCAAAGAATGACTGGGGGATGAGGGAAGCGGGGGAGGTATTTAAGCCTTTGGATAGGGTGTCTTTGCCTCCTCCTGGTGGCCAGGTTCAGTATTTCCCACAAGTAAGGAATGCAGCTGTGGACTCTCCCTGTATTAAGAAGGAAATTAGCAATAGTTACTTTGTAACACTGATATCTGTCAGGAATCCCTGAATAACCCTTCACATGTATATATTTTTTAAAAGAAGACAACCTAAGGTATTAAACTTGGGATATTTTGACTCTTTTCATGCAGCCATTTTACCACCAATCTATGCCAAAGTTTGCAGGAATTTTTTTTGACAAAATAGCAATTTAAGAATACATTTACTGAGAACATTAAGGGTTACTGCCAAATTACATCCCAGTAAGTGTTCAGCAACATCTCCTGAGTACAGTGATACCACCCATGTATGTGTGTCGGGTTCTCTGGTGGCTAAAAGGCCTTATTTTTAGGAGGCGCAATCCAGTTTTCCAACTAGGAATTTGAACATCTGTCATCATGCACCCATGTCCTAGTTGGGACATTTCTGAAGCCGGCCAATGTAATTTACCCCCATCAAACCATATATTTTTGAAAAGTAGATACCCTAGGGCAGTGATTTGCAACCTTTTTTTTGCTGTGGCACACTTTTTTATATTAAAGGGACAGTATACACTCATTTTCATATAACTGCATGTAATAGACGCTACTATAAAGAATAAGATACACAGATACTGATATAAAAATCCAGTATAAAATGGTTTAAAAACGTACTTAGAAGCTTTCAGTTTAGCTCTGTTGAAAAGGCAGTTGGAAAGCCCACTGTAAGTGGGAAATAAGACATTCCCCCCCTCCCCCTTCTTTTGCATATGAAAAGACCCTTTACACAAACAGGAGCAAGCTGGAGAAGGTAGCTGACGGTATTTAAATAAAACTTTGGGGCTTGGTTAGGATTCTGAAAATCAGAGCAATGTTCTTTAAAAATAAGCAAAATTATACATTTTTAAAAAAAACAAACTTTATGGGCTTTATAAATAGATCATCTACAAAACATTTATGCAAAGAAAAAATTAGGCCTAGATTTGGAGTTTGGCGGTAGCCGTGAAAACCAGCGTTAGAGGCTCCTAACGCTGGTTTTAGGCTACCGCCGATATTTGGAGTCATTCAAAAAAGGGTCTAACGCTCACTTTTCAGCCGCGACTTTTCCATACCGCAGATCCCCTTACGTCATTTGCGTATCCTATCTTTTCAATGGGATCTTTCTAACTCCGGTATTTAGAGTCGTGTCTGAAGTGAGCGTTAGAAATCTAACGACAAAACTCCAGCCGCAGAAAAAAGTCAGTAGTTAAGAGCTTTCTGGGCTAACGCCGGTTCATAAAGCTCTTAACTACTGTGCTCTAAAGTACACTAACACCCATAAACTACCTATGTACCCCTAAACCGAGGTCCCCCCACATCGCAGACACTCGATTAAATTTTTTTAACCCCTAATCTGCCGACCGCCACCTACGTTATCCTTATGTACCCCTAATCTGCTGCCCCTAACACCGCCGACCCCTATATTATATTTATTAACCCCTAACCTGCCCCCCACAACGTCGCAGCCAGCTACCTACAATAATTAACCTCTAATCTGCCGACCGCAAAGAGCCGCCACCTACATTATAGGTATGTACCCCTAATCTGCTGCCCCTAACACCGCCGACCCCTATATTATATTTATTAACCCTTAATCTGCCCCCCTCAACGTCGCCTACACTTATTAACCCCTAATCTGCCGAGCGGACGCACCGCTACTATAATAAAGTTATTAACCCCTAATCCGCCTCACTAACCCTATAATAAATAGTATTAACCCCTAATCTGCCCTCCCTAACATCGCCGACACCTAACTTCAATTATTAACCCCTAATCTGCTGACTGGAGCTCACCGCTATTATAATAAATGTATTAACCCCTAAAGCTAAGTCTAACCCTAACACTAACACCCCCCTAAATTAAATATAATTTTAATCTAACGAAATTAACTTATTAAATAAATTATTCCTATTTAAAGCTAAATACTTACCTGTAAAATAAACCCTAATATAGCTACAATATAAATTATAATTATATTATAGCTATTTTAGGATTAATATTTATTTTACAGGTAACTTTGTATTTATTTTAACCAGGTACAATAGCTATTAAATAGTTAAGAACTATTTAATAGCTAAAATAGTTAAAATAATTACAAATTTACCTGTAAAATAAATCCTAACCTAAGTTACAATTAAACCTAACACTACACTATCAATAAATTAATTAAATAAAATACCTATAATTATCTACAATTAAACCTAACACTACACTATCAATAAATAAATTAAATACAATTCCTACAAATAAATACAATGAAATAAACTAACTAAAGTACAAAAAATAAAAAAGAACTAAGTTACAAAAAATAAAAAAATATTTACAAACATTAGAAATATATTACAACAATTTTAAACTAATTACACCTACTCTAAGCCCCCTAATAAAATAACAAAGCCCCCCAAAATAAAAAAATGCCCTACCCTATTCTAAATTACTAAAGTTCAAAGCTCTTTTACCTTACCAGCCCTGAACAGGGCCCTTTGCGGGGCATGCCCCAAGAAGTTCAGCTCTTTTGCCTGTAAAAAAAAACATACAATACCCCCCCCCAACATTACAATCCACCACCCACATACCCCTAATCTAACCCAAACCCCCCTTAAATAAACCTAACACTAAGCCCCTGAAGATCTCCCTACCTTGAGTCTTCTTCACCCAGCCGAGCCAAATTCTTCATCCAAGCGGAGCAAGAAGAGGTCCTCCATCCGGTAGAAGTCTTCATCCATGCGGGTCAGAAGAGGTCTTCCATCCGATTGAAGTCTTCATGCAAGAGGCATCTTCTATCGGCATCCATCCGGAGCGGAGCGGCAGCATCCTGAAGACCTCCGACGCGGAACATCCATCCTGGCCGACGACTGAACGACGAATGACGGTTCCTTTAAATGACGTCATCCAAGATGGCGTCCCTCGAATTCCGATTGGCTGATAGGATTCTATCAGCCAATCGGAATTAAGGTAGGAATATTCTGATTGGCTGATGGAATCAGCCAATCAGAATCAAGTTCAATCCGATTGGCTGATCCAATCAGCCAATCAGATTGAGCTCGCATTCTATTGGCTGATCGGAACAGCCAATAGAATGCGAGCTCAATCTGATTGGCTGATCACATGAACAAAAGGACACTTGTATAAAAATTGTCTACATACAAGTGGTACCCTTTGTGTATTAGGGGTAAAATCAGGTCCCAGACAATCTTGCCAGTGGCAACCTTTGGGTCTCACAATTTTTAACAAATATATGTAATAAATATCTCTCTCCTAAACACAGATCTCTCTTTTTCTCCCCCCGACAAAAACGCAAGTGAGGAGAGGGAGGGAGATCAACACTGGTCATTTTTTTTACAAATATTGATATGATTAGACAAATGGAATATTTTATTATCATTTTTTTTTTTGGCAAGCTCAGATTGGATGACCCTAGCCTGCCCCTATGATGATGCAGGCTAGGGACGAACCCAGAAGCCCCATGATGCACTGGGCATCGCCATCTTTGAAGCCACATGGGGAAGGAGGGAGGGGGGCTATTTTCATAAAAAAAACATAATTTATGCTTACCTGATAAATGTATTTCTTTCCGGATATGGTGAGTCTATGGAATCATCAATTACTAGTGGGAATATCACTCCTGGCCAGAAGGAGAAGGCAAAGAGCACTACAGCAAAGCTGCTATATATGTCACTTCCGTGGTTTAGAAAGGAGCGCCAAATCTTGGCGAGGTCTGGTGCGGTATAGGTGTGAAAATATGGTATTCTGTCTGAGAAATTGTATAGCGCTATAGCTCAGCTACAATTATGGTAGTTGTGCTGTATAGATGTGTAGGTTTTGATATCTAGATATAAGATCTAAGAGTGGCACAGTTGATACATAAAAGCATTTAATACATATTAAACATATAAAACAAGGGTGTCGTTTAAAATATATTTTAACAGAACGGCAAGAAATAATGTGTAAAAACACATAAACACATAAATATCTATAAAAACACGCGTGTTTTGCTTTTTAGCTGTATGTATAATGTCTCATAAAATTCGTCTCATATATAGTTGTGTTGGCATAAATCTGAAAATAATAAACAATAAAAAATAATAAAAAACAATGAAAAGTAAATAATGTCCAATAATCCCTTCTCAAAGTTAAGAGATATATAAAAAAAGGTTAAGTAGTGTCCAAAAATCCCTTCTCAAAGTTAAGAGATATAAATAGATTTTCACATGTGTATCCAAAAAATAAACTGTCCAAATTTAAGTGTTGTCCAAAAACGTGGTATAAATGAATAGTGCAAATCCAGCAGATTCAAAAGTTCTATTAAAAAAGCTTTGCAAAAAACATTTCAAAGAGACATTTAAAAAACATCAAAATGAAGGTAGAAAAAAAGGTCTATCAAAATATGGTGACAAAGAATAATCCGTGAAGTCAATCCAAAATAGTGATAAAAATAAGTCCAAAAAAGATGTAAAATATCCAAAAGATAAAAAACAAAAAATAAATGATTAGTATGTGCACAAACTAGTGAGAGTGATCCCAAAAAGGGGGCTTATGTGGAGGGGTTATGTTTCCATGTAGAAAAATTATTTGCTGTATAAAAATAAAAAATAGAAAATAAAAATAAGCAAAAATACAAAAATATAAATAAAAATAATCCTAGGGAATCTTCAAACCCTGAAAATAAAAGATAATAACAATAGTGTAATACTGTATTATAATTCAACAATCAAGGAATAAATAGCTCACCATAGCTCTGTCAACGCGTTTCGGCCCTCAAGAGAGGCCTTTATCATAGTCTTGATAAAGGCCTCTCTTGAGGGCCGAAACGCGTTGATTATTTTTATTTATATTTTTGTATTTTTGCTTATTTTTATTTTCTATTTTTTATTTTTATACAGCAAATAATTTTTCTACATGGAAACATAACCCCTCCACATAAGCCCCCTTTTTGGGATCACTCTCACTAGTTTGTGCACATACTAATCATTTATTTTTTGTTTTTTATCTTTTGGATATTTTACATCTTTTTTGGACTTATTTTTATCACTATTTTGGATTGACTTCACGGATTATTCTTTGTCACCATATTTTGATAGACCTTTTTTTCTACCTTCATTTTGATGTTTTTTAAATGTCTCTTTGAAATGTTTTTTGCAAAGCTTTTTTAATAGAACTTTTGAATCTGCTGGATTTGCACTATTCATTTATACCACGTTTTTGGACAACACTTAAATTTGGACAGTTTATTTTTTGGATACACATGTGAAAATCTATTTATATCTCTTAACTTTGAGAAGGGATTTTTGGACACTACTTAACCTTTTTTTATATATCTCTTAACTTTGAGAAGGGATTATTGGACATTATTTACTTTTCATTGTTTTTTATTATTTTTTATTGTTTATTATTTTCAGATTTATGCCAACACAACTATATATGAGACGAATTTTATGAGACATTATACATACAGCTAAAAAGCAAAACACGCGTGTTTTTATAGATATTTATGTGTTTATGTGTTTTTACACATTATTTCTTGCCGTTCTGTTAAAATATATTTTAAACGACACCCTTGTTTTATATGTTTAATATGTATTAAATGCTTTTATGTATCAACTGTGCCACTCTTAGATCTTATATCTAGATATCAAAACCTACACATCTATACAGCACAACTACCATAATTGTAGCTGAGCTATAGCGCTATACAATTTCTCAGACAGAATACCATATTTTCACACCTATACCGCACCAGACCTCGCCAAGATTTGGCGCTCCTTTCTAAACCACGTTTTGACACATATTTTCTAAAAGTGGGCACCTGGGGACCCACTATAGACAGGAGCTATAGGTCCACACTTTCAGCGCTGTAAGAAAACATTGAATATATGTCACTTCCCTTACCCATAACCTCCAGTCATTCGGCCGAAGGAAAAATGGAAAAAGAAGATAACACAAAAGTGTAGAGGTGCCTGAGAAAATAACTGTCTTAAATAAAGGGTGGGCCATGGACTCACCATATCCGGAAATAAATAAATTTATCAGGTAAGCATAAATTATGTTTTCTTTCCTAAGATATGGTGAGTCCATGGAATCATCAATTATAAGAGGACAAATGATAAGGGAGGGACAAGACAGGTAGACCTAAACAGAAGGCACCACTGCTTGAAGAACCCTTCTCCAAAATTAAGCCTCAGCTGAGGCAAAAGTATAAAATTTATAAAACTTTGAAAAAGTATGGAAAGAGGACCAAATTGCAGCCTTGCAAAGCTGCTCCACAGAAGCTGTATTTTTAAATGCCCAGGAAGAAGAAACAGCCCTCGTAGAATGAGCAGTGATTCTCTCAGGAGGTTGCTGTCCAGCAGTCTCATAGGCCAAACGAATAATACTCCTTAGCCAGAGAGAAATAGTCGTAGCTTTCTGACCCTTGCACTTCCCAGAAAAACAAACAAACAAACAAAGCAGAAGATTGACGAACGTCCTTAGTCTTCTGAAGATAGAACTTCAATGCAGGCACCTTAGGAGAAGAAGAATTAGAACACAAAGAAGGAACCACAATCTCCTGATAAATATTCTTGTTTGAAACAACATTAGGTAGGAAACCTAATTTAGTATGTACAACCACCTTATCAGAATGAAAAATAAGATTAGGAGAATCAAGCTGCAGAGCCGAGGATTCCAAAACTCTCAGAAATAGCAACAAGAAACAAAACCTTCCAAGATAAAATCTTGATATCTAAGGAATGCATAGGTTCAAACAGAGCCCACTGTAAAACTCTAAGAACAAGGTTAAGACTCCAGGGAGGAGTAACGGGCTTAAACACAGGCCTAATCCTAACCTGACAAAAAGGTTGCACATCTGGCGCATCCGCCAAACACTTATGCAACAAAATAGACAACACAGAAATCTGACCTTTCAGAGTACTAGCTGACAAATCCTTCTCCAGACCCTCCTGGAGAAAAGACAAAATCCTAGGAATCCTGACTCTACTCCAAGAGTAGCCTCTGGATTCACAACAATACAGATATTTACGCCATATCTTATAGTAAATCTTTACAAAAAATTCAGAGGCAGGAGCACTACAGCTGAAGGTGGATAGAGCGATTAGTAAATACAACTAAGTGACTAGTGCGTAAAGTGATACAAATAATTGATACAAGTGACCAATGTGTAAATTGATACAAATAATTAATAAAAAGTTACTGATACTATATATCAGGTGTGAGGAGTATATAACTCCAAACAAGTGTATATTATGTGATACAATGAATAAGGTGATTCCAGTAAATCAAATAAAAAATGCCAGGACTAAATAAATCAATAATAATGCAAGTAAATAATAATAATGGCTATGCCACAATTTAATACATCAGTTATAAAATGCTAGCACTAATTGATATGAACGGACGTCTCCGTTAACTATATGGGAAGAGGTTGCCACCACATAATAATAAAAACTGCAGGAAAGAGAGCCAGTACAATAGTCTCAGTCTATAAACAATGTCTTATTGGTAAACAAAGTTGTTAGAATCCGAATAAATAAAGAATTTGCGAGCAAACGGCAGGCTTACCCCCAGGCTGTACACACTCTGTTGTCTCTGCGAGTGAAATTACAGCCGTAGCGGGATGACGTCACTTTTATGGGCGCTGTCCTGGATGAACAGTCTGATTGGTCCTTTTTCGGAACAGCTTGAAGAATGCGACTGCCGTTATCCACAACACAGAGTATCTGCACTTTAGTGACTGACAGCACGCACGGTACTCTTAGAGGGTAGTGTGTGGAAGAGGCAGGTTATGAGGTATTAAGCAGTATTTCCAATTAAATTTAATTCCTATTAAAGAGTATAGCTTTCATATTAAAAAATAACTATTTTATGTATGATAATACATTTTATCTACAGATAGAAGGTACGGCTATGGGCACGAGGTTTGCACCAAGTAACGCCAACCTTTTTGTTGGCAGTTGGGAAGAATCTTTCTTCCAGGAGGGTAACTATTGTGCAGACCTCGTGCTCTATAGACGGTACATTGATGATGTCCTGATAATATGGAGAGGGTCCGAATCAAAACTACAAAATCTGTTTATGGACATGAATTTCAATGATAGGGGTTGACAATTTACTTTCAATTACAGTAAGGAAAAAGTGGTCTTTTTGGACCTAGAAATTATGGCTATCAATAACACCTTGGAAACAAGAACCCATTTTAAGGAGGTTGACTCCAATAGTTTTATACATGCTAGTAGTTGTCACCTCCAACAATGGAAAGATAATATTCCTGTGAGCCAAAGTCTGAGGGTTAGGAAAAATTGTTCCAGGCTTTCAGACTTCGAGAACCAAATTGGTATTCTAATTGAGAAATTTAAAGATAGGGGCTATAATGATGAGGTTGTTAATAAGGCCATGATAAGGGCAAGAGAAACTGATAGGAAATCTATCCTCTCATATAAACAAAAGAATTCTAAGAAAAACCCAGAAGCAATTGATGTACCCTTTGTCTTGGAATATAGTGTAGACCATGGCATAAAGAGAAGGATTTTAAATAAGCATTGGGCTATACTTAAAGCAGATCCTATATTGGGGGGAATTACTCCCATACAAACCAAGACTGATTTTTAGAAAAACAAAAAACTTCAAATCAATTCTGGCACCCAGTGCTCGTGATGTAAATAAAAAACAGTGTTCTACGCAAAAGAATGTACATGGAGAGAGGATATCAGGCTTCTTCCCCTGCTACTCCTGTAAGGCTTGTAAACACAGTGATAAAAGAAGTATAGTAACTGTTCATAAGTCAGGAGGAGAAATTATTATCAAAGATTGCATCAGATGCACTACTAAGGGGGTCATTTACGTTCTCACATGCACGTGCAATTTGATGTATTTTGGAGAAACTAAAAGAATGATCAGGGATAGAATAAGGGAGCATCTCCTGTGTATAGAGAAGGGATCTGAGGATACTAACCTCTACAAGCACTTTAAACAAGTACATAGTGGCAGAACTAAAGACTTAAAATATTGGGGAATATTACAAGTCAAGCAGAATTGGAGAGGTGGCAATATAGAAAAATTCTTAAAATTGAAAGTCTGAATTTATTTATAGATATGATACGCTATTCCCTGCTGGCCTAAATTCTGAGTTGGACATTTCCCCATTTTTACTGGATTAAAATTGTCTATTGGACTAATATTGATTGGTTCTACATCTGTCAGTTTATGAAGTTAATGGAATACTATATGATATATGTGAGATCCTTCTGCTTCCCACCCCCCTTCCCTCCCCATCCCCTTTGAAATATATATATATAAAAAAAAATTAGTCTTAAATTTTAGATTTTGTATTTATTCTTTTATAGACTTTTACCTGTCAAATTTTCATACCGATATTTTAATGATAATTGTAAAGAATTTATTTTGTAGTTATGTAATATTATAATGTTTGTAACACACATCACTATTGCACTTTATGAAATTATATTCTTTTTACTCTAAGGATTTTATTTTTAATTTTATTTTTTGTTTAGCTATTAAGAATTCTATGTGGAGAAATAGCAATTATTTGGTTGCCTTAAATATATAGGTTGCCATTACCACCTTTAAAGCCATACCACCTTAAAGCTACCAATTGAATCTGACCAATGAAAATTGGGATACACCTTTAAAAAGGTGCACATGTTGCAACTGATTTATCTTGAAAAAGCCCTGTATAGGGAGAAACGTGTTGATGTAGTTGCAACCTAAAGAACTCATTTACTTCTTGTGTAGCTGGAGCTACAACCTCTACTTTCACTACTTTGGGACTTTGACACCTGTGATTGTTGTTTGCCAACCAACACTGTTTGCAGACCCTGTTTGAAAGAATTGGGACAATCGCTCTTAAAGTCAGCATGCTTTAATAAGCCAGCAAGACCAAAATTGTATGTTGGCACACACTGGAAACTACCAATCCGGCTTACAGTAAGGTCACTGACCCTTTGTAATTGGAAATACTGCTTAATACCTCATAACCTGCCTCTTCCACACACTACCTTCTAAGAGTACCGTGCGTGCTGTCAGTCACTAAAGTGCAGATACTCTGTGTTGTGGATAACGGCAGTCGCAATCTTCAAGCTGTTCCGAAAAAGGACCAATCAGACTGTTCATCCAGGACAGCGCCCATAAAAGTGACGTCATCCCGCTACGGCTGTAATTTCACTCGCAGAGACAACAGAGTGTGTACAGCCTGGGGGTAAGCCTGCCGTTTGCTCGCAAATTCTTTATTTATTCGGATTCTAACAACTTTGTTTACCGATAACACATTGTTTATAGACTGAGACTATTGTACTGGCTCTCTTTCCTGCAGTTTTTATTATTTTTTATGTGGTGGCAACCTCTTCTCATATAGTTAACGGAGATGTCCGTTCATATCAATTAGTGCTAGCATTTTATAACTGATGTATTAAATTGTGGCATAGCCATTATTATTTACTTGCATTATTATTGATTAATTTCGTCCTGGCATTTTTTATTTGATTTACTGGAATCACCTTATTCATTCATTGTATCACATAATATACACTTGTTTGGAGTTATATACTCCTCACACCTGATATATAGTATCAGTAACTTTTTATTAATTATTTGTATCAATTTACGCATTGGTCACTTAGTTGTATTTACTAATCGCTCTATCCACCTTCAGCTGTAGCGCTCCTGCCTCTGATTTTTTTGTATTTATTGTATGACCTATGATAGGGACTCCTAGGTTTTTTCAGGAGTTTGGTGGTCTCACCCTGCGCTCATTTTATATCCATTTTCTGGTTTTATAGTAAATCTTTCTTGTCACAGGTTTACGAGCCTGAATCATGGTCTCAATGACCGACTCTGAAAACCCGCGCTTAGATAAAATCAAGCGTTCAATCTCCAAGCAGTCAGCTTCAGAGAAACAAGATTTGGATGAAGAAAATGACCCTGAAGTAGAAGGTCCTTCCTTAGAGGGAGTCTCCACGGAGGTAGAGACGACATTTCCACTAGATCTACATACCAGATCCTGCAAGGCCACTCCAGCGCTATGAGAATCACCAACACCCTCTGCTTGATCCGAGCAATGACTCTTGGCAGGAGAGCGAAAGGAGGAAATATGTATGCTAGACTGAAATTCCAAGGAACCGCCAGAGCATCTATCAAGAAAGCCTGTGGATCCCTTGACCTTGAGCCGTACCTCAGAAGCTTAGCATTATGCCGAGAAGCCATGAGATCCCTGATCTGGCTGCCCCCAATTAAGGATGAAAGGTCTGTCGACTCCCAATTGTCCACTCCTGGGATGTGGATCGCAGAAAGTTGTGAGACTCCTCCCACTGGATTAACAGGGCCACCTCTGACATGGCCAAGGAACTCCGAGTTCCCCCTTGGTGATTGATGTACACCACCGAAAGTTAAGTTGTCCGACTGGAACCTGATAAACCGGGCTAAGGCTAGCTGAGGCCAGGCCAGTAGAGCATTGAAGATCGCTCTCGGTTCTAGAATGTTTATAGAGAGAACTGATTTCTCCCGAGTCCAAAGACCCTGAGTCTTCAATGACCCCCAAATTGCTCCCCAACCTAGAAGGCTGGCATCCGTGGTCACAATCACCTAGAAAGGTCTGCGAAAGCAAGTTCCCTGGGTGAGGTGATCCTGAGACAACCACCAAAGAAGAGAGTCCCTTGTCACCTGACCCAGAACTATCTGCGGAGACAAATCCACATAGTCCCCATTCTATTTCCTTAACATGCATAACTGCAGAGGTCTGAGATGGAACGGAATGATGTTCATGGAAGCTACCATCAGACCAATTACCTCCATACATAGAGCCACTGACGGCCAAGGAGAGGACTGAAGGACAAGACAACAGTCTGTCAGGAATATCTCCATTAGTAGGGAGTCTATTATGGTCCCTAAAAACACTACTCTTGTGGCTGGAATCAGAGAACTCTTTCCCAGATTTACCGTCCAACCATGGGAGCGAAGAAAAGACAACAAGATCTTTGTATGAGTTTGCTAGATGAAAAGACGGCGCCTGAACCAGAATGTCGTCCAGATAAGGTGCTACTGCAATGCCCCGAGACCGGATCACTGCAAAAAGAGCCCCCAGGATCTTTGAGAAAATTCTGGGAGCTGGGGCAAGGCCCAAAGGAAGAGCTACAAACTGGAAATGATTGTCTAAGAAAGCAAACCTTAGAAAATTGTGATGATCCCGGTGAATGGGAACATGAAGGAACGCATCCTTTAAGTCTATGGTTGTCATAAACTGACCTTGAATCTAAGGAAGAATGGAACGTATAGTCTCCATCTTGAAGGACGGTACTCTGAGAAACTTGTTTAAACACTTTAGGTCTAAAATAGGTCTGAAAGTCCCCTCTTTCTTGGGAACCACAAATCGATTTGAATAAAATCCCAGACCCTGTTCCTGCGGAGGAACTGGAACTATAAATCCCAGGGCAAAAAAGATCCTTGATACAATTTAAGAACACCTCTCTCTTTATCTGGTCTACATATAATCTTGAGAGAAGAAACCTACCTCTGGGAGGAAAAGTCTTGAATTCTATCTTGTACCCCTGAGATACAATTTCCACCGCCAACAGGTCTGGGACATCTCATATCCAAGCCTGAGCAAATTGAAAAAGCCTGCTCCCTACTAGATCCGTTCCTGGATCGGGGGCCGACCCTTCATGCTGACTTGGAGTCAGTCGCAGGCTTCTTAGACTGTTTCCCCTTGTTCCAAGACTGACCAGACTTCCAGGAAGACTTGGATAGTTTCCTGCTTGGAAGAGGAAGCGGAGGGTTTACCTCTAAAGTTATGAAAGGAAAGAAAATTACTCTGACGCCCTTTCTGCTTATTCTTCTTATCCTGAGGAAGAAAAGATCCCTTTACTCCTGTGATATCTGAAAAAAATTCATCCAAACCAGGCCCAAACAAGGTCTTATTCCCTTATAGGAAATAGCTAATAGCTTAGAAGAAACATCCGCATACCAGGATTTTAACCAAAGGGCTCTGCGAGCTAGAACAGCAAAACCATACATTTTTGCTCCCAGTTTAATGACCTGTAAGGAAGCATCCGAAATAAAGCAATTGGCTTACCTTAAGATCCTTAATCCTGTCCTGGATCTCCTTAAGAGGAGTATCTGTCTGAATAGAATCAGACAAAGCATCAAATCATGTATAGTTGATGCAAAGAGGTTTGCAAAACGAAAGAAAAGACTGCTTATCTCTAAGTGATTATATCACCAAAACCCACAGATATAAGGAATCAAATGTTTGTAATAAAATTGTCTCAAAAAACAACATTCAAACTCAAAAAAGCTTTATTGTTGACAAGAAATTTTAGTCCAGCTGGACTCGTACACACGCACACACTGGTTAAAAATAGCTCAAACTCAAAGACTTGTTTGCAAGTTGCCTGATATGCAATCAAAAGCGTTAAATATAATAAATTGACTGCAATCTTAAGACAAAGTAAAGGTATCCCTCATATGTGATTATATGCTAAGATTGCAATAACATAAATATTGTGCAGGATAGTTAAAACAGTAACGGTTTTAGCCCCAAATGTTGTGCCAAAATTTTAATTGCCACAATATATGAAAATATAACAATAGGAGACATACACTCCACCGGTATGTTGCTTATAAATTTATGCCAGTTATGTAGTAAATATTTTACAAGCAAAGGTTATTGAGTGTAATTTATATATAGTATATCACAGGGACAAAATACGGCTATGTGAGTTAACAAATTAGGTTTCATATGTAAATACTGTCATAATAGTAATTTAAACCACATCTGAAAAAAGTGAAAACATGCCCTGTCAGTTATAACATTAACCAACGATATAACTATATTGCTAAATATACCCAATTGCTTGAAATAGATATTATCAAGATACTGTGAGCAATAAGTTGCTTGTTCGTTGTAGCAAACGTCTTAAATAAAAAAACATTCTTAAATAAATTTTCCCTTTAAAATTACCAAATCAAGAAAACATACCCCAGGTAACACTCTACACCTCAGCAGAAATACTTTGGTGCCCTACCTGTCCTGCAACCCGCAGCAAACTGAGGAAAAAAATGATCCTGTTTATAATCCAGATTTCCAGAGAAGCAAAAACAGCAAGAAGCCTATTAAACAGCAGAGTCATCTGAAATATGCGCACCTCGCTCTTACAGGAAGTGAAAAAAGAAAATTTATGCTTACCTGATAAATGTATTTATTTTTTGACACAATGAGTCCACGGATCATCTTAATTACTAATGGGATATTCACCTCCTGGTCAGCAGGAGGAGGCAAAGAGCACCACAGCAGAGCTGTTAAATAGCTCCTCCCTTCCCTCCCACTCCAGTCATTCGACCGAAGTTAGGAAGAGAAAGGAAAAGCCAAGGTGCAGAGGTGTCTAAAGTTTACATAATCCAATCAACAGTATGGGAAGACAGCACCTGTGTATAGTTGTACCTGTGGCAAGGAGCAGGACCATAACTAAGAACCAGTGTGTGGTTTGAAACTTTGTCATTTGCTTTATGGACCCTGTGATAAAGAAATAAAGGTCTTTTAAATTTAACCTGGAGGCTGGAAATCCATTCATTGAAGATTACATAACCCACAACCTGTCTACAAGAACAGGACGGGCCGTGAACTCATTGTGTCAAAAAAGAAATACATTTATCAGGTAAGCATACATTTTCATTTCTTTTTTAAGACACGATGAGTCCACAGATCATCTTAATTACTAATGGGATTCAATACCCAAGCTAGAGTACACAGATGATACGGAAGGGACAAGACAGGGAACCTAAATGGAAGGCACCACTGCTTGAAGAACCTTTCTCCCAAAAACAGCTTAAACCGAGGCAAAATTATCAAATTTGTAGAACCTTGAAAAAAATTAAAAGAAAAGGACAAAGTTGATGCCTTGCAAATCTGTTCCACAGAAGCTTAATTTCGAACGCCCATGAGGAAGCAACAGCCCTAGTGGAATGAGCCGTCACTCTCTCAGGAGGCTGTTGTCCAGCAGTTTCATATGCAAAACGTATGATACTCTTTAGCCAAATACAAAGATAAGAAGCCGAAGCTTTCTGTTCCTTGCGTTCCCCAGAGAAAACCACAAACAAAGAAGAAAACTGACAAAAGTCCTTAGTCGCCTGCAGGTAAAACTAACTCACAGACCACGTCCAAATTGTGCAGAAGCCTTTCCTTCTGAGAAGAAGGATTGGGACACAAAGAAGGAACAACAATCTCCTGATTAATGTGCCGCTCAGAAACAACCTTAGGGAGAAATCCCAATGTAGTACGTAAAACTACCTTATCTGAATGAAAATAAGATAAGGAGACTCACACTGTAATGCCGAGAGCTCTGGCACTTCTCCGAGCAGAAGAAATAGCAACAAGAAATATAACATTCCAAGATAACAATTTCATATCTAAGGAATGCATAGGCTCAAACGTAGCCCTTTGAAAATTTTTGAAAACTAAATGTAGACTCCATGGAGGAGTAAATGAGTTGAACACAGGCCTGATCCTGACTAAGGCCTGACAAAATGATTGTACATCTGGGACAGCTGCCAGACGTTTGTGAAACAAAATAGACAAAGCAGAGATTTGACCCTTTAGGGAACTTGACGATAAACCCTTCTTCAAACCCTCTTGGAGAAAAGACAAAATTCTAGGAATCCTAACGCTACTCCATGAGTAAGCCTTGGATTCGCACCAATAGAGATATGTACGTCATATCTTATGGAAAATCTTTCTAGTTACAGATTTACGAGTCTGAATCATGGTCTCTATGACCGAGTCAGAAAACCCCTGCTTGGATAAAATTAAGCGTTCAAACTCCAAGCAGTCAGCTTCAGAGAAACTAGATTTGGGTGAAGGAAGGGCCCTTGAATTAGAAGGGCCTTCCGCAACTGAAGTCTCCAGGGTGGCAGAGATGACATGTCCACCAGATCCGCATACCGAATCCTGCGAGGCCAAGCCGGTGCAATAAGGATCACCGATGACCTCTCCTGCTTTATCCGAGCAATGACCCGAGGAAGAAGAGCAAACAGAGGAAATAGGTATGCTAGACTGAAGGTCCAAGGAACCGCCAGAGCATCTATCAGCTCCGCCTGGGGGTCCCTGGACCTCGACCCGTATCTCGGGAGTTTGGCATTCTGTCGAGATGCCATGAGATCTAATTCTGGCTGACCCCACCTGAGAATCAGGCTGGAAAACACTTCCGGATGGAATTCCCACTCCTCCGGATGAAAGGTCTGCCTGCTCAGAAAGTCCGCCTCCCAGTTGTCCACCCCTGGGATGTGGATCGCCTACAGGCAACAAGAATGAGCCTCCGCCCACTGAATTATCTTGGTTACCTCTGTCATCGCTAAGGAACTCCTCGTTCCTCCCGGATGATTGATGTAAGTTCAATGAAGTTATGTTGTCCAACTGGAACCTGATAAACTGGACCGAGGCTAACTGAGGCCAGGCCAGAAGAGCATTGAAGATCGCTCTCAGCTCCAGGAAGTTTATAGGAAGAACAGACTGCGACTGAGTCCACACTCCCTGGGACATTAGGGAACCCTAGACTGCTCCCCCCTAGAAGGTTGGTGTCTGTTGACACAATTACCCAAGATGGTCTGCAAAAGCAGGTTCCCTGGGAAAGATAATCCAGAGACAACCACCATTGAAGAGAATCCCTTGTCTCCTGCTCCAGTAGTATTCTAGGAGACAAATCCACATAATCTCCGTTCCATTGCCTGAACACGCAGAGATCTGAGATGGAACCGAGCAAACGGGATGATGTCCACTGCTGCTACCATCAGCCCGAATAATTCCATGCACTAAGCCACTGATGGCCGCGGAGTGGACTGAAGGGCTAAACAAGAATCGAAAATCTTCGATTTCCTATCTTCTGTCAGAAACAGCTTCATTGATAGGGAATCTATTAAGTTTCCCAAGAAGTAACCCTTGTCTTTGGGACTAAAGAACTCTCACCCAAATTTACCTTCCACTTGTGAAACCACAGGAACGATAACACTGTGTCCGTGTGGGATCTTGCTTGTTGTAAGGATGACGTTTGGACTAGGATGTCGTCCAGATAGGGCGCCAATGCAATGCCCCTTAACCAAAGCACCATCAACAATGATCCCAGAACCCTAAAAAAATTCTGGGGGCTGTGGCAAGACCGAAGGGAAGAGCCACAAATCGGCAGTGTTTGTCTAGGAAGGCAAACCTTAGAAACTTGTGATGATCCCTGTGAATAGGAACATGCAGATATGCATCCTTTAATTCCAAGGTCGATATAAATTGACCCTCTTGGATCAAAGGTAGAATGGAACAAATAGTTTCCATCTGAGGACAGTACTCCTTTTAGACCTTTGAGATCTAAAATAGGTCTTAAGGCTCCCTCTTATTTGGGAACTACAAACAAGTTGGAATAAAGTCCCAGACCCTGGTCCTGAAACCGAACAGGAACTATCACTCCCATGCCAGAGAGGTCTCCTACGCAAAGTAAGACCACCTCTCTTCTACTGCATATAATCATGAAAATAAAAACCTATCCCTGGGAGAAAAAGTCCTGAACTCTATTTTGTATCCCTGGGATATCGAATCCCCCTGGATTAGGGACAGGCCTGTCATGCTGACTTTGATTCACCAGCAAGATTCTTGGATTGCTTTCCCCTATTCCAAGCTTGACTGGGTAAAGTTTGGACAGCTCCTGCTTGAAAGAAAGAGCTTAACCATATCCTGTGAAAGATCGAAAGGAACTAAACTATACGGACAACTGCTTTATTATCCGGAGGGAAGGAATGACCCTTACCTCTTGAAAAATCAGAGAGAATTTCCGTTAAAACAGGTCCAAACAAGGTCTTTCCCTTGTAGGGAATCACAAAAAGTCTATACTCCGATGAGGCATCCGCAGACCAATATCTATCCTCAAACGCTCTGCGGTCCTGTGGCAACTCTGACATACACCCAATCCCTGAGTACCATTGACAAGACTCCTTGATAGAGTCTGCTATCACTGGGAAAAAGGGGGAAACCCAATTTCTCCCTAACCTTTTAATCATCCTTGTAAAGGTTACTGGACTTATTAGGACTGAATACGCCGGTGATGTCGTCGTCGTCCAGGGAAAACAAAGACCTCCCAAAGTAACAAACGGAGGTGTTCAAATTTAAACTGAAAGAAAAACAGTTCAGTATCAAGCAAAGGAAGTACACAGACAGAGTCTGAGATTTTTCCCCTAAATACCACCGAAGAATCCTCCTCTTCAGGCTTCAGAGAAGAAAATTCGGAATAGCTACTTAAATACCAATCCTCAAGTGTTTTCCTGTATCATGGGAAAAGCACAGACAACGTATCAGAGATCGCTCCAACGATCTTAGGAAGCAATGTCTAGACAAGAAAATTCCAGGTGGAATTTGTGAGGAAAAAAATGCAGGGCACTGTATGAGATGGCTATATAAAAAACGTTACTGTCTCTTTAATCTTAAAGAGAAACTTTTTTATGTAAGTGGCAGTTCTCTTACAACAAAGAAAAACAGATAAAATATGATTAATCAAGTAACAGTTCTTTATGTGTTACAAAAGTTAAGAGAAAATTCTTTTATTTGAGTGGCAGTTCCCTAACAACATAGGGAACAGATAAAGGATGATTAATCATGCAAAATCTTAACTTTTTAAAAAAAAAAAACCATAAAAAAAACGTTATTGTCTCTTTAAATTGTAAAAGAGAAACTTTTTTATTTAAGTGGCAGTTCTCTTCATAATCATGTAAAGACTTAATATTTTTAACACATAAAAAACTGTTACTGTCTCTTTAAATTTTAAAACAGTTTTTTATTTTTTTTATTTTAACTTTACTGTGGGCAGAAATGGCTGAGAAGGAATAAGAGAATTATAAAAAAAACCTCTACACCTCAGCTAAACCCAGCTGAGGTGTATGTTAGCCTTTGTGCACAAATTGAGTCAGTGGAAGCGTTTTCTAAAATGCAATCACTCTGACCTAAAGTCTTTATTAAAGAAGCGATGTAACTAGAAACTTCAGCACTGAGCTGACATTGATAAGTCAACAGCTGACATACATTTAGGCATATGCTCGCTCATATCCACTTCTGTGAGCAGTAGTAATCCCACAAGGGGTGCGCTTCGCTAAATGACTAAGTGTTCACATAACCCCAAGCACCGACATCTATCCCTGTCTTCCGATAACCAGAAGTATTAAAGAAGAAGGCCCGCAACCAATTTGGCACCACACAAGCTCCGCCCATTGTGGGCGTTTGAATATGCAGTTCCCGGTCACCATTATTAGTTACAAAATACCATAAGCAGACTATCAGCTTCCTTTTTGTCAGATAGCTACTGGCTAAAAAGTTACTGCGTAACACCCTCACACTGAGCCTCTCTGCCCACTGTTTGAAATATGTAATCTCCAGGTCGGTTTATTAGACATGAAACCGCCGGGAGAAAAGATGTCACCTGATACATTTTAGCCCTAGTGCCTGCATCAAAACTTAAATATATTCTCAATAACGGAGTGTATATCGGTAAGGTATAAAACCCAGGTCCCCAGCATCCTAGGAACTATTGCTAACCATTGAGCTAGGGAGACACATATGGCCTATAGCCCCAGTGCTTGCATCCAAGCTGCCCTGTTTGTGTCCCTTAATACACTAGGACATCTATCTCCTTCACAATGAGGTCTGTGTAAAAAATTAAAGTGCCCAAACTTTTTCTGAGTTGTCACTTATACCCCCAGAAATAAAGTCAGCACTTACCTCATCTTCTGCCTGGCAGCAAGGCAGTTCCCAGGTTTAGGAGGTCCTCTCCCTCCCATGGACCTGCAATTAAACTAAAGTCCTGAGTAAATATCCCTCAGGTTTTCAGTGTAAGGGCAGCATCAGTATGTGGGAGGCGCAGTGAGAATTATGTCCCACAAGTTCCCATTGCTCTAACGCCACCAAAAGCTCTACTGAAGAGACTGATATGGACTACGGCTACACCCTAGAACAAAGCAGCACGCTCTGGCACTACTTTAAAAATAATAAACTCTTGATTGAAGAATCTAATCTAACACCTCACTTTAACTCTTCCTATCACTAACGTAGGCAAAGAGAATGACTGGGGTGAGAGGGAAGGGAGCAGCTATTTAACAGCTCTGCTGTGGTGCCCTTTGCCTCCTCCTGCTGACCAGGAGGTGAATATCCCATTAGTAATTAAGATGATCCGTGGACTCATCGTGTCTTAAAAAAGAAAAAGCGCCAAAAAAACCTCTGACATCAAAGAATCAGAACCTCCCTAAAAGGGGCGGTCCCACAGCAAACAAAAAAGCCATTATTTTTAAAACAACTTTCTTGAAAACGGACTTAGAAACAAACAATAAACCCCTCCCCCCAAAAAAAGTACATAATCTGTTACTAAAAACAGATCCTTACTGAGCCATCAATAAAATAAATAACTCCTCACACTAACAGTGCCTGCAAAAACTGCCATAAAAACTTGCACCCTGACAGGAATAATAAAAAACGATCCCCCTGCAGCGTTTCAGCTGAATAAGTGCCAAATTGTTCCCTGCTTCATAGAAAAATAAAATTGGCACTTACCTTAATATTCATCTGTCCGGCAGCCGGACAGCTCACCTGGTTTGAGAGGATGCCATCCCTCACATGGACCTGTGGAAATACAGAAAGACTGAGTAAACATTTTGGGAAAACGCAGTGAGGATTATGCCCCACAAGTTCCCAACTGCTTAAAAGCCACCACTGCCCTACTGAAGAGACTAACATGGTCTAAGGCCAGACCCTATAGAAAGATCAGAGCAAACCTACTCTGCTTTAAAATAAAAAAAATCTTGATTGTAGATAAGACACCAAAACTTCACCTCCTCCTTGCACCGCAGGCAAAAAGAGAATGACTGGGGGTTATTGGTAAGAAAAATGAGACATATATAGCAGCTTTCCTGTAGTGCTCTTTGCCTCCTACTGCTGGCCAGGAGTGATATTCCCACTAGTTATTGATGATTCCATGGACTCACCATATCTTAGGAAAGAAATTCATATATTTGTATTACTTTTTTATTAATTATGTTATTTAACCCACCGAGGCACTTAGCACACTTACAGAGCATCAGAAGCCTGCTGATGGCTTCCGATGCTCTGCCTGACTGCTGGGCTCCACGTGAAGTGAAAACCGGAAGTGATCGCTCAGGGGGAACGATCAAAACGGAGGCTGGCAGTCAGGAACAGTATTGCAGGATGCCTCAACATCGAGGCATCGCTGCAATAATGTTTGAGCGGCTGAAAGCGATTTCGATCGCTTCCACAGCTCAGAATACCCGAGGATGTCAGGCACGTCCTTGGTCGTTAACTGACAACCTTTGGAGGACGTGCATGACACGTACTCGGTCGCCAAGGGGTTAATAAAAACAGCAATGAGTTTCTCAGCCCACCAATGGCTGTTTCATCAAGCCTGATGAAACAGCCATTGGTTGGCTGAGAAACTTGTTGCTGTTTTTATTTGTTTTTATTAAAGTGAGTTTTTAAACTTACCACTTGCTGCCATCCACACCATTATTGAATGATACAAGAACATTCTGGGACATAGTATCCTGATCCATCCCACATTTGTTGGGAGTGTTGCCAGAGGCCAGTCTGCTGGATAACTGTTTGATTCCAGCCTGCATTACTTGCACCAAGAGGGGGGCCTTACTAAATGTGAGTGGAATATCTCTTGCACATCTTCACACTAGTACATACAATACTAGGCCATGTGGCGCCTACAGATTACTGATCCCTGGATCTCGGCCTACAATCCATTCACAGATAGCAGCCTGGACCTGGATCACATTGTTTTCAAAGACATACTCTACACCGATATATCTGACTGGTCACTTATATACTATTTATGTCCATTTTGTGTTTATTTGTCTTACCAAAAGTTTTGTTTGTTTTTCCCCAATTGCACACTTTTTGAATTGTATATTATACCCCTATTTGATGTATATAAATATTTATCTATCTATCGTCCTGACCCAGGGCGCTATATATATATATATATATATATATATAAATAAAACACACATACATATTAAAGTGGATATTCATGTAAGTGCGATTTTTGCTTTAGGACTACACACACACACATATATATATATATATATATATATATACACACACACACACACACACATACACACATTACATATATATATATATATATATATATATATATATATATATATATATATATATATATATATAATAGCTCATTGTGTAAACCATTTACAAATCTAAACTTTACCAACAGTGATTCAACCTACTCCCAGCTGATGAGTGGCAAAACCACGAAACAGCTGTCCTGGGATTGGTTAGAATCACTGTACTAACCCTAGCTAAGCATAAAAGCTGTGTAATGCAGCAGTGCTATGGCGTAAAGGGAAGTCTGTCTTTAAAAAGCAGGCTAAAAGTAAAAAGGTGAGTCATTGTGAACCTCATTTGCATATCTTACCCAGATTCCTTTGCTGCATTGGAAACAGTGTAGTCAGAGAGTTTCTGGTTTTAAAGCAAGTCTTCTGACTCGTTTAGATTTGTAAATGGCTTACACAATGAGTTATTGTACACACACACACATATATATATAAAAAAATTCCCACTTAAGTCACTTTCATTTATGAACTTGAGAATACATACTGAGGCACCAAGTGTGTATTTTTTATATTCCCTCTCGCAGACTTTATACTCCTTTATCCAACAGCACCCCTTAAAAAACATTTTTCAATGAATGTTTGTTCTTTGTTATTTTAGGCGGGTACGCCCTTAAAGGGAACAATATAAGAATGGAGTTTATATTATCATAAACTTTTTATTTCTTGTATGTATATTTTTTTGTGTTTATTCCTTAATAAAAATGATTAAAAAAATACAGCTAGATTACGAGTTTTGCGTTATGATTGAAAAAGCATTGTTAGGCTTCATAACGATGCTTTTTCCCTAATGCCACTATTACAAGTCTTGTTAGAATAGGTGTACCACACAACTTTTTGGCCGTCATGCAAAGTCAATACATCACTTTTAAAAAAGTCCTTTTTTAATGGGACTCCCATAGTGCCGGTATTACGAGTTTTGCGGTGAGGACAAAAAGTGAGCGGTATAGCCTAAAATGACAAGATCCATACTGCCATCTAAAGTCAGCAGTTATGAGTTTTACGCTACAAAGCTGTACCATAAAACTCATAACTAAACAATGTACACTAACACCCATAAACTACCTATTAACCCCTAAACCGAGGCCTTCCCGCATCGCAAATACTAAAATAAAAATATTAACCCCTAATCTGCCACTCCGGACATCGCCCCCACTTAAAAAATGTATTAACCCCTATTCCGCCGCTCCCCAACATCGTCACCACTATAATAAACCTATTAACCCCTAAACTGCCGCCCTCCCGCATCGCAAACACTAATTAAGTATTATTAACCCCTAATCTGCCGTCCGCCAACACCGCCGCTATAATAAACCAATTAACCACTAAACCGCAAGCCCCCCACAACAAAATATACTAAAATAAACTATTAACCCCTAAACCTCTGGCCTCCCACATCACTACATAAATATATTAACCCCTAAACCTAACGTAACCCTAAGCCTAACCCTAACTTAAATATAATTAAAATAAATCTAAATAAAACTTACAATTATTACCTAAATAATTGCTATTTAAAACTAAATACTTACCTATAAAATAAACCCTTAGCTTGCTACAAAATAACTAATAGTTATATTGTAGCTAGCTTAGGTTTTATTTCACAGGTAAGTTTGTATTTATTTTAACTATTTTTTAACTACCTAGTTAAAATAAATACAAATTTACCTGTAAAATAAAACCTAACCTGCCTTACACTAAAACCTAACATTACAATAAAATAAATTAAATTAATAAAATACAATTATCTAAATTACAAAAAAAAATTAAACACTAAATTACACAAAATAAACGAAATTATCAAAAATAAAAACAAATTACTCCTAATCTAATAGCCCTATCAAAATAAAAAAGCCCCCCCCTCCAAAAAAAAAAATAAAAAAATCCTAGCCTACACTAAACTGCCAATGGCCCTTAAAAAGGGCCTTTTGCGGGGCATTGCCCCAAAGAAATAAGCTATTTTACCTGTTATAAAAAATACAAACACCCCCAAAAGTAAAACTCACCACCCACACACCCAAACAAAAACCTATTTAAGTAAACCTAAGCTAACCAATGCCCTGAAAAGGGCATTTGGATGGGCAGTGACCTTAAAAAGGGCATTTAGCTCTTTTACATTGCCCAAACCCTAAGCTAAACATAAAACCCACCCAAAAAACCCTTAAAAAACACTAACCCCCGACAATCCACTTACAGTTTTCAAAGACCAGACATCCATCCTCATCCAGACGGCAGAAGACTTCATCCAGACGGCATCTTCTATCTTCATCCATCCGGCGCGGAGCGGGTCCATCTTCAAAACATCCGGCACGGAGCATCCTCTTCTTATGATCGTTTGCTGGAAAATTAAGTTTCCCTTTAAGTGACGTCATCCAAGATGGCGTCCCTTACATTCCGATTGGCTGATAGAATTCTATCAGCCAATAGGAATTAAAGGGGAAAAATCCTATTGGCTGTTGCAATCAGCCAATAGGATTGAGCTTTCATCCTATGGGCTGATAGAATTCTATCAGCAAATCGGAATGTAAGGAACACCATCTTGGATGGCGTCACTTAAAGGGAAACTTCATTTTCCAGCGACGATCGTAAGAAGAGGATGCTCCGTGCCGGATGGATGAAGATAGAAGATGCCGTCTGGATGAAGACTTGGATAAGACTTCTGCCCGCTTGGATGAGGATGGATGTCCGGTCTTCGAAAACCAAGTGGCTCGTCGGGGGTTAGAGTTAGTTGTTTTTTTAGGGTTTATTGGGTGGGTTTTATTTTTAGCTTAGGGTTTGGGCAATGTAAAAGAGCTTAATGTACTTTTCAGGGCAATGCTTAGCTTAGGTTTATTTAGATAGGTTTTTATTTGGGGGGTTTGGTTAGGTGGGTGGTGGGTTTTACTGGGTTTTTTATTACAGGTAAAAGAGCTGATTTCTTTGGGGCAATGCCCCGCAAAAAGGCCCTTTTGAGGGCCATTGGCAGTTTAGTGTAGGCTAGGGTTTTTATTTTTTTTATTTTGGGTGGGCTTCTTTATTTTGATAGGGCTATTAGATTAGGAGTAATTCGTTTTTAATTTTTGATAATTTCGTTTTTTATTTTGTGTAATTTAATGTTTATTTTTTGTAATTTAGATTGTATTTTATTAATTTAATTTATTTTATTGTAATGTTAGGTTTTAGTGTAAGGCAGGTTAGGTTTTATTTTACAGGTAAGTTTGTATTTATTTTAACTAGGTAGTTAGTAAATATTTAATAACTTTTTACTAACTAGTCTACCTAGTTAAAATAAATACAAACTTACCTGTGAAATAAAAATAAAACCTAAGCTAGCTACAATACAACTATTAGTTATATTGTAGCTAGCTTAGTTTTTTTTTACAGGTAAGTATTTAGTTTTAAATAGGAATTATTTAGGTAATAATTGTAAGTTTAATTTAGATTTATTTCAATTATATTTAAATTAGGGGGGTTTGGGTTAGACTTAGGTTTACCATAGGGTTATGCTTAGGGTTACGTTAGGGTTAGGTTTAGGGGTTAATATATTTATTTAGTATTAGTAATGTGGGAGGCCAGAGGTTTAGGGGTTAATAACTTTGGGGGCGGCAGATTAGTGGTTAATAACTAATGTAGGTGGCGGCGATATCGGGAACTGCAGATTAGGGTTTAATAGTTTTACTTAGGTGGCGGTGATGTTAGGGGCAGCAGATTAGGGGTTAATAGCATTATATAGGTTGCGGTGATGTTAGGGGCAGCAGATTAGGGGTGTTTAGACGTGGTTTTTATGTTAGGATGTTAGGTTTAAACGTAACTTTTTCTTTCCCCATAGACATCAATGGGGCTGCGTTACGGAGCTTTTGTTTCAGTGATCGCAGATGTTAGGCTTTTTTTTAGCCGACTCTCCCCATTGATGTCTATGGGGAAATCGTGCACGAGCACGTCAAAACACTGCTTGTATTTGGGTGAGGTATGGAGCTCAACGCCACCATATCGCCCGCGCAAGCCGAGTTTTACAAAACCTGTAATAGCAGCGCTATAGGGAGGTGAAATGAAGCTTTTTGTGGCGGTCGTTAATTTCCCTATAGTGCTCAAAACTCGTAATCTAGCTGATAGTTATAAATACAAGTACAGAAGCCTCATCTCCTTAGAAAGGTTTGATGGCGACCGATGCAGAACAGAAGCAGAAGAATGCTTTGGCAGGAGGTGAAATCTAAAAAAGTTTTCCTTCCTAGGCTAGCAGAAGCTATAAAACCTGTAGTTATATTTTTATGTAATCACATATTCTGGGAGAGAAATATGGAGTTAGGACCTTGAATGTATTCTCACAAGGATATAAGCAGCGGCCCACTAGATCCTCCCACATAAAACTGGAACTTGAAGTGAAGCTGTATGACATTCTGATTTCAAAGAATAGGGGCACATTCTTCATGCTTGTAATCTAACTACAGATCAGATTCTAATAATGTGTAATGACTACATTTTAAATGTGTGTTTAAATAAGAGTTAGCTACCGTGTTGATAGATTATATCAAGCTTACCTAACAATGCAGCCACTATTCCAACTAAGCCTGTCCCTGCACCAAGCTCAATCACTGAGCGATCCTGAAGGTCAACAGCTCCCGATTCCAAATACATGCAAAGAACAACAGCCTGAGAAGGAGAAACCAAAATAATATAAAAATCAAGGTTATGTTAAATACACACATACATTACATTGGGGGGGGGGACCAATGAAGTGTAATTTAAACTGATTCTGTCAAATCTAAAGGTTTATGCTTAAGATCATTATCAATTTGAAAGAGACACAATCAAAATAATTTATTTCAACTGCATATTTAAACGGTAGTCTAATAATAATTTCCCCGCTTATGTTATACGAAGATACCATTATAGGTAAAATTTCAAACTTAGCTCTTAAAGTTGTCTTTTTACTGATGGAAAATAAGATATGGAGGATCACAAGAAAGAGCAGATAATTCAGATACTCTTCTAGCAGGAAGAGATAACTTTTCAAGAAATAAGTTTTATATTCACTTTTTGCATAGGCTCAAATGGCCTGCAAAACTATAACACCAAGTTAGATTCCAGGGAGGAGGCATTAGCTTGATCACAGGCTTAATCCATGCCAAAGCCTGAACAAAACTATGAATTTCAGGAAGATTAGCAATCTTCCTATAAACAAAACTGAAAGAGCAGAAATTGACCCTTTTAAAAGAATTGGCAGATAGGCCCTTATCCAAACCAGCTAAAGAAAATCAGTACTCAACTGATACTGCTGTACACCTGTGCAGCACTCACTTTCCTAATAGGCCATTTAATTAAAGAGCAACATTCAGGTCGGAGTTTACACTATATTAAAATTTAACTTTTGTTAGGATATTTAAAATATAAACAAAAATAACACACACACACACACACACACACACATCTGAATTTAAAAACGCAAAGGAACTTATCTGGCTGGGAATATATTAGCACTTGTATTGTGGGTAGGATAATATGTATTTGTAAATCGAGGCCTAGGATGTCGGTATTAATCCATGATCTTAAAATATGCAAATAATTAGGAACAATGTCCTTAGGAGCATGTTCATGGTTGACAATTATATTTACCACACTTAAAATTAAAAAAGTGTTAATCTTACTAAGAAAACCTGGATTCCATACTGAGTTGGTCTAGGCCTGATAATATTTACACCAATATACATTATATAAGGAACTAATAAAAGCAATGATTCTCCCCTCCTACATATATAATGGAAGGTGCAGTGTGACCCATTTGCTTAATGTTGCTCGTTTTCGTCCCACGAGGAAAACGTTATAATATATTATTATTGCATAAAGCACACTTGTTACACTTATACAGGGAGTGCAGAATTATTAGGCAAGTTGTATTTTTGAGGATTAATTTTATTATTGAACAACAACCATGTTCTCAATGAACCCAAAAAACTCATTAATATCAAAGCTGAATATTTTTGGAAGTAGTTTTTAGTTTGTTTTTAGTTTTAGCTATTTTAGCGGGATATCTGTGTGTGCAGGTGACTATTACTGTGCATAATTATTAGGCAACTTAACAAAAAACAAATATATACCCATTTCAATTATTTATTTTTACCAGTGAAACCAATATAACATCTCAACATTCACAAATATACATTTCTGACATTCAAAAACAAAACAAAAACAAATCAGTGACAAATATAGCCACCTTTCTTTGCAAGGACACTCAAAAGCCTGCCATCCATGGATTCTGTCAGTGTTTGGATCTGTTCACCATCAACATTGCGTGCAGCAGCAACCACAGCCTTCCAGACACTGTTCAGAGAGGTGTACTGTTTTCCCTCCTTGTAAATCTCACATTTGATGATGGACCACAGGTTCTCAATGGGGTTCAGATCAAGTGAACAAGGAGGCCATGTCATTAGATTTTCTTCTTTTATACCCTTTCTTGCCAGCCACGCTGTGGAGTACTTGGACGCGTGTGATGGAGCATTGTCCTGCATGAAAATCATGTTTTTCTTGAAGGATGCAGACTTCTTCCTGTACCACTGCTTGAAGAAGGTGTCTTCCAGAAACTGGCAGTAGGACTGGGAGTTGAGCTTGACTCCATCCTCAACCCAAAAAGGCCCCACAAGCTCATCTTTGATGATACCAGCCCAAACCCGTACTCCACCTCCACCTTGCTGGCGTCTGAGTCGGACTGGAGCTCTCTGCCCTTTACCAATCCAGCCACGGGCCCATCCATCTGGCCCATCAAGACTCACTCTCATTTCATCAGTCCATAAAACCTTAGAAAAATCAGTCTTGAGATATTTCTTGGCCCAGTCTTGACGTTTTAGCTTGTGTGTCTTGTTCAGTGGTGGTCGTCTTTCAGCCTTTCTTACCTTGGCCATGTCTCTGAGTATTGCACACCTTGTGCTTTTGGGCACTCCAGTGATGTTGCAGTTCTGAAATATGGCCAAACTGGTGGCAAGTGGCATCTTGGCAGCTGCACGCTTGACTTTTCTCAGTTCATGGGCAGTTATTTTGCGCCTTGGTTTTTCCACACGCTTCTTGCAACCCTGTTGACTATTTTGAATGAAACGCTTGATTGATCGATGATCACGCTTCAGAAGCTTTGCAATTTTAAGAGTGCTGCATCCCTCTGCAAGATATCTCACCATTTTTAACTTTTCTGAGCCTGTCAAGTCCTTCTTTTGACCCATTTTGCCAAAGGAAAGGAAGTTGCCTAATAATTATGCACACGTGATATAGGGTGTTGATGTCATTAGACCACACCCCTTCTCATTACAGAGATGCACATCACCTAATATGCTTAATTGGTAGTAGGCTTTCGAGCCTATACAGCTTGGAGTAAGACAACATGCATAAAGAGGATGATGTGGTCAAAATACTAATTTGCCTAATAATTCTGCACTTCCTGTATAATCACTATAATATAGAAGGGGATTTCTGATTCCACTATTATCGTAGTTTAAATAAAGTCAACTTGGAAAGTTTTGCAGATACTTAAATAGTAATTTCAGGTTACTTTAATTCAGCGTGTGGTGTTATATCTATCACCGTTTAAAACCTCTATACCCTACACACTTATAAATGTGCTTAGCTGCTTTTTTATTTTTAGCCGAGGAGTTAATTCTCAAGTGCTATATACACGTGCCTATATCTGCAGCGTGTCAACCATTAAAGAAGTGTTGGCTAAGCGATTATGTGTACTGCCATTAGATTTAGCCGACAAATTAATTAACTATGTAGAGCTATGACCACGCACAAACATCCGCAGCGTGTCACCCTGTTTAAGTAAGTATCGGCTAAAAAACTTTGCAAATTAAAATAACTATTTAGAAAAATCCCTATGACCTGACATGTTTTGCCATACTTGGCTTTTTCAAAGGACAAAATGTATGCTTACCAGATAAATTCCTTTCTTTCCTGGCAGGGAGAGTCCACAACTTCATTCCTTACTTTTGGGAAATAAAACACCTGGCCACAAGGAGGAGGCAAAGACATCCCAGCCAAAGGCTTAAATATCCCTCCCACTTCCCCTATCCTCCCAGTCATTCAGCCGAGGGAACAAGGAAAAGTAGGAGAAACATCAGGTTATAAAGGTGCCAGAAGAAAGTATAAAAAGGGAGCTGCCCAAACAAAATATCTCACGGCCGGGGTCATGGACTCTCCCTGCCTGGAAAGAAAGGAATTTATCTGGTAAGCATACATTTTTTTTTCTTTCCATAAGGCAGGGAGAGTCCACGACTTCATTCCTTACTGTTGGGAAAACCATACCCAAGCTCCAGAGGACACTGAAAAATAACGGGAGGGAACGAAAAGGAGGCAGACCCTAATCTGAGGGCACCACAGCCTGCAAAACCTCCCAAAAGCTGCTTCAGCCGAAGCAAACACATCAAACTTGTAAAATTTAGAAAACGTATGCAAGAAGGACCAGGTAGCCAGCCACCTTACAAATCTGCTCCATAGTGGCTTTGTTCTTAAAAAACCCAGTAGGAAGCTACTGCTCTAGTGGAATAAGTCGTAATCCTCTCAGGAGGCAGTTGACCCGCTGTCTCATAAGATAGGCAGATGACACTCCTCAACCAGAAAGACTAAGAAGACGTAGTGGCCTTCTGAACCCTACACTTACCTGCATAGATGACAAACAAAGATGAAGATTGTCTGAACTCCTTAGTAGTCTGAAGGTAAAATTTCAAGGCACGAACCACATCTAGATTGTGAAGCAAACGTTCTTTCACCGAGGAAGGATTGGGACACAAGGAAGGAACAACAATCTCTTGATTAATGTTCCGATCGGACACCACCTTAGAAAGGAAACTTAACTTAGTATGTAAAACTGCCTTATCGGCGTGAAAAACAAGGTAAGGGGAAATCACACTGCAAGGGAGAAATCTCAGAGAACCTGCGAGCAGAGGCAATAGCCAACAGAAAGAGAACATTTAAGGATAACAGTTTAATGGCAACAGTATGCATTGGCTCAAACGGAGCCTGCTGCAACACACAAAGAACAAGGTTGAAACTCCAAGGCGGAGCCACCCTTCTTAACACAGGCCTGATCCTAGTCAGGCCTTCTAACTATCGACCGGTCTCCTTACTTCCCTTTGCTTCAAAATTATTGGAACGACTAGTCTATAATCGGCTAACTCAATTTCTCACAACTAACTCCTTACTTGATCCACTACAATCTGGTTTCCGCCATAAACACTCAACAGAAACCGCTCTTGCTAAAGTAACAAATGACCTGTTATCAGCTAAAGCAAAAGGCCATTACTCCTTACTAATTCTTCTTGACCTGTCCGCAGCTTTTGACACAGTTGACCATCCTCTCCTCCTAAAAATACTACATTCATTTGGCATCCAAGACACAGTCCTCTCCTGGTTTGCATCATATATACCGCTCGTTTTCAGTTTCCATTCACAACATATCTTGTGATCCTATGCCTCTCTCAGTTGGGGTCTGTCATGGGCCCCTGGCTTTTCTCACTTTATACATCCTGCCTTGGAAAACTTATAGCCTCCTTTGGATTCCAGTACCACCTATATGCTGATGATACCCAAATCTATCTTTCCTCTCCTGATATCTCTCCCTCTTTACTCAACCAGATTTCTGACTGCCTCTCTGCAATTTTCTCTTGGATGTCTTCACACTACCTCCAACTCAATCTGTCCAAAACTGAGCTGCTTCTTATCACCCCCCTCTTCGAGACATCCAACACCTGACATTTCTCTGATGGTTGGAGACTCTATTCTCAACACCTCACCCCAGATCCGCTGCCTTGGGGTCACACTAGACTCAAAACTCACATTCAACCCACACATACAAGCGCTTACCAAATCCTGCCGTTCACACCTACGCAACATTTTCAGAATTCGTTCCTTCCTTACTCAAAAAACTACAAAAATACTTATTCATTCCCTCATTTTGTCACGCATTGATTATTGCAATCTACTCCTAAATGGCCTTCCAAAACACCGCCTCTCCTCCCTCCAATCTATTATGAATGCTTCTGCTAGACTCATCCACCTAAGTCGACGATCTACATCAGCTGCTCCGCTCTGCCAGTCTCTACACTGGCTCCCCATACACTCCAGAATACAATTTAAAGTATTAGCCCTAACCTACAAAGCACTCAACAGTCTAACTCCCAACTATATTTCCTCTCTCATCGTGAAATATTCCCCATCCCGTCCTCTTCGATCAACCTCTGACCTACGTCTCTACACTCCTGTTATCTCTATGTCCCACTACCACCTTCAAGACTTTGCACGTGCTGCTCCTGTCCTCTGGAACTCTCTACCCCGCTCCATTAGACTGTCTCCAACCTTGTATAGCTTCAGATAATCTTTGAAAACTCACCTATTCAGAGAGGCTTACCATCTCTCCTCCATCCCGCATCCGAACCAAACAAATACATGTACATGAACTGCCTGACTCACTGCTGCAAATACAACTGATGTAACAAGCTACCCCAAACTTATGTCTCTGCACCCTAAACCTATAGACTGTGAGCTCTCCGGAGCAGGGCCCTTTTCCTCCTGTACTAGATTTGTTTAGTTTTGTTATGTTTTGTATTTAATCACAAATCTTTGTCATTGTATACCCCTATCACTGTACCCAGCGCTACGGAATTTGGCAGCGCTATACAAATAAATGATAATAATAATAGTCAGGGCCTTAACAAAGGACTGCACATACTGCGACTTCCGGCAGAGGGCTGAGCATCTAGGAGACATACAGCTTTGCACCTTACATCGAACAGCGGAACCCACCCACCGACTGGTGCAGATACCCTTGGCCGATATAGCCAATACCAGCCGGGACACAGGATTGAAGTCCCCAAGGCAGCAGACAGCTTCATGGCTGAAGCAGCTCCAACCACTTACGATACCAGGCAGCACATCCAGGAAGTGTCTCCTGGGGAAGGAACAGGAGCAAGCGCAGCCGTGTTACAACACAGCATTAACAGGAACAGCAGGCAGGGACGGGTAGATCCCACGGCCCCTCCAGACAACCAAGTAACAAGGTCCGGCAGGCTCCTGGGCTCTCTGAGAGTCAGACATGAAGAAGGGCGGCACAGGCGTTGGCTTCAGCACCACTGTAGTAAATACTAAAAAGAAACAGCAGACAGGGGACGGGCAAATCCTGTGGCCCCTATAAACAGCGGACCTGCTTCATTTCAACAGACCGCCTGAGATAACTACAGACGATAAGGTGCTGAGGCCAACCTTCCAGGTACGATCTTTTACATCTAAGTGCCCTGCATACACACCATCTGCAACGTTTTTCCAATTATTTACAAAACATTTCCCACATCGTACAACCCTTTAGTTGTGGGTGACAAATAGTTAATGGACAGCACACTACACTGAATACAGTGTTTTCACTACAGACGATCTGGTGAATAGCAAGTGTGGCTGGCCCTGACCTAAGAAGGACTGGCCCCCTGGCTAGACTACTGGGGACTTGAGTACTAGAAATTTGGACAGTATATGCTGGCCCCCCCTTCCTAAAGTTTGGGATTTTCCATAGGAGGAACTGTGTATCGCTGCCAAAAGCAGTCGATTTACTGTATTTAACCCTCTGAGTCTCGCCCAAGGGACATATAAAGGATGAACACTGTCCTACGCAGACCTGAATGTTATAAGCCCAGTTAAGACACTGAGGACACAAATATAATACTAAATAGAAGTATAACTAATACTTTTGTTTTGACAAGTTAGGATAACACTGGTAACAATAACTTGATTTACGTGTTTAACTGAAATATAATTGACGCTGTTTTTTTCCCCCATTTTATTTTCTTCTTGTTTTTTGTATTTGTCATTTTAATTGTGATACAGAAGAATTTAGACGGGCGCCACCATACACAACATAATATAAACATCTGTTATATCTTCTGTGGCTTAAAAAACTTTAACCATTATTTGAACTGATAAGTCAGACCCCAAGCAAATATTAAAACACTATTCAGATATCTCACTTAGATATGAGGGCCTATTTATTAAAATGCGGATGGACATGATACAATGTAGCGTATCATGTCTGCCGCACATCAATAAATGCCAACAGCATACGCTGTCGGCATTTATCATTGCAGAAGCAGTTTTTGTGAACTGCTTGTGCAATTCCGCCCCCTGCAGATTCGTGGCCAATCGGCCGCTAGCAGGGGTGTCAATCAGCCCGATTGTATAGGATCGGGCGGATTGATGTCCGCAGCCTAAGATTAGGCAGACAAGTTATGGAGCAGCGGTCCTTAGACCACTGCTTAATAACTGCTGTTTCCGGCTAGCTTAAAGGCTCGCGCGGAAACAGGGGCATCAAGCTCCATTCGGAGCTTGATAATTCGGTCACTTAGTCTAAATTTCTGAGTAAGCAAATTATCTAAATTTGACAAAAAAAAGGAAGAAAATATAAAAAAAAATATCTCTAAATAACTCTCCCTGAGATTAGGTAAGTGTGGCAATAGGCACACCTTTCACTCTAAAAGGATCTGTTAATCAGACCCTATTTAATTTTATAATTTATGTCAAAGCAAATTAGTTGCGTGTGTTTTAAATACAGACAGGTCACTGTCCTATATCACATTTTAAGGCGATTTTACTCTTTGCTTTTTTCTCCTCTCTCACCTTCCTTCTTTTTTCTCCCCTGCTCTTCTTCTTTCACACCCACACCCACTCTCTCATTTCTCCATTTGTGTTTGTTTTTCAACTACTTTTTTTTTTTTTAGCACCTTTTTCACATGGAAAGATACATGGCACCTTCCAAAACTCCCCAGCCATGCATGCCACCGAAACACAGAGAGAGAAAAAAATGTCAAGTCCAATGTGGAACTTACACAAGAACAGACCGAGTCAAATATAGTTAATTTTGGAATATCTGACATAGTAGCACAAATATCAAAAGTGATCAATCCTCAACGTGACTCGCTCAAACAGGAGATTAAACAAGAAATCGGTAGCCTGACAACTGAAAGAAGACAATTTGCCACAAGAATGAATGAGGTAGAAGCAAGGGTTTCTGACAGAGGAAAGGAACAGTCACCTTGAACTTACTAATTTAACACATAGTAACAGTTTACTTAACTTCCAAACAAGACTGGAAGACATGGATGACCGCTCCAGGCGGAACAATGTTAGAATTATTGGGCTACCTGAAAATCCGGAATACCAAAACTTAATGCATTTTATGACAGATATTCTACCAAATGTATTAAATATAACAAATTCCACATCTCGCATTCAGATTGAAAGGATTCACAGAGTAGGGCCCCACGAAAAACAAAATTTATGCTTACCTTAAAAATGTATTTCTCTTGTGGTGTATCCAGTCCACGGGTTCATCCATTACTTGTGGGATATTCTCCTTCCCAACAGGAAGCTGCAAGAGGACACCCACAGCAGAGCTGTCTATATAGCTCCTCCCCTAACTGCCACCCCCAGTCATTCGACCGAAGACAAGCAAGAAAAAAAGGAGAAACTATAGGGTGCAGTGGTGACTGTAGCTTAAAAATTAAAAAAAAAACACCTGCCTTAAAATGACAGGGCGGGCCGTGGACTGGATACACCACAAGAGAAATAAATTTATCAGGTAAGCATAAATTTTGTTTTCTCTTGTAAAGGTGTATCCTGTCCACGGGTTCATCCATTACTTGTGGGATACCAATACCAAAGCTTTAGGACACGGATGAAGGGAGGGACAAGGCAGGAACTTAAACGGAAGGCACCACTGCCTGTAAGACCTTTCTCCCAAAAATAGCCTCAGAAGAAGAAAAAGTATCAAATTTATAGAATTTAGAAAAGGTATGACGCGAAGACCAAGTCGCTGCCTTACAAATCTGTTCAACAGAGGCCTCATGTTTAAAAGCCCATGTGGAAGCTACTGCTCTAGTAGAATGAGCTGTAATTCTTTCAGGAGGCTGCTGGCCAGCAGTCTCATAAGCTAAGCGTATTATACTTCTTAGCCAAAAAGAAAGAGAAGTTGCCGAAGCCTTTTGGCCTCTCCTCTGTCCAGAGTAGACAACAAACAAAGCAGATGTTTGACGAAAATCCTTTGTAGCTTGTAAATAAAACTTTAAAGCACGAACCACATCAAGATTGTGTAATAGACGTTCCTTCTTTATAGAAGGATTAGGACATAGTGAAGGAACAACAATCTCCTGATTGATATTCTTATTGGATACCACCTTAGGAAGAAACCCAGGTTTGGTACGTAACACTACCTTATCTGCATGGAAAATCAGATAAGGGGAATCACATTGTAAAGCAGATAACTCCAAAACTCTTTGAGCCGAGGAGATAGCTACTAAAAACAGAACTTTCCAAGATAAAAGCTTAATATCTATGGAATGCAAAGGTTCAAACGGAACCCCTTGAAGAACTTTAAGAACTAAATTTAAACTCCATGGCGGAGCAACAGGTTTAAACACAGGCTTGATTCTAACTAAAGCCTGACAAAACGCCCGAACGTCTGGAACCTCAGCCAGACGTTTGTGCAAAAGAATAGACAGAGCAGAAATCTGTCCCTTTAAGGAACTAGCTGACAAACCCTTCTCCAATCCTTCTTGGAGAAAAGATAATATCCTAGGAATCTTGACCTTACTCCATGAGTAACCCTTGGATTCACACCAATGAAGATATTTACACCATATCTTATGATAGATTTTCCTGGTGACAGGCTTTCGAGCCTAAATTAAGGTATCAATGACCGATTCGGAAAAACCACGCTTTGCTAGAATCAAACGTTCAATCTCCAAGCAGTCAGACGTAGAGAAATTAGATTTGGATGTTTGAAGGGACCTTGAAGTAGAAGGTCCTGCCTTAGCGGCAGAGTCCATGGTGGAAAGGATGACATGTCCACCAGATCTGCATACCAAGTCCTGCGTGGCCATGCAGGGGCTATCAAGATCACCGAAGCTCTCTCCTGCTTGATCTTGGCAATCAGACGAGGGAGCAGAGGAAACGGTGGAAACACATAAGCCAGGCTGAAGGACCAGGGCGCTGCTAGAGCATCTATCAGCGCTGCCTTGGGAACCCTGCACCTGGACCCGTAACAAGGAAGCATGGCGTTCTGACGAGACGCCATGAGATCCAGTTCTGGTTTGCCCCAAAGTTGGATAAACTGGGCAAATACCTCCGGATGGAGCTCCCACTCCCCCGGATGAAAAGTCTGCCGACTTAGAAAATCTGCCTCCCAGTTCTCTACTCCTGGGATATGGATAGCTGAGAGATGGCAAGAGTGAACCTCTGCCCATAGAATTATCTTTGAAACCTCCAACATTGCCAGGGGGCTCCTTGTTCCCCCCTGATGGTTGATATAGGCTACAGTCGTGATGTTGTCTGACTGAAATCTGATGAACCTGACCGCAGCTAGCTGAGGCCAAGCCGGAAGAGCATTGAATATTGCTCTTAGTTCCAGAATGTTTATCGGAAGGAGGGCCTCCTGCTGAGTCCACGAACCCTGAGCCTTCAGGGAGTTCTAGACTGCACCCCAGCCCAGAAGGCTGGCATCTGTCGTTACTATAGTCCATTCTGGCCTGCGGAAACTCATTCCCTTGGACAGATGGACCCGAGATAGCCACCAGAGAAGAGAATCCCTGGTCTCTTGATCCAGATTTAGTAGCGGGGACAAATCTGTGTAATCCCCATTCCACTGATTGAGCATGCAAAGTTGCAGTGGTCTGAGATGTAGGCGGGCAAACGGAACAATGTCCATTGCCGCTACCATTAATCCGATTACCTCCATACAATGAGCCACTGACGGACGAGAAATGGAATAAAGAGCACGGCAGGAAGTTAGAAGTTTTGACAACCTGACCTCTGTCAGAAAAATCTTCATTTCTACTGAATCTATCAGAGTTCCTAGGAAGGAAACTCTTGTGAGAGGGGAGAGAGAACTTTTTCCTTCGTTCACCTTCCACCGTGAGACCTTAGGAATGCCAGAACAATGTCCGTATGGGACCTGGCGATTTGAAAAGTTGACGCCTGTATCAGGATGTCGTCTAGGTAAGGGGCTACTGCTATACTCCGCGGTCTTAGAACCGCCAGAAGGGACCCTAGAACCTTCGTAAAGATTCTTGGTGCCATGGCTAACCCAAAGGGAAGAGCCACAAACTGGTAATGCCTGTCTAGGAAGGCGAACCTGAGAAACGGATGATGATCCCTGTGTATCGGAATATGTAGATAAGCATCCTTTAAATCCACGGTAGTGATATATTGACCCTCCTGGATCATAGGTAGGATGGTTCGAATAGTCTCCATCTTGAAGGATGGGACCCTGAGAAATTTGTTTAGGATCTTGAGATCCAAGATTGGTCTGAAAGTTCCCTCTTTCTTGGGAACTATAAACAGATTTGAATAGAAGCCCTGCCCCTGTTCCTCCTTTGGAACTGGGTGGATCACTCCCATAACTAGTAGGTCTTGAATGCAATGTAAGAATGCCTCTCTCTTTATCTGGTTTGCAGATAATTGTGAGAGATGAAATCTCCCCTTTGGAGATGAAGCTTTGAAATCCAGAAGATATCCCTGGGAAACAATCTCCAGAGCCCAGGGATCCTGGACGTCTCTTGCCCAAGCCTGGGTGAAGAGAGAAAGTCTGCCCCCAACTAGATCCGGTCCCGGATCGGGGGCTACTCCTTCATGCTGTCTTAGAGGCAGCAGCAGGCTTTTTGGCCTGTTTCCCCTTGTTCCAAGCCTGGTTAGGTCTCCAGACTAGCTTGGACTGGGCAAAATTTCCCTCTTGTTTAGTAGAAGAGGAAGATGAAGCTGCGCCACTCTTGAAGTTTCGAAAGGAACGAAAATTAGTCTGTTTGGTCCTTAACTTGTTGGACCTATCCTGGTGAAGGGCGTGGCCTTTTCCTCCAGTAATATCAGAAATGATCTCCTTCAGTCCAGGCCCAAATAGGAACGGCACACCTGGTCTATCCCATTGCTTAGTAATAATTTCTGAAAACCTCTTAGGGATTGGAAAAACATCAGTGTAAACAGGCATTGCAAAGTATTTGTCCATTTTACACAATTTCTCTGGGACTACAATGGTGTCACAGTCATCCAGAGTCGCTAAAACCTCCCTGAGCAACACGCGGAGGTGTTCAAGCTTAAATTTAAATGCTGTCATTTCAGAGTCAGACTGAAGTAACGCCTTCCCTGAATCAGAGAAGACACCCACAGATAGAAGTTCTCCTGCTTCAACTTCTGCACATTGTGAGGGTATATCAGACATAGCTACTAAAGCGTCAGAGAGCTCTGTATTTTTTCTAGCCCCAGAGCTGTCTCGCTTTCCTTGTAACCCTGGCAGTTTGGACAATACCTCAGTGAGGGTATGATTCATAACTGCCGCCATATCTTGTAAAGTAAACGCATTGGACGCGCTTGAGCGGGAGTTATAGGTTCTGACACGTGGGGAGAGCTAGATGGCATAACCTCCCTTTTGTCAGTCTCAGAAACCTCAGGTGATAAATCTTTAAAAGCCATAATATGGTCTTTATAACTTATAGAAAGGTCAGTGCATTTGGTACACATTCTAACAGGGGGTTCCACAATGGCTTCTAAACATAATGAACAAGGAGTTTCCTCTATGTCAGACATGTTTAACAGACTAGTAATGAGACCAGCAAGCTTGGAAAACACTTTAATAAATGTGAAAAAAGCAATAATAAAAAACGGTACTGTGCCTTTAAGAGAAAAAAAACTACCACATAAATTGCAAAACAGTGAAAAAAAGTAGTAAACTCTACGAAATTTTTACAGTGTGTATAAGGGACTAAATCAGCATTGCACCCACTTGCAAATGGATGATTAACCCCTCAGGCCCAAAAACAAATTAGAAAAACTTAAAACCTGTTAACAAACAGTCAAACACACTGCCACAGCCCTGCTGTGGCTTCTACCTGCCCTTAAAAACGATTTTTGCAGGAACAAAACCCTCTATAGAGGTCCTATAAGCCAGAGGCTCCTTCAGGGAAGCTGGATGTCTCAGACTGAAAACGAAAAATAGGCCCCTCCCACCATGCACTCAAAGTCAGAGGGCCTTAAAAAAATATTCCTAGGAGTAATCTAACAAGCCATGTGGAAATTAGGCCCCAAATAAAGATTTATCACCCTCAGAGAAAAAACGTTTCTATTTATAAATCATGCAAACGTTTTTACACTAAGTAATATAGGTTTTAACATGAATATTATCCCTTTTTGCAAGCATGATCCCAGTTGTTGTTAAATCACTGCCCCCCCTACACCGCCGCCACCTACATTATACTTATTAACCCCTAATCTGCCCCCCCTACACCGCCGCCACCTACATTATACTTATTAACCCCTAATCTTCCCCCCCGACACCGCCGCCACCTACATTATACTTATTAACCCCTAATCTGCCCCCCTACACCGCCGCCACCTACATTATGTTATTAACCCCTAATCTGCCGTCCCCAACGTCGCTGCCACTATATTACATTTATTAACCCCTAAACCTAGGTCTAACCCTAATACCCCCTAACTTAAATCTAATTTAAATAAATATAAATAAAATTACTATCATTAACTACATTATTCCTATTTAAAACTAAATACAGGTAGCCCTCAGTTTACGCCGGGGTTAGGTTCCAGAAGGAATGGTTGTAAATCGAAACCATTGTAAACTGAAACCCAGTTTATAATGTAAGTCAATGGAAAGTGAGGAAGTTAGGTTCCAGGCCCCTCTTTAAATGCTAAACAGCATTATAAACCTAATAAAATAATCACACAACACAGAATATATAATTAAACTAAGTTAAATGAACAAAAACATTTGCTAAACAGCATTATAAACCTAATAAAATAATCACACAATGCCAACTTTACTTGCGTTTTTCTGAAAACAGTTCTTTCTATGCATTCCAATCTGGACTGATTTATAGACAGGAAGATCTTGTTCCTTTGCAAGCTGCTCGATAGCTCAGGTCTGGTTTAACGGATTAATTTCAGCTTGCTTGGCTTGCATATCTTTGCTGCAACACAAGTGGACAGCTCCACCTACTGGCTATTTTAATCAATGCACTGCTTCTCAATGCTTTTCAATATCAGTCACATGACTGAAAAAAAAAGGTTATTATTCTGAAATGGTGAAAATTGAACCGTTGTAAACCGAGGGCCACCTGTACTTACCTATAAAATAAACCCTAAGATAGCTACAATATAACTAATAGTTACATTGTAGCTAGCTTAGGGTTTATTTATTTTTTTACAGACAAGTTTGTATTTATTTTAACTAGGTACAATAGTTATTAAATAGTTATTAAGTATTTAATAACTACCTATCTCCCCATCACCCCAAGTCCGCTGCCTCGGAGTCATGCTTGACTCAAATCTGTCCTTCATTCCCCACATCCAACTGCTCTCTTCATCCTGCCGCAACCACCTACGCAATATCTCTAAAATTCGTCCGTTTCCGAGTGCTAAAACTACCAAACAGCTCATCCACTCCCTGGTAATTTCCCGACTCGACTACTGTAACAACTTACTAACTGGCCTCCCTCTCTCCCACCTCTCTCCCCTCCAATCCATGCTAAATGCATCTGCCAGGCTAATCCACCTCTCTCAACGCTCTGTTTCTGCTGCACCTCTCCGTGAGTCCCTTCACTGGCTCCCCATTCACAACAGAGTTTAATTCAAAATTCTCACTCTGACCTACAAAGCCCTCACCAATGCTGCCCCACCCTACCTGTCCTCACTCATCAACAAATATACTCCTGCCCGTCCCATAAGATCCAACAATGACCTGCTTCTTTCGTCCTCTACCATCACCTCCTCTCATTCTAGACTACAGGACTTCTCTCGTGCGGCACCAGCCCTCTGGAATGCACTTACTCGAGATGTCAGACTTGCCCCTAACCTCCCCTCCTTTAAACGTTCCCTAAAGACCTTTCTGTTCAGGGAAGCTTATCACCCAACTTATCAAAAAAATAACTTCACTTAACTAACAGTTGCCCTCTATCTCACCTCTGCAGTCCCCACCTCCTGTTTCCAATCCTCCTACCCGTCTAGATTGTAAGTTCCCATGGGAATAGGGCCCTCAATTCCCTCTGTATTTTGTGTCTTATCGTATTGTTTCTCCACTGTACTGTTATCCTTGTACCCATGGGCAGCGCTGCGGAATCTGTCGGCGCTTTATAAATAAAGAATAATACTAATAATACCTAGCTAAAATAAAGACAAAAGTACCTGTAAAATAAAACATAACCTAAGTTACAATTACACCTAACACTACACTATAATTAAATGCAATTAAATAATCTAAACTACAAAAAAAAAAAAAATTAAATTACAGAAAATAATAAACAAATTACAGAAATTTAAACTAATTACACCTAATCTAATAGCCCTATCAAAATAAAAAAAGCCCCCCCCAAAATAAAAAAAAACCCTAGCCTAAACTAAACTACCAATAGCCCTTAAAAGGGCCTTTTGCGGGGCATTGCCCCAAAGTAATCAGCTCTTTTACCTGAAAATAAAAAAATACAAACAACCCCCCCAACAGTAAAACCCACCACCCACACAACCAACCCCCCCAAAAAAACAAAAAAACTTGTTGACCTAAAAATAAAACCCACCCAATACACCCTTAAAAAAAACCTAACACTAACCCCCTGAAGATCGACTTACCGGGAGACATCTTCATCCAAGCCGGGCAGAAGTGGTCCTCCAGACGGCAGAAGTCTTAAATCCAGATGGCGCGGAGCGGGTCCATCTTCAAGACATCCGACGCGGAGAATCCTCTTCAGGCCGACGAATGAAGGTTGCTTTAAGTGACGTAATCCAAAATGGCGTCCCTTAGATTCCGCTTGGCTGATAGAATTCTATCAGCCAATCGGAATTAAGGTAGAAAAAATTCTTTTAGCTGATGCAATCAGCCAATAGGATTGAACTTCAATCCTATTGGCTGATTGGAACAGCCAATAGAATGCAAGCTCAATCCTATTGGCTGTTCCAATCAGCCAATAGGATTGAAGTTCAATCCTATTGGCTGATTGCACCAGCCAATAGGATTTTTTCTACCTTAATTCCGATTGGCTGATAGAATTCTATCAGCCAAGTGGAATCTAAGGGACGCCATCTTGGATGACGTCACTTAAAGGAACCTTCATTCGTCGGCCGAAGAGGATGCTCTGTGTCGGATGTCTTGAAGATGGACGCGCTCCGCGCCGGATGGATGAAGATACCGTCTGGATGAAGATTTCTGCCGTCTGGAGGACCACTTCTGCCCGGCTTGGATGAAGACGTCTCCCGGTAAGTCGATCTTCAGGGGGTTAGTGTTAGGTTTTTTTAAGGGTGTATTGGGTGGGTTTTTATTTTAGGTTAGGGCTTTTGGCTGCAAAAGAGCCAACTGCCCTTTTAAGGGCAATGCCCATCTAAATGCCCTTTTCAGGGCAATGGGGAGCTTACATTTCTTTAGTTGTTTTTTTTTGGGGGGGTTGGTTGTGTGGGTGGTGGGTTTTACTGTTGGGGGGGTTGCTTGTATTTTTTTTTCAGGTAAAAGAGCTGATTACTTTGGGGCAATGCCCCGCAAAAGGCCCTTTTAAGGGTTATTGGTAGTTTAGCTGGGAAAAAGCCGAAGAGCAGCGAGATCGATGACTGTCAGTTATCAACAGTCCGCTGCTCATCGCCCTGTACTTGGTGCGCGGCTTTTTGACAGCTTTTTTGGTAACTTTGGAGAGCGTATTCAGGTCCGCGGCAGCAATGTTAGGCGATCTTAGGCGAGCGTATTGGTGCCGGCGAATGCAAGTAAGTTGACAGGTTGATAAATAGGGGCCATTGTCTCTTCCTAAACAATTTGCTTGCCTTGCTCTTCCCGATTTATATCTTTATAATCTAGTCTTTCCTGGCCATATCGCAGTTGATTGGATTACGGAGTCAGATCATTTCACAGATAATGGGTTAGAACTTAATATGATGTACCCATTATCGCCGGTATCTCTGCTCCATGTTCCTTTTAACTCAATTCCTAAACAGGTGAAATCATACAAAAACAGAATTTATGCTTACCTGATAAATTACTTTCTCCAACGGTGTGTCCGGTCCACGGCGTCATCCTTACTTGTGGGATATTCTCTTCCCCAACAGGAAATGGCAAAGAGCCCAGCAAAGCTGGTCACATGATCCCTCCTAGGCTCCGCCTACCCCAGTCATTCGACCGACGTAAAGGAGGAATATGCATAGGAGAAATCATATGATACCGTGGTGACTGTAGTTAGAGAAAATAATTCATCAGACCTGATTAAAAAAACAGGGCGGGCCGTGGACCGGACACACCGTTGGAGAAAGTAATTTATCAGGTAAGCATAAATTCTGTTTTCTCCAACATAGGTGTGTCCGGTCCACGGCGTCATCCTTACTTGTGGGAACCAATACCAAAGCTTTAGGACACGGATGATGGGAGGGAGCAAATCAGGTCACCTAGATGGAAGGCACCACGGCTTGCAAAACCTTTCTCCCAAAAATAGCCTCAGAAGAAGCAAAAGTATCAAATTTGTAAAATTTGGTAAAAGTGTGCAGTGAAGACCAAGTCGCTGCCTTACATATCTGATCAACAGAAGCCTCGTTCTTGAAGGCCCATGTGGAAGCCACAGCCCTAGTGGAGTGAGCTGTGATTCTTTCAGGAGGCTGCCGTCCGGCAGTCTCATAAGCCAATCGGATGATACTTTTAAGCCAAAAAGAGAGAGAGGTAGAAGTTGCTTTTTGACCTCTCCTTTTACCAGAATAAACAACAAACAAAGAAGATGTTTGTCTGAAATCCTTTGTAGCCTCTAAATAGAATTTTAGAGCACGAACTACATCCAAATTGTGTAACAAACGTTCCTTCTTTGAAACTGGATTCGGACACAAAGAAGGCACAACTATCTCCTGGTTAATGTTTTTGTTAGAAACAACTTTCGGAAGAAAACCAGGTTTAGTACGCAAAACCACCTTATCTGCATGGAACACCAGATAAGGAGGAGAACACTGCAGAGCAGATAACTCTGAAACTCTTCTAGCAGAAGAAATTGCAACCAAAAACAAAACTTTCCAAGATAGTAACTTAATATCTACGGAATGTAAGGGTTCAAACGGAACCCCTTGAAGAACTGAAAGAACTAAATTGAGACTCCAAGGAGGAGTCAAAGGTTTGTAAACAGGTTTGATTCTAACCAGAGCCTGAACAAAAGCTTGAACATCTGGCACAGTCGCCAGCTTTTTGTGAAGTAAAACAGATAAAGCAGAAATCTGTCCCTTCAAAGAACTTGCAGATAATCCTTTCTCCAAACCCTCTTGTAGAAAGGATAGAATCTTAGGAATTTTTATCTTGTTCCATGGGAATCCTTTAGATTCACACCAACAGATATATTTTTTCCATATTTTATGGTAAATCTTCCTAGTTACAGGCTTTCTAGCCTGAATCAGAGTATCTATTACAGAATCTGAAAACCCACGCTTTGATAAAATCAAGCGTTCAATCTCCAAGCAGTCAGTTGGAGTGAAGCCAGATTCGGATGTTCGAATGGACCTTGAACAAGAAGGTCCTGTCTCAAAGGTAGCTTCCATGGTGGAGCCGATGACATATTCACCAGGTCTGCATACCAAGTTCTGCGTGGCCACGCAGGAGCTATCAAGATCACCGAAGCCCTCTCCTGATTGATCCTGGCTACCAGCCTGGGAATGAGAGGAAACGGTGGGAATACATAAGCTAGGTTGAAGGTCCAAGGTGCTACTGGTGCATCCACTAGAGTCGCCTTGGGATCCCTGGATCTGGACCCGTAGCAAGGAACCTTGAAGTTCTGACGAGACGCCATCCGATCCATGTCTGGAATGCCCCATAATTGAGTTATTTGGGCAAAGATTTCCGGATGGAGTTCCCACTCCCCCGGATGGAAAGTCTGACGACTCAGAAAATCCGCTTCCAAATTTTCCACTCCTGGGATGTGGATTGCAGACAAGTGGCAGGAGTGATTCTCCGCCCATTGAATTATTTTGGTCACTTCTTCCATCGCCAGGGAACTCCTTGTTCCCCCCTGATGGTTGATATATGCAACAGTCGTCATGTTGTCTGATTGAAACCTTATGAATTTGGCCTTTACTAGTTGAGGCCAAGCTTTGAGAGCATTGAATATCGCTCTTAGTTCCAGAATGTTTATCGGGAGAAGAGATTCTTCCCGAGACCATAGACCCTGAGCTTTCAGGGGTTCCCAGACTGCGCCCCAGCCCACCAGACTGGCGTCGGTCGTGACAATGACCCACTCTGGTCTGCGGAAGCTCATTCCCTGTGACAGGTTGTCCAGGGTCAGCCACCAACGGAGTGAATCTCTGGTTCTTTGATCTACTTGGATCGTCGGAGACAAATCTGTATAATCCCCATTCCACTGTCTGAGCATGCACAGTTGTAATGGTCTTAGATGAATTCGTGCAAAAGGAACTATGTCCATTGCCGCAACCATCAAACCTATTACTTCCATGCACTGCGCTATGGAAGGAAGAAGAACAGAATGAAGTACTTGACAAGAGCTTAGAAGTTTTGATTTTCTGGCCTCTGTCAGAAAAATCTTCATCTCTAAGGAGTCTATTATTGTTCCCAAGAAGGGAACTCTTGTTGACGGGGACAGAGAACTTTTTTCTATGTTCACCTTCCACCTGTGAGATCTGAGAAAGGCTAGGACAATGTCCGTATGAGCCTTTGCTTTTGACAGAGACGACGCTTGAATCAAGATGTCATCCAAGTAAGGTACTACTGCAATGCCCCTTGGTCTTAGCACCGCTAGAAGGGACCCTAGTACCTTTGTGAAAATCCTTGGAGCAGTGGCTAATCCGAATGGAAGTGCCACAAACTGGTAATGCTTGTCCAGAAAGGCGAACCTTAGGAACCGATGATGTTCCTTGTGGATAGGAATATGTAGATACGCATCCTTTAAATCCACCGTGGTCATGAATTGACCTTCCTGGATGGTAGGAAGAATTGTTCGAATGGTTTCCATTTTGAACGATGGAACCCTGAGAAATTTGTTTAGAATCTTGAGATCTAAAATTGGTCTGAATGTTCCCTCTTTTTTGGGAACTATGAACAGATTGGAGTAAAACCCCATCCCTTGTTCTCCTAATGGAACAGGATGAATCACTCCCATTCTTAACAGGTCTTCTACACAATGTAAGAATGCCTGTCTTTTTATTTGGTTTGAAGACAATTGAGACCTGTGGAACCTTCCCCTTGGGGGTAGTTCCTTGAATTCCAGGAGATAACCTTGAGAAACTATTTCTAGCGCCCAAGGATCCTGAACATCTCTTGCCCAAGCCTGAGCAAAGAGAGAGAGTCTGCCCCCCACCAGATCCGGTCCCGGATCGGGGGCCAACACTTCATGCTGTTTTAGTAGCAGTGGCAGGTTTCTTGGCCTGCTTACCCTTGTTCCAGCCTTGCATCGGTCTCCAGGCTGGCTTGGTTTGAGAACTATTACCCTCTTGCTTAGAGGGCGTAGAATTTGAGGGTGGTCCGTTTCTGCGAAAGGGACGAAAATTAGGCTTATTTTTAGCCTTAAAAGACCTATCCTGAGGAAGGGCGTGGCCCTTTCCCCCAGTGATGTCTGAAATAATCTCTTTCAAGTCAGGGCCAAACAGCGTTTTACCCTTGAAAGGGATGTTAAGCAATTTGCTCTTGGAGGACACATCCGCCGACCAAGACTTTAGCCAAAGCGCTCTGCGCGCCACAATAGCAAAACCTGAATTTTTCGCCGCTAATCTAGCTAATTGCAAAGTGGCGTCTAAGATAAAAGAGTTAGCCAATTTAAGTGCTTGAACTCTGTCCATAACCTCCTCATACGAAGATTCTTTATTGAGCGACTTTTCTAGTTCTTCGAACCAGAAACACGCTGCTGTAGTGACAGGAACAATGCATGAAATTGGTTGTAGAAGGTAACCTTGCTGAACAAACATCTTTTTAAGCAAACCCTCTAATTTTTTATCCATAGGATCTTTGAAAGCACAACTATCTTCTATAGGGATAGTAGTGCGTTTGTTTAGAGTAGAAACCGCCCCCTCGACCTTGGGGACTGTCTGCCACAAGTCCTTTCTGGGGTCGACCATAGGAAATAATTTCTTAAATATAAGGGGAGGAACAAAAGGTATGCCGGGCCTTTCCCATTCCTTATTTACAATGTCCGCCACCCGCTTGGGTATAGGAAAAGCATCGGGGGGCACCGGGACCTCTAGGAACTTGTCCATCTTACATAATTTCTCTGGAATGACCAAATTGTCACAATCATCCAGAGTAGATAACACCTCCTTAAGCAGAGCGCGGAGATGTTCCAATTTAAATTTAAATGTAATAACATCAGGTTCAGCTTGTTGAGAAATTTTTCCTGAATCTGAAATTTCTCCCTCAGACAAAACCTCCCTCCTGGCCCCTTCAGATTGGTGTGAGGGTATGTCAGAACCATTATCATCAGCGTCCTCCTGCTCTTCAGTATCTAAAACAGAGCAATCGCGCTTTCTCTGATAAGTGGGCATTTTGGACAAAATGTTTTTAATAGAATTATCCATTACAGCCGTTAATTGTTGCATAGTAAGAAGTATTGGCGCACTAGATGTACTAGGGACCTCTTGTGTGGGCAAGACTGGTGTAGACACAGAAGGGGATGATGCAGTACCATGCTTACTCCCCTCACTTGAGGAATCATCTTGGGCAACATTATCAGTGGTATCATTGTCCCTACTTTGTTTGGACACTATGTCACATTCATCACATATATTTAAATGTGGGGGAACCTTGGCTTTCAAACATACAGAACATCGTCTGATGGTTCAGACATGTTAACAGGCATAAACTTGATAACAAAGCACAAAAAACGTTTTAAAATAAAACCGTTACTGTCACTTTAAATTTTAAACTGAACACACTTTATTACTGAATATGTGAAAAAGTATGAAGGAATTGTTCAAAATTCACCAAGATTTCACCACAGTGTCTTAAAGCCTTAAAAGTATTGCACACCAAATTTGAAAGCTTTAACTCTTAAAATAACGGAACCGGAGCCGTTTTTACATTTAACCCCTATACAGTCCCTGGTATCTGCTTTGCTGAGACCCAACCAAGCCCAGAGGGGAATACGATACCAAATGACACCTTCAATAAGCTTTTTCAGTGGTTCTTAGCTCCTCACACATGCATCTGCATGCCTTGCTTTCCAAAAACAACTGCGCATTAGTGGCGCGAAAATGAGGCTCTGCCTATGACTAGAAAAGGCCCCCAGTGAAAAAGGTGTCCAATACAGTGCCTGCCGTTTTTTTACTACAATCCCCAAGATTATAAGAACTATTTATAGTTATAATCCACTAAATATACTTATAAAGTAATCGTTTTAGCCCAGAAAAATGTCTACCAGTCTTTAAAGCCCTTGTGAAGCCCTTTATTCTTATACTAAACTAAGAAAATGGCTTACCGGTTCCGATAGGGAAAATGACAGCTTCCAGCATTACCAAGTCTTGTTAGAAATGTGTCATACCTCAAGCAGCAAAGTCTGCCCACTGTTTCCCCCAACTGAAGTTACTTCATCTCAACAGTCCTGTGTGGAAACAGCCATCGATTTTAGTAACGGTTGCTAAAATCATCTTCCTCTTACAAACAGAAATCTTCATCTCTTTTCTGTTTCAGAGTAAATAGTACATACCAGCACTATTTTAAAATAACAAACTCTTGATTGAAGAATAAAAACTACATTTAAACACCAAAAAACTCTTAACCATCTCCGTGGAGATGTTGCCTGTGCAACGGAAAAGAGAATGACTGGGGTAGGCGGAGCCTAGGAGGGATCATGTGACCAGCTTTGCTGGGCTCTTTGCATTTCCTGTTGGGGAAGAGAATATCCCACAAGTAAGGATGACGCCGTGGACCGGACACACCTATGTTGGAGAAACAATCTTTACGATAATACAGGCTTGGAGCAGGATTGGAGCGCAGGTTGAATTAAATATTAATATTCCCAGATTCCAAACTTTCCTAGGAATTCAGAGTATCAAGAGGGCACACAGTCCTTATTACTGCAGAACTGACATAGGAAAGGGCTTTATTTGGTTCCACAGCTCATCAATTCAGAGGTAGGAATCAATAAATCCTTTGAAGAGCTGAAACAAGAGTTTGACCTTAACAATCGCAATTTTTTTGCATACATGCAAGCCAGACACTATGCTATGCAGTTAGTCAGTAAATTTTCTTGGAGATGGTCTTGGGGTAGGACATTTTTCTATTTCCACATGGTATTTATATCTGGTCTCATATAAGGGAGGATTCTAACTTAGGAAACAGCCCAAAAATGGACAAACCTCATCGCCAATAGTATTGATCAAGATCTACATGTATCGCATTTCTTATCTTTGCTTTTCCGCACCACTATAGCTGAGACCTGGAGAGAGTCCCATATAAAATTAATATACCAAATTTATAATACCCCAGATAGAGGCTACAGATGGTATAACAAAAACTTTAACAAGTGCCCAAAATGTAGTTTACCAGCTGCAGATCTAATACATATGATCTTGGCCTGTCCCAAATTACAGCAGTTTTGGAGTAAAATAGAATTTTGGCTACTAAAGGTGTTGAAAGTAACTCCCCTCAAGCTTACTTTGATAGATATTATTTTCCTGATAGACAAAAACGTATCTTTAAATGAAGCTATGATAGTAAACTTGGTCATTCTTGCAGACAGAAATTTGATCTTCAAGAAATGGAAGAGCAAATTTCTACTGTCAATTATGGAAGCAAAAAATGATCTTAAAAAACAAATATCTAGTTGAGCAATTAGCTACAGACCTGAACTCAGATCGAGATTTTTTTTTTCAAAAAATGGTCTAAATTCATTAAAATATTCACCTAGCGAAATTGATTACCCGATATCTCCATTCAGAAACATTAGTCTTGTTAGGTATTTGGTAGAATGGAGGAGAGGGTGGAGGGATATATTTACATATATCCTTCTGTAATTTTGAAATAGATCAAGAAAGAAAGAGGGGGATGAAAGGGAAGACAAGAGGAAAGAAAAAAGGGAAATCTATTTATCTTAAAGGGAATTTACCCCCCCTTTTTTTTCCCTTTCTGCCTACTAAATTTAGAGGAGGCGGTCTTGATGGGGCTCCTCATGTATGATGAACCTGGAGGTATTTCATCGCTACCCTATTTTTTAATCTATTATGGGGTCAACTATTAGAGTCCTGGCTAATCACATTGTAAGCCACCAGTTTTGTTATTATGTTATAATTATAAAATCCCCAACAATTGTAGCAAGATAAGTCCAAGAGAAGGAAGCTTAGGATTAATATCTAATTGATAAAATTTGCGATGCTGATGTAATATTTTTGTTCTATTTGATGCTTATTTGGTTTGTAAAAAACTAACACTGTATTGCTGTATTTTCTTCACTGTTTTGTATTGCTTCTTTTTGATTAACTTTTACTATTGCTCATGTTACATTGTTGGTATAAAACATAAATAAATAAAAAAAAACTTTTCTTCCTTGGTCAAACCTATCACAGACATGACCCGTAAAGAGAATGATCCACTCAAGGAATGGAGGCATCTTCTCGAGGGTACTAGCATACCAGTGCTCATTCTTACTGACCACAAGAATTTAACTTATCTATCCGAAGCAAAAGGTTTGTCGCCCCGACAGGCCAGATGGTCGCTATTTTTGTCTCGGTTTAATTCTGTGGTCTCCTACCTGCCTGGTAGTAAGAATGTTAGGGCTGATGCCCTCTCTCGACAATTTTCGCCTCTGTCCAAGGAGGAGTCTGTATCTACTCCAGTTATACCTCCTGACCATATTTTGGCTACAATACGTACTAATTTGACTTCTCCCTTGGGGGAGGAGATCCTGGCTGCACAAACCAATGCACCTCCTGAGAAACCTAGTGGCAAGTGCTTTGTTCCTGAGAATCTTTGAACTAAACTTTTGCACACTTACCACTATCCTAAAGCCGCAGGTCACCCGGGCAAGAATCACATGATTTGATCTGTCCCTCGACAATTCTGGTGGCCAGGTCTTCGTTCTGATGTTGCTGCATATGTTGCCTCCTGCCGAGTTTGTGCACAGAATAAGACTCCTCAACGTCTTCCTGTGGGTCTTCTTCAACCTATTGCTAATGGTGAGCATCCATGAGCACATCTTTCCATGGACTTCCTTGTCGAGCTCCCTGTTTCCAGTGACAATACTGTTATCATTATGGTGGTTGACCGTTTTTCTAAAATGTCACATTGCATTCCCTTGAAGAAGCTGCCTACCGCTTAGGAGCTTGCTTCAATTTTTGCCCGGGAGGCCTTCCGTTTACATGGGTAACCTAAGGAGATAGTATCGGACCAGGGTAGCCAGTTTGTCTCCAGATTTTGGCATTCCTTTTGTGCTCAAATGGGGATCCAGCTTTCCTTCTCCTCTGCATATCACCCTCAATCCAATGGGGCTGCGGAACGGTCTAATCAAGATCTGGAACAGTTCCTCCGTTATGTCTCAGATCACCACAATAATTGGTTTGAACTGTTACCTTGGGCAGAGTTTGCTCATAATAGTGCTATTAATGCTTCCTCCCAGTTATCCCCGTTCATGGCGAATTATGGGTTTCAACCATCCTTGTTGCCCGATTCATTCATGTCTCAAGGTATTCCGGCTTTGGAGGAGCATCTCCGGCAACTCCGTTCCATGTGGGTGCAGATTCAGGATTGCCTTCATCGTTCTATGCAGCGCCAAACGTTCCAGGCTGATTGTAGGCGTCTGCCCGCACCTTCCTACCAGGTTGGTGAGTGGGTTTGGCTGTCCTCCCGCAACTTGAACCTTTGTGTGCCTTCCAATAAACTGGCTCCCCCTTATGTTGGTCCTTTTCGAATAATCCGACGGGTCAATCCTGTGGCCTACGCTCTTGACCTTCCTCCTGCAATGCGCATCTCCAATGTTTTTTATGTCTCCCTCTTAAAACCATTGGTTTGTAATTGGTTTACCACTGTGTTGCCTCGTTCCCGTCCTATCTCTGTTGACAAGCATGAAGAATATGAGGTCAGCAGCATTATTGACTCTGGTATGTCCTGGGGCCGCGTACAGTATTTGGTTCACTGGAGGGGCTACGGTCTGGAGGAGCGTTCATGGGTTCCCTCCTCTGATGTTTATGCTCCCGCCCTCCTTCGTGCCTTCCATGCCCGTTTCCCCAATAAGCCTTTTGTCCTCCCGCAGGGGAGGGGTCGTTGAGGGGAGGGTACTGTCAGGATTTTTTCCCTTCTTTGTTTGCCATGTGCTGCTGGCTGCCATTTTAATCACCTCTCTTGCTGAGTCTGGTGCAGAGTGTGTGATGCTGCTCATTTTCTGCATGCCCTCTTATGGCCAGACTGGTGTACATCATCCGTGTGAGACAGGTTGCAGTCTCAGAATTATGATGTCATCACTTATTATTTAAAGGGCCTCTTTTCAGTATGTTTTGCCCTTGTGTTGTCTCAGACCTGTTTGTGAGCTCCAGTTCCTGTGTATTACCTGACTGTCTGATGTCCCTCCTGGTTCCTGACTCTGCTGTTCTCCTTGTTCCTGATTCCGGCTCGTCTGACTACTCGCTTTGGCTCCTGACTCGGCTCGTCTGACTACCAGCTCTGGCTTTGACTCCTAGCTTGTTTGACTTTTTATTATTTTTTGTTATTAATAAAGGTGTGATTATTTTTGCACTTCTTGTGTAAGTCTGATTCCTGGCACCCTGACAGATACTGAGTCTATAACTGTACCCAGGAAATTCACCCTGGTATGTGGAGTAAGAGAACTCTTTTCCAAGTTTATCTTCCATCCATGTGACCTAAGAAGACTTAGAAGGAATTCCAAGTGCTCCCTTGATGGTGCCTGTACCAAGATATAGTCCAGGTAAGGTCCTACTGCGATACCTCATGTTCTGGCAACCACTATGAGACCTCCCAGAACCTTTGTAAATATTCTTGGAGCAGTAGCTAAGCCAAATGGAAGTGCTATGAACAGGAAGTGTTGCTCCAGAAATGCAAACCTCCGTAATTGAAAATGTTCCCTGTGTATCGGAACGTGAAGGTATGCATCCTTCAGGTTTATGGTAGTCAAACTTCAATTTTGAATCTAAAGGACGGTTCGCCCCCTTTATTTGTTTCAAAAGTCAATCCTAGCGTTTGTAAAATTACTTTCACTTTAACTCATCCTCGGATAGATACGACATACAGATTAGATCCAATAGGAATTTAGATGACTAAGTCGGGAGAACTATGTTTAACCTTTCTCTTACGTGTCCAGAGATAGGAAGGGCACTCAGGGCCCCAGACACCACCGATTGTAGCTGCACTGTAAAGTCCCCTCCAGATGGAGAATAAGCTGTGCCGCAGGGAGCTGCATGTGAAGCATTTGAGTAGACTGGGCAGAAATCTCGAGAGTCATAGAATCCTGAGAGGTTGATAGCTCAGGGGGACTAATTGTGCTATGGGTATTTGCAGACTTAGCTCCCTTCTTAGACTTTAAAACAGTGCTTAGGCAATTGGAACAAAATTGAGCAGGCGGGCAAACCATAGCCTCCTCATAATATAAACAGGTATTATTATTATTTACTATAAAAAGGAGTGGAACCCTCTAACATAGTATCAGAGTCCTTCATAGCTTTGGTATGTAATTCCACAGATGGAATAAAAAATGTTACAAAAAACAAGCGTTTTTAATATAAACAGGCACCTTTACAATTCCAATGGCTGGGGCACTCACCAGACAAATGATAAGTGAAACCCTCTCCTCAGGAGTGCTGTCTGCAGCAGGTTCTCAAGGAAGTGAAAGAGGCAGCACCTGGTCACGTGGTGCGCAAGACAGGACTCCCCCTGCTATGCAAAAGAGGGTTAAAGGGACAGTCTACACCAGAATTGTTATTGTTTAAAAAGATAGATAATCCATTTATTACCCTTTCCTTAGTTTTGCATAACCAACACAGTTATATTAATACACTTTTTACTTCTGTGATTACCTTGTATCTAAGCCTCTGCAAACTGCCCCCTTATTTCAGTTCTTTTGACAGACAGAGTTGGCTCACTGGAACTCCACGTGCGTGAGCACAGTGTTATCTATATGACACACATGAACTAACACCCTCTAGTGGTGAAAAACTGTCAAAATGCCCTGAGAGAAGATGCAGCCTTCAAGGGCTTAGAAATTAGCATATGAACCGCCTAGGTTTAGCTTTCAACTAAGAATACCAAGAGAACAAAGCAAAATTGGTGATAAAAGTAAATTGGAAAATTGTTTAAAATTACATTCTCTATGTGAATCATGAAACTTTATTTTGGACTAGACTGTCCCTTTAACCCTTTGAGTGCTAATGACGGCTCTGAGCCGGAGTACCAGAGAATGCTTGTCATTGACCTGCATGTTAACATGCTTAGGACCAGCCCTCTCAGCCTTATACGACTATGGCTGGGACACCGGTACTCCGGTCTGTTTATAGCAAGTCAAAGCCTGTCAGAGGGGATAGAAATGTGTACAGAACACTCATTCTAGTGCAGGGACAAGACTTACGCCTCCTCTTTATTAGACAAGTTGCCACGAAAGAGGGAACAACTTACCTATCATGAGTCTGTAATTTAGTGTGAAATACACTGCGTTGACAGTTGATATAGGTTAGACTAGAAAGAGGCATGAAAAACCCAGCATCGACCAGTATTATATATACCAATACTCTATTGAGATTTATAAGGATATATGATCCCCGGCTCTACTGAGCTAATCCATGTTAAACTTCACTTCTTCTTTACAGAGCACCTCTCTCTGCCTACCTACATGATACGAGGTAAAACTTCACTTCTTCTTTACAGAGCACCTCTCTCTGCCTACCTCCATGATACGAGGCAAAGGTAGGGTAAGTGGGAAGGATATTTGTAGTCCTGTTTGGGGTGTCTTTGCCTCCTCCTGGAATGTTCTTGTGGACTCTCACTGCCAACAGAAGGAAAATTTATTTTTTCAACTTTGTTTGAACAGCACCAACATCTATGTATTTTATGATTGTGTCTTGTGTATCTAGAGGGAGGGCATTACATATTAAATCCCCGTAAAGTCTCTCAGCTCTGTAAATGATCAAAAATCTGTTTTATCTGCCATGTAATCTTCTAGTCCTTTTCTTTCAACCAATAAACCATGGTGTAACTTTCCCTGACAGCAGGGCCCTCCATTCTTCCTGTGTTAGCCTGTATGATACCATGCTTCACTTATTTATTCCACCACCTGTATTGAGCTGTAGAATATGCTGGACCATTACAAATAAAAAAAAAAGATGATAGTTATCTACAAATACATTACAGTACACTAGTTCCATATGCATAGGATTATGGAATACAAGACATATTGTTTATAAGCATTGCATTATAAATTAGTTCACCGACTATGTCCTATTACTATGTTACAATAATATTATTAGTTTAAAAAAATTTACAAGTTATACAAATTAATGTATAAAACATAATTTATGTAAGAATTTACCGGATAAATTCATTTCTTTCATATTGGCAAGAGTCCATGAGCTAGTGACGTATGGGATATAGCCAAGTAGTGGGGTGATAGAAAAAGGAGTAAAAAAAAGCATACAAAAAAAAAAAAAAAAAAAAAGGAGGAACTGGAAATATAATTAAGCTTTTATACAAAAAATCATAACCACCAGAAAAAGGGTGGGACTCATGGACTCTTGCCAATATGAAAGAAATTAATTTATCAGGTAAGTTCTTACATAAATTATGTTTTCTTTCATGTAATTGGCAAAAGTCCATGAACTAGTGACGTATGATAAATACCCAAGATGTGGAAGTCCACAGAAGAGTCACTAGAAAGGGAAGGATAAAATAAAAACAGCAATTTTCCGCTAAAAAAAATAAATCAACAAAAAATAAAGTTTTTTTCATAAATTGAAAGAAAATAAAACTTAAAACATTAGCAGAAGAAACAAACTGAAACAGCTGCCTGAAGAACTATTCTACGAAAGACTGCTTCAGAAGAAGCAAATACAACAAAATGGTAAAATTAAGTAAATGTATGCAAAGAAGACCAAGTTGCTGCTTTGCAAATCTGATCAACTGAAGCTTCATTCTTAAAAGCCCAAGAAATGGAGACTGATCTAGTAGAATGAGCTGTGATCCTCTGAGGCTGGGACTGTCCTGCCTCCAAATAAGCTTTATGAATCAAAAGCTTTAACCAAGATGCCAAAGAAATGGCAGAAGCTTTCTGACCTTTCCTAGAACCAGAGAAGACAACAAACAGACTAGAAGTTTTCCTGAAATCTTTAGTAGCTTCAACATAATATTTCAAAGCTCTTACAACATCCAAAGAATGCAAAGATCTTTCAACAGTATTCTTGGGATTAGGACACAAGGAAGGAACAACAATTTCCCTACTAATGTTGTTAGAATTCACAACCTTAGGAAGAAATTTAAACGAAGTCCGCAAAACAACCTTATCCTGATGGAAAATTAGAAAAGGAGACTCACAAGAGAGACCAGACAATTTGTAAACTCTTCTAGCTGAAGAGATAGCCAAAAGAAACAACACTTTCCTAAAAAGTAGTTTAATATCCAAAGAATGCATAGGCTCAAAAGGAGGAGCCTGCAAAGTCTTCAAAACCAAATTCAGACTCCAAGGAGGAGAGATTGATTTAATAACAGGCTTGATATGAAACAAAGCCTGAACAAAACAGTGAATATCAGGATGTTTAGCAATCTTTATATGAAATAAAACAGAAAGAGTCGAGATTTGTCCGTTCAAAGTAGTTATCCAAACCATCCTGAAGAAACTGTAAAATTCTAAAAGAATGCCAGGAGAATTTATGAGAAGAACACCATGAAATATATGTCTTCCAAACTTGATAATAATTCTTCTTTGAAACAGAGCCTGTAGCATAGTATTAATCACGGAGTCAGAGAAACCTCTATGACTAAGCACTAAGCGTTCAATTTCTATAACTTCAAATTTAACGATTTGAGATCCTGATGGAAAAACGGCCCTTGAGACAGAAGGTCTGGTCTTAGAGGAAGTGGCCAAGGCTGGCAACTGGACATCCAAAACAAAATCTGCATACCAAAACCTGTGAGGCCACGCTGGTACTATCATAAACACATGCGATTGTTCCATAATGATTTTGGAGATCACTCTTGGAAGAAGAACTAGAGGCGGAAAGATATAAGAAGGTTGGTAAAACCAAGGAACTGCTAAAGCATCCACCATCTCTGCCTGAGGATCCCTGGACCTTGACAGGTACCTGGGAAGTTTATTGTTTAGATGAGAAGCCATCAGATCTATTTCTGGAAAAACCCACATCTGTACAATCTGACAAAAGACATCTGGATGGAGAGACCACTCTCCCGGATGTAAGGTCTGATGGCTGAGATAATCTGCTTCCCAATTGTCTACACCTGGAATATGCACCGCAGAAATTAGACAAGAGCTGGATTCTGCCCAAGAAAGTATCCAAGATACTTCTTTTATAGAAAGAAAGACTGCGAGTCCCACCCTCATGATTGACATATGCTACCGTTGCAATATTGTCCGCCTGAAAACAAATGAATGGTTCTCTCTTTAACAGAGGCCAAACCTGAAGAGCCCTGAAAATAGCACAGAGTTTTAAAATATTGATTGGTAACCTCGCCACTTGAGGTTTCCAAACCCCTTGTGCTATCAGAGATCCCCAGACAGCTCCCCAACCTGAAAGACTTGAATCTCTGGTGATCACAGTCCAGGTAGGATGAACAAAAGAGGCCCCCTGAAATAAATGTTGATGGTCTAACCATCAAGTCAGAAAGAGTTGAATGTTGGGATTTAAGTATATCAATTGTGATATCCAAGTATAATCCCTGCACCATTGATTCAACATACAAAGCTGAAGAGGTGTCATATGAAAACGAGTAAAGGGGATCGCGTCCGATACTGCAGTCATGAGACCTAAAACTTCCATGCTGACATAAGAATGTGAAATGGTGCGCAAGTGAACCCCTGCACATGTACTAATCTGCTCCCAAAAAACAGATAAAATAGATACAAAGAATATATAAAAAAAAGAATGTGTATATGTGCGCTAAACAGCTAAGGGGTTAAAGAATTTTCGATCAGACTGGTGTCTATATTGAATCCACCGGATGATATTGAAAGTGAACACAAATTCAAGATTACCGGTATGTAAAATATAGTATTTATTGCTAAGCAAAATTCTAAAATATTGAAAAGGGTATAACATGCATAAATCTATTAAAACATACAACTCAAATGTTAAAAAATTGATCTTATATATGACCGGTCACACTCATAGATATTAGTATCAACCTTAATTCTTGCACATTAAGAACTCAGCAATTTATAGCGCTTAGATAAAGGTATATGTTAAAGGGACATGATTTAAATAGGTCATATCATTTTAAACAACTCCCCAATTTACTTTTATCACCAATTTTGCCTTGTTCTCTTGGTATTCTTAGTTGAAAGCTAAAACTAGGAAGTTCATCTGCTAATATCTTAGACCTTGAAGACTGCCTCTAATCTGAATGCATTTTGACCACTAGAGGACTATAGTCCATTTGTTTCATATAGATAACATTGAGCTCATGCACGTGAAGTGACCTAGGAGTGAGCACTAACTGGCTAAAATGCAAGTCTGTCAAAAAACTGAAATAAGAGGGCAGTCAGCAGAAGCTTAGATACAAGGTAATTACAGAGGTAAAATGTATATTAATATAACAGTGTTGGTTATGCAAAACTGGGGAATGGGTAATAAAGGGATTATATTTCTTTTTAAAAAACAAAAATTTTGGCGTTGACTGTCCCTTTAAGTCCTTGATATTCGTATCTTTATCGTAGGTATAGCAAACAGATACAAATGCTGTAGGCAAAATATGTGGACAAATTTGACCCAATAGATTGTGGCCAAATAGTTGGATAAGAGAGTCCAGATTTATAAATGGCTTTATGAAGGGCTTTATGGCAGGTTGAATTATCCTCAAAAGAGTACCACACTATAACGGACTGCAACACCTCTGTGTGCCTACCTTGATTCAGTCTGGGAACTTTCCAGGCGTTTGGCTGGGCACAGGTGTCTGTGCAGCTCCGTTTAGTTGGTTTTCCGGGTTGATGACGTCACTGTCTGTATACACTGCTATGGGAAGTAGTTCTGGGACGTTTTCTTATATCCTTACTCTGCGCAGAGTGTTAGAAGAATCCTTTTGAGAGAAATTAAGTCCCTTTTAAATCCATCTCAATCCTTCAACTGGATATTGTTGCATCAATGTCAGCAACTTCTATTCATGCCATCAACGCGTTTCGCCATTATACACAGCTTTTTCAAGATCTTCCATGCACATAGCCACTGAAGGGAATGATTGAGACTGAAGGTTTCGACAAGCTGAAACCAATTTCATTCGTCTCTTGCCTGTTAATGACAGAGTCATGGACACTGAATCTATCTGGAAACCTAAAAAGGTTACCCTTGTCTGAGAAATCAAGAAACTCTTTGGTAAATTGATCCTCCAACCATGTTTTTTAAGAAAAAACACAAGTTGATTCATGTGAGATTTGGCTAAATGTAGAGACTGAGCTAGTACCAAGATATCATCCAAATAAGGAAACACTGCAATACCCTGTTCTCTGATTACAGATAAAAGGGCACCAAGAAACTTCAAAAAGATCCTTGGAGCTGTTGCTAGGCCAAATGGAAGAGCAACAAATTGGTAATGCTTGTCTAGAAAAGAGAATCTCAGAAACCGATAGTGGTCTGGATGAATCGGAATGTGAAGCTATGCATCCTGTAAGTCTATTGTGGACATATAATAACCTTGCTGAACAAAAAGGCAGAATAGTCCATATAGTCACCATCTTGAAAGTTGGGACTCTTACAAAATGATTCAAAAACTTCAGATCCAGAACTGGCCTGAATGAATTTTTTTTCTTTGGGACAATGAATAGGATTCTTTGTCAGGGTGCCAGGAATCAGACTGAGACAAGAAGTGCAAAAATAATCACACCTTTATTAATAGCAAAAAAATAATAAAAAGTCCACAAGTCAAATAAGCCAGGAATCAAAACCAGAACTGGTAGTCAGACGAGCCGAGTCAGGAGCCAAAGCGAATAGTCAGACGAGCCGGAATCAGGAACAAGGAGAACAGCAGAGTCAGGAGCAAGCCAGGGATCAGGAACCAGGAGGGACGTCAGACAGCCAGGTAATACACAGGAGTTCTCACAAACAGGTCTGAGACAACACAAGGGGAAAGCATACTGAACAGAGGCCCTTAAAATAATAAGTGATGACATCACAATTCTGAGACTGCATCCTGTCTCACACGGATGATGTACACCAGTCTGGCCATAAAAGGAAGTGCAGGAAATGAGCAGCATCACACAGTATGCACCAGAGTCAGGAAGAGAGGTGAGTAAAATGGCTGCCAGCAGCACATGGCAAACAGATCAGGGAAAAAACCCTGACAGTCTTACTCTGAATCCTATTCGATACCCTTGAGAGACAATACTCTGAATCCACTGATTTTGAATAGAATCTGCCCAAATATCTTGGAATAATTTCAATCTGCCCCACACCAGCTGAACTGGATCGAGGGCCACACCTTCATGCAGACTTGGGGGCTGGCTTTGGTTTCTTAAAAGGCTTGGATTTATTTCAACTTGAAGTAGGTTTCCAATTGGAACCTGTCATACTCTGCAAGGGAGCAGGTTCAGGAGTAAGGAGCTGTTGTGCAGAGGTGTCAGGTTTTGGGGTTAATGTTGTGTTTTGTCTGCGTGAGTCTTTCCTTTTAGGCATAATTAAACAGGTACAACGTTTTAGGAAATAAAGGAGATGGTTTTATTTATAGGATAAAGCAATGTAGAGATATGAAATTAGATAAGACAAAGTCTATAGGTTGTAGTATAAGGCAGGAATACAGTTCTTTGTAATAACAGGCAGGAATGCAGAGCTTTGTAATAACAACCAGGATATTTGCATATGCTGTAGACTGGAACTGTGAAATAACACTCAGGAAAGCAGAGCTTTTTAATAACAAGCAGGCTACTTGCATATGCTGTAGACTGGACACAGTTGTAACAAACTGGAAACTTGCATAAACTGCAAACTGGTACTTTAAGGAAACTTGCATAAACTGCAAACTGGTACTTTAAGGAAATTTGCATAAACTGCAAACTGGTACTTTGTAGAAACAAAAAGGAAACTTGCATAAACTGCAAATTGGAACTTTGTAGAAACAAACAGGATACTTGCATAAACTGCAAATTGGAACTTTGTAGAAACAAACAGGATATTTGCATAAACTGCAAATTGGAACTTTGTAGAAACCAACAGGATATTTGCATAGACTGCAATTTGGAACTTTGTAGAAACCAACAGGATATTTGCATAGACTGCAATTTGGAACTTTGTAGAAACCAACAGGATATTTGCATAGACTGCAATTTGGAACTTTGTAGAAACCAACAGGATATTTGCATAGACTTCAATTTGGAACTTTGTAGAAACAAACAGGATATTTGCATAGACTTCAATTTGGAACTTTGTAGAAACAAACAGGATATTTGCATAGACTGCAATTTGGAACTTTGTAGAAACAAACAGGATATTTGCATAGACTTCAATTTGGAACTTTGTAGAAACAAACAGGATATTTGCATAGACTGCAATTTGGAACTTTGTAGAAACCAACAGGATATTTGCATAGACTTCAATTTGGAACTTTGTAGAAACAAACAGGATATTTGCATAGACTGCAATTTGGAACTTTGTAGAAACAAACAGGATATTTGCATAGACTGCAAGTTGGAACTTTGTAGAAACAAACAGGATATTTGCATAGACTGCAATTGGAACTTTGTAGTATCAGGAAACAAGCAAGCAAAAGTACCTGAGTCAGTCCTTAGGAAAGAGAGTTTTAGGCAAGATCAATTGTCAGGAAATCAGTCCCAAAATGAAACACAGTGCCAAGGGATTATCCAGAAGAGTAGTCAGTAATTGAAGCAGAAATCAGGAACCAGGAAATCCAACAAATCTGTATTTCACACAGGATACAGGAGCAGAGAGTCTTTCAGAGTATCACTCTTAATGTCAAGGCACAGAATTGCAAACAAACCTCCCAGATAAAGCAGGCTGCTGATTAAATGATTTGTTTCAGCTGGCAAGCAGGTGGAGCCAGAGAGCCAAAGTTGCAGCAAACAGAAAAACAGAATTTATGCTTACCTGATAAATTACTTTCTCCAACGGTGTGTCCGGTCCACGGCGTCATCCTTACTTGTGGGAATATTCTCTTCCCCAACAGGAAATGACAAAGAGCACAGCAAAAGCTTCCCATATAGCCCCTCCTCTGGCTCCGCCCCCAGCCATTCGACCGACGGTAAGGAGAAAAAAAAATGAGAAACTATAGGGTGCCGTGGTGACTGTAGTGTATAGAGAAAGAAATTTTTCAAACCTGATTAAAAAACCAGGGTGGGCCGTGGACCGGACACACCGTTGGAGAAAAATTTTTATCAGGTAAGCATAAATTCTGTTTTCTCCAACATTGGTGTGTCCGGTCCACGGCGTCATCCTTACTTGTGGGAACCAATACCAAAGCTTTAGGACACGGATGAAGGGAGGGAGCAAATCAGGTTACCTAAACGGAAGGCACCACGGCTTGCAAAACCTTTCTCCCAAAAATAGCCTCCGAAGAAGCATAAGTATCGAATTTGTAAAATTTGGCAAAAGTGTGCAGAGAAGACCAAGTCGCTGCTTTACATATCTGATCAACAGAAGCCTCGTTCTTGAAGGCCCATGTGGAAGCCACAGCCCTAGTAGAGTGAGCTGTGATTCGTTCAGGAGGCTGCCGTCCGGCAGTCTCATAAGCCAATCGGATGATGCTTTTCAGCCAGAAAGAAAGAGAGGTAGCAGTAGCTTTTTGTCCTCTCCTCTTACCAGAGTAAACGACAAACAAAGATGAAGTTTGTCTGAAATCCTTTGTTGCGTCTAAATAGAACTTTAAAGCACGGACCACATCTAAATTGTGTAACAAACGTTCCTTCTTTGAAACTGGATTCGGACACAGAGAAGGAACAACTATTTCCTGGTTAATATTCTTGTTGGAAACTACTTTTGGAAGAAAACCAGGTTTGGTACGCAAAACGACCTTATCTGAATGGAACACCAGATAGGATGGATCATACTGCAAAGCAGATAATTCAGAAAATCTTCTAGCAGAAGAAATAGCAACCAAAAACTGAACTTTCCAAGATAGTAACTTGATATCTATGGAATGTAAAGGTTCAAACGGAACCCCTTGAAGAACTGAAAGAACTAAATTTAGACTCCAAGGAGGAGTCATGGGTCTGTAAACAGGCTTGATTCTGACCAAAGCCTGTAGAAAAGCTTGTACATCTGGCACAGCTGCCAGGCGTTTGTGTAACAAAACAGATAAAGCAGAAATCTGTCCTTTTAGAGAACTCGCTGACAACCCTTTATCCAAACCCTCTTGGAGAAAGGAAAGAATCTTAGGAATTTTAATTTTACTCCAGGAGAATCCCTTGGATTCACACCAACAGATATATTTTTTCCATATTTTATGGTAAATCTTTCTAGTCACAGGTTTTCTGGCTTGGACCAGAGTATCTATCACTGAATTTGAAAACCCACGCTTGGATAAAATCAAGCGTTCAATTTCCAAGCAGTCAGCTGCAGAGAAACTAGATTTGGATGTTCGAATGGACCTTGTACTAGAAGATCCTGTCTCAAAGGTAGCTTCCATGGTGGAGCCGATGACATATTCACCAGCTCTGCATACCAAGTCCTGCGTGGCCACGCAGGAGCTATCAGAATCACCGAGGCCTTCTCCTGTTTGATCCTGGCTACGAGCCTGGGAAGGAGAGGAAACGGTGGAAACACATAAGCTAGGTTGAACGACCAAGGCGCTACTAATGCATCCACTAGAGTCGCCTTGGGATCCCTGGATCTGGACCCGTAGCAAGGAACCTTGAAGTTCTGACGAGACGCCATCAGATCCATGTCTGGAATGCCCCATAATTGAGTTAACTGGGCAAAGACTTCCGGGTGGAGTTCCCACTCCCCCGGATGGAAAGTCTGACGACTCAAATAATCCGCCTCCCAGTTGTCTACTCCTGGGATGTGAATTGCAGATAGATGTCAGGAGTGATCCTCCGCCCATTTGATGATCTTGGATACCTCTCTCATCGCCAAGGAACTCTTTGTTCCTCCCTGATGGTTGATGTAAGCTACAGTCGTCATGTTGTCCGACTGGAATCTTATTAATCCGGCCTTCGCTAGTTGAGTCCAAGCCCGGAGCGCATTGAATATCGCTCTCAGTTCCAGGATGTTTATCGGGAGAAGAGACTCTTCCCAGGACCATAGACCCTGAGCTTTCAGGGAGTCCCAGACCGCGCCCCAGCCTAATAGACTGGCGTCGGTCGTGACAATGACCCACTCTGGTCTGCGGAAACTCATTCCCTGAGACAGGTGATCCTGAGTCAACCACCAACGGAGTGAGTCTCTGGTTAACTGGTCTACTTGAATCTGGGGAGACAAGTCTGCATAATCCCCATTCCACTGTCTGAGCATGCACAGTTGCAATGGTCTTAGATGAATTTGAGCAAAAGGAACCACGTCCATTGCTGCCACCATTAGACCTATTACTTCCATGCACTGAGCTAAGGAAGGCTGAGGAATAGAATGAAGAACTTGACAAGCCTTTAGAAGCTTTAATTTTCTGACCTCTGTCAGAAAGATCTTCATTTCTACAGAATCTATTATTGTTCCCAGAAAGGGAACTCTTGTAGACGGGGACAGGGAACTCTTTTCCACGTTCACCTTCCACCCGTGAGACCTGAGAAAGGCTAACACAATGTCTGTATGAGCCTTTGATCTGGAAAGGGACGACGCTTGGATTAGAATGTAGTCTAGGTAAGGTGCCACTGCAATGCCCCTCGGTCTGAGAACCGAAAATTCTGGGAGCAGTGGCTAAACCGAACGGAAGAGCCACGAACTGGTAATGTTCGTCCAGAAAGGCGAACCTTAGGAACTGATGATGATCTTTGTGGATAGGAATATGTAGGTACACATCCTTTAGATCCACGGTAGTCATATATTGACCCTCCTGGATTGTAGGTAAAATAGTTAGAATGGTTTCCATTTTGAACGATGGCACTCTCAGAAATTTGTTTAGAATTTTTAAATCCAGAATTGGTCTGAAAGTTCCCTCTTTTTTGGGAACTACAAACAGGTTTGAGTAAAACCCCTGACCTTGTTCCGCTGTTGGAACTGGGTGTATCACTCCCATCTTTAATAGGTCTCCTACGCAATGTAAGGATGCCTGTCTCTATCTGGTCTGAAGATAAGCGAGACATGTGGAACCTTCCCCTTGGAGGAAGTTCCTTGAATTCTAGAAGATAACCCTGAGAGACTATTTCTAGTGCCCAGGGATCCGGAACATCTCTTGCCCAAGCCTGAGCAAAGAGAGAAAGTCTGCCCCTACAAGATCCGGTCCCGGATCGGGGGCTACCCCTTCATGCTGTCTTGGTAGCAGCAGCAGGCTTCTTGGACTGTTTACCCTTGTTCCAGCCTTGCATTGGTTTCCAAGCTGGCTTAGCCTGGGAAGCGTTACCCTCTTGTCTAGAGGCTGCAGAGTTAGGAGACGGTTCCTGAAGTTACGAAAGGAACGAAAATTGGACTTATTCTTAGCCTTAAAAAGGCCTATCCTGTGGGAGGGCATGGCCCTTTCCCCCAGTGATGTCTGAAATAATCTCCTTCAATTCTGGCCCAAAAAGGGTCTTACCTTTGAAAGGAATATTAAGCAACTTTGTCTTGGAAGATACATCCGCTGACCAAGACTTTAGCCAGAGCGCTCTGCCCGCCACAATTGCAAACCCTGAATTTTTCGCCGTTAACCTCGCCAATTGCAAAGCGGCATCTAAAATAAAGGAATTAGCTAACTTAAGTGCGTAAATTCTGTCCATGACTTCCTCATATGGAGTCTCCTTATTGAGCGACTTTTCTAGTTCATCGAACCAAAAACACGCCGCCGTAGTGACAGGAATAATGCACGAAATTGGTTGGAGGAGGAAACCTTGCTGAACAAAAATCTTTTTAAGCAAACCCTCCAATTTTTTATCCATAGGATCTTTAAAAGCACAATTGTCCTCAATGGGAATAGTCGTGCGTTTGGCTAGCGTAGAAACTGCCCCCTCAACCTTAGGGACTGTTTGCCATGCGTCCTTCCTTGGGTCGACCATGGGGAACATTTTCTTAAATATAGGAGGTGGGACAAAGGGTATGCCTTGTTTCTCCCACTCCTTAGTCACTATGTCCGCCACCCTTTTAGGTATCGGAAAGGCATCAGGGTGCACAGGGACCTCTAGGAATTTGTCCATTTTGCACAATTTTTCTGGAATGACCAAAGAGTCACAATCATCCAGAGTAGTTAGTACCTCCTTAAGTAAGGCGCGGAGATGCTCTAACTTAAATTTAAACGTCACAAGATCAGGTTCTGCCTGTTGAGAAACTCTTCCTGAATCAGAAATTTCTCCCTCCGACAAACCCTCCTTCACTGCTAATTCTGACTGGTGTGAGGGTATGACAGATAAATTATCGTCAGCGCACTCTTGCTCTACTGTATTTAAAACTGAGCAATCACGCTTTCTTTGAAATGCTGGCATTTTGGATAAAATATTAGCTGTAGAATTATCCATTACTGCCGTTAATTGTTGCATAGTAACAAGCATTGGCGCGCTAGATGTACTAGGAGTCGCCTGCGCGGGCCTAACTGGTATTGACTCAGAAGGAGAGGATAGTGAACTACCCCCACTACCTTCATTTGAGGAATCATCTTGGGCAACCTTATTAAATGTGACAGTACTGTCCTTACTTTGTCTGGACGCCATGGCACAATTATCACATACATTTGAAGGGGGGGACCACCTTGGCCAACATATATACAGAACATGTTCTATCTGAAGGTACAGACATGTTAGACAGGCTTATACAGGCTATTAATGCAATAAAACCGTTTTTAAACAAAACCGTTACTGTCTCTTTAAATGTTAAACAGAGCACACTTTATTTCTGAATGTGTGAAAAACTATGAAGGAAATATCCGATCTTTACCAAATTTGCACCCAAGTGTCTTAATGCTTTAAAAGTATTGCACCCCAAGTTTGTAACCCCTTAAATGAGGAAACCGGAGCTGTTTTATCAATTTAACAATTTTAAACCCACTACAGTCCCAGCCACAGCGTTTGCTGCGGCTTCACCTGTCCTTGGGGGTTATTCGCCACAGAAATAAGCCTTCCAGGAACGTTTTTAATGGCCACCAGACCCTCTCACATGAAGCTGCATGCACTGCATCCAAAAGAAACTGCGCAATTAAGGCGCGAAAATGAGGCTCTGCCTACTAGAGTGAAAGGCCCTTCCTGACTGGGAAAGGTGTCTAAACGACTGCCTGGCGCTTAAAAACGTTACCAAATCATTCTCAAGTTTTAAAACACTTCAAACCACATAAAAATATCGAATAAAGCAATCGATTTAGCCCACAATAGTGTCAACCAGTATATAGCCCATTAATAAGCCTTCATTCTGTTATGAGTCTAAGAAAATGGCTTACCGATCCCAAAGAGGGAAAATTACAGTCTTCTAGCATTACAAAGTCTTGTTAGAAAATGGACTAGTCATACCTTGAGCAGAAAAGTCTGCAAACTGTTCCCCCCAACTGAAGTTCTCTGGGCTCAACAGTCCTGCGTGGGAACAGCAATTGATTTTAGTTACTGCTGATAAAATCATACTCCTCTTTTAAACAGAACTCTTCATTCTTTTCTGTTTTAGAGTAAATAGTACAAACCGGCACTATTTTAAAATAACAAACTCTTGATAGAAGAATAAAAAACTACAACTAACACCACATACTCTTCACCATCTCCGTGGAGATGCTACTTGTTCAAAGCGGCAAAGAGAATGACTGGGGGGCGGAGCCAGAGGAGGGGCTATATGGGCAGCTTTTGCTGTGCTCTTTGCCATTTCCTGTTGGGGAAGAGAATATTCCCACAAGTAAGGATGACGCCGTGGACCGGACACACCAATGTTGGAGAAAAACACAATATTCTTTATCCTGTGATCAAGCCATCTGGTGGCATAGTGGTAAAACAACAGGCTGGGAAAGAACAACAGCAGAAATAGAGACAGGTCCCAGGTTCAATTCCAGGCTGAACCATGACAGAACCAGAGTCTTTAGGGGAAGGATTAGAAGCTTTGGATTTACCCTTAGACCTTTTATCCTGAGGCAAAAAAAAAACTCCCTTCCTCCCAGTGATAGTTGAAATAATTGAATCCAACAGAGAGAACCAAATAAAATTGTTACCTTGGAAAGAAAGAGATAGTAATCTAGACTTAGATACCATGTCAGCATTCCAAGATTTGAGCCATAAAGCTCTTCTAGCTAAAATAGCTAAAGACATAGATTTAACATCAATTTTGATGATATCAAAAATGGCATCACAGATAAAATGATTAGCATGTTGAAGCAAACGAATAATGCTAAACAAATCAGGATCTGTTTCCTGTTGCGCTAGGCTATCCAACCAAATGGTTGATGCAGCAGCAACATCAGCCATCGAAATAGCAGGCCTGAGAAGATAGTCAGAATATAAATACGTTTTCCGTAGATAAGATTCAAGTTTCCTATCTAAAGTATCTTTAAAAGAAGCACTGTCTTCCATAAGAATAGTAGTACGCTTGGCAAGAGTAGAAATAGCCCTATCAACTTTGGGGATTTTTTCCCAAAACTCTAATCTAGCCGCTGGCAAAGGGTACAACCTTTAAAACCTAGAAGGAATGAAAGAAGTATAAGGCTTAACCCATTCCTTAGCAATCACATCAGAAATAGCATGAGGAACTGGAAAAACCTCAGGAGTAACCATAGGAAGTTTATAAACATTATTTAAACGTTTACTAGTTTTGATATCAAGAGGACTAGACTCCTTAATATCCAAAGTAACCAAAACTTCTTTTAACAAGGAACGAATATACTCAATCTTGAAAAGATAAGTAGATTTGTCAGTGTCAATGTCTGAGGTAGGATCTTCTGAATCAGAGAGATTCTCATCAGAGGAAGATATTTCAGTATGTTGTCGGTCATTAGCAATTTCATCAATTTTATGAGAAGTTTTAAAAGACCTTTTACGTTTATTAGAAGGCGGAATAGCAGACAAAGCCTTCTGTATTGCATCAGCAATAAAAATTTTCATATCAACAGGGATATCATGTACAATATAGATGTTGAAGGAACAACAGAAACTGTACTAGTACTGATAGAAATGTTTTATGCGTGCAAAACCTTATCATGACAACGGTTACATACTACAGCTGGAGATATAATCTCAGCTAATTTACAACAGATACACTTAGCTTTGGTAGAACTGATCAAGCAGCAGGGCTCCAACAGTTGCTTTTGAGAGAGGATCAGATTGAGACATCTTGCAAAATGGAAACGAAAAAACAACATTAAAGCAAAATCTACAATTTCCTTATATAGCAGTTTCAGGAATGGGAAAAAATGCAAACAGCATAGCCCTCTGAGCATATAGAAAGCAAGAGGCATATAGGAAGTGGGGTGAAAAAAATAAACTCAATTTTTTTTGGTGCCAAGAATGACGCACAACGCAAAAAAAAGTTAAGAAAAAAATGTTTGGCGACAAAAACATCCGGAAATGATGCAAGTAAACCTGGTGTCAACTAAGATGCCGGAAATGACGAACTTCCGTCATCAAAGAAGTAGCTTTGCGTTAAAAAATTCTCGCTCCAAAAAAAAATATCAAGAATGACGCAATAAATAACAGCATTTTGCGCCCTCACGAGCCTAATTCTGCCCATAAAATCAAAAGAAAAAACAGTCAATTTGAAAAAAAGACTATACCCCAGGTAAGACAAGTAACTTCCTAAACATGCTTCCCAAACTGAAACTGACAGTCTGCAAAAGGAAATATAGATTGACCTGACTCATAGCAAATATAAGTAAAATACATATATTTAAAACTTTATATTATACATAAAACACCAAACCATAGCTGAGAGTATCTTAAATAATGAAAACATACTTACCGAAAGACACCCATCCACATATAGCAGATAGCCAAACCAGTACTGAAAAAGTATCAGCAGAGGTAATGGTATATAAGAGTATATTGTTGATCTGAAAAGGGAGAACCTTTGAAAAGATTTCCCGCGAGGAAAACCATAAAATCAATAGGCGATACTCCCTTCACATCCCTCTGATAAACACTGTACTCTAAGAGGAATTGGGCTTCAGAATGCTTAGAAGTGCTTATCATAGAAGAAATCATAGAAATGAAGCACAAACTTACTTCACCACCTTCATAGGGAGGCAAAGTTTGTAAAACTGAATTGTGGGTGTGGTGAGGGGTGTATTCATAGGCATTCTGAGGTTTGGGAAACTTTGCCCCTCCTGGTAGGATTGTATACCCCATACGTCACTAGCTCATGGACTCTTGCCAATTACATGAAAGAAATATGTATTTATGTATTTTACAAATCTTAAAAACATTCACACTTTTCAATGTAATCTGAAAGATGTTAAAAAACAAACAAAACAATGTACAGAATAGTATATAACAAATATTTAAAGTACCACTCAGAACCAAATAGAACTCCAGAGCCTATGACCAAATCTGCAACAGTAAAAGCACGACCCACCTGTGTAACTTACGCTGCTGATTGAATCACCGTCCGTTTCTACTCAGGACCAGCAGTCCTCTGTGGCTCCTGACAGTTACTTAAACCTTGTGCTTAACTTATTTGCAGGGGATAAACATACAGGGCCAGATTACAAGTTACTCGCAAGCAATAAGAGGTTTATCGCGAGTGTTTGTGCGCATCAGTGTTTTTGCTCGTATCACAAGTTGAAAGTAAACAAGATCGCTTGAGCAAATTTAAGTTAACACGTGTCGGGTTAGCGAGACCTCAGAGCTCTGGTCAACTGTTTCCCGAAACAAAAACAAAAATACATTACAAAATATGTAGAAACAAAAAAACAAAAACACATTACAAAATATGTAGTAATAATACTATTTAAAAAAAATATATTAACAAAAAAAAAAATTGCACAAAAAAGTTATAAGGGCTCAAAGATATGAGGCCTTAGGTGTTAACATAGAGATAAATTCATATACATCTCTAAAGATGGATATGTATGTGTGTCATATCTATATATCTATATATCTATATATATTTTTATATTTACAGACATACAGTAAATACAAACATAAATGCATCAAAACATGTTAAATCTTATTTATGCAATATTTATTTTTAATAAAGTGTTATAAAGTGCATTTACTGCAAATATTTTACATTCCAATGTTCTTCACATAGCAGAATATGTTTATATATATATATATATATATATATATATATATATATATATATATATACACACACACACACACACACACACACACAGTCATATAAAATAATTGGGTGTTTGCATCAGCAATTTCATTTTGATCTATCAAATAACTGAAGGACATAGTAATATTTCAGTACTGAAATTAGGTTTATTGGATTAACAGAAAATGTGCAATATGCATCAAAACGAAATTAGACAGGTGCATAAATTTGGGCACCCTTGTCATTTTGTGGATTTAAATATGTGTAACTACCTAGCACTGATTAATTGGAACACACAATTGGTTTGGTGAGTAAATTACGCCTTGAACTTCATAGACAGGTGCATCCAATCATGAGAAAAGGTATATTTAACGTGGCCAATTGCAAGTTGTTGTTCTCTTTGACTCTCCTCTGAAGAGTGGCAACATGGGGGCCTCAAAACAACTTTCAAATGATCTGAAAACAAAGATTGTTCAACATTATGGTTTAGGGGAAGGCTACAAAAAGCTATCGCAGATATTTAAGCTGTCAGTGTCCACTGTGAGGATCATAGTGAGGAAATGGAAGACCACAGGCACAGTTCTTGTTAAGGCCAGAAGTGGCAGGCCAAGTAAAATATCGGAAAGGCAAAGGATGGTGAGAACGGTCAAAAACAGCTCACAGACCACCTCCAAAGACCTACAACATCATCTTGCTGCAGATGGTGTCACTGTGCATTGTTCAACAATTTAGCGCACTTTGCACAAGGAGAAGCTGTATGGGAGAGTGATAGGGAAGAAGTCTTTTCTGCACACACGCCACAAACAGAGTCGCTTGAGGTATGCAAACACACATTTGGACAAGCCAGCTTCATTTTGAAAGAAGGTGCTGTGGACTGATGAAACAAAAATTGAGTTATTTGGTCATAACAAGGGGCGTTATGCATGGCGGCAAAAGAACACAGCATTCCAAGACAAACACTTGCTACCCACAATAAAATTTGGTGGATGTTCCATCATGCTGTGGGGCTGTGTGGCCAGTGCCGGTACTGGAAATCTTGTTAAAGTTGAGGGTCGCATGGATTCCACTCAATATCAGCATATACTTGAGAATAGTGTTGAGGAATCAGTCACAAAGTTGAAGTTATGCCGGGGCTACATATTTCAACAAGACAACGACCCAAAACACTGCTCAAAATCTACTCTGGCATTTATGCAGAGGAACAAGTACAATGTTCTGGAATGGCCATCTCCGTTCCCAGACCTGAATATCATTGAAAATCTGTGGGGTGATTTGAAGCATGCTGTCCATGCTCGGCAAACATCAAACCTAACTGAACTGGAGATGTTTTGCAAGGAGGAATGGTCCAAAATACCTTCATCCAGACACTCATTACAGGCTATACGAAGCGTCTAGAGGCTGTTATTTTTGCTAAAGGAGGCTCTACTAAAAATTTATGCAATATTTCTGTCGGGGTGCCCAAATTTATGCACCTAATTTCGTTTTGATGCATATTGCACATTTTCTGTTAATCCAATAAACCTCATTTCACTACTGAAATATTAATGTGTCCTTCAGTTATTTGATAGATCAAAATGAAATTGATCCAAACACCCAATTATTTATAAATGAAAATTGTCAGGGGTGCCTAAACTTATATATATATATATATATATATATATATATATATATATATATAAAACCCAGCACTCACTTACAAGCTCTCAGCTAAGATTTAAAAGCAAAAATGGAAAGGTTAGTTACTGCATCTGGCCAAATGGGACAAGCCCAGGTACCTCGTCAAGGTCCTTTCCAATACCTGGGACCCTAAAACAGCCACACAATGCAAGATTTCAAATCCAAACACCCTAGACATATACAAAACAAGGAAGGGAACTGCACTCTCATACTGGACCGGGTACACATCCCATGACCCTGCACCATGCTCAGCCCTGGGTGCCACTGGCACTCACAGGAAGCTGTGCTGCTCACAGAGTCACAGGCAGTTAACCCCAGTCAGGTCTGGCTGCAAGAACCACAGGGAAAATTACAAAACAAATGAATACAACACACAGAGAAAACCCAGCACTCACTCACCCATTTGGCCAGATGCGGTAACTAACCTTTCCATTTTTGCTTTTAAATCTTAGCTGAGAGCTTGTAAGTGAGTGCTGGGTTTTCTCTGTGTGTTGTATTAATTTGTTTTGTAATTTTCCCTATGGTTCTTGCACCCAGACCTGACTGGGGTTAACTGCCTGTGACTCTGGGAACAGCACAGCTTCCTGTGAGTGCCAGTGGCACCCAGGGCTGAGCATGTTGCAGGGTCATGGGATGTGTACCCGGTCCAGTATGAGAGTGCAGTTCCCTTCCGTGTTTTGTATATGTCTAGGGTGATTACATATTCCTGTGCACCCTTCCCTTGTTCCCAGATTGTTTGGATTTGAAAGCTTGCATTGTGTGGCTGTTTTAGGGTCCCAGGTATTGGAAAGGACCTTGATGAGGTACCTGGGTTTGTCCCATTTGGCCAGATGCGGTAACTAACCTTTCCATTTTTTGCTTTTAAATCTTAGCTGAGAGCTTGTAAGTGAGTGCTGGGTTTTCTCTGTGTGTTGTATTAATTTGTTTTGTAATTTTCCCTATGGTTCTTGCACCCAGACCTGGCTGGGGTTAACTGCCTGTGACTCTGTGAGCAGCACAGCTTCCTGTGAGTGCCAGTGGCATCCAGGGCTGAGCATGGTGCAGGGTCATGGGATACCCGGTACCTGGTCCAGTATGAGAGTGCAGTTCCCTTCCGTGTTTTGTATATATATAGATATAGATATAGATATAGAGAGAGAGAGAGAGAGAGATAGAGATAGAGAGAGCGATAGAGAGAGAGCGATAGAGAGAGAGAGATAGAGAGAGAGAGATAGAGAGAGAGAGATAGAGAGAGAGAGATAGAGAGAGAGATAGAGAGAGATAATATTCTGCTATGTGAAGAACATCGGAATGTGAAATATTCATATTTTCATGTCCAGTTAGTGCACATGAGAATATGCAATCATATTTGCGCACAAGTACAGGGATAGGTTTTATCCCCACTTTTTTTTTTTGCTCCCTTGACTTCTATGGGGGAACAGGGTAAATCGCACACGATATTCTAAGTTCGGCTTTTTACACACGTCAGATTAGCGCGCAAGTCACAACGTTTTACATCAACTGATAATACGAGTGCAACCGACACGCACAAAAAGCTAACTTCTAACAAAGTTAACGCTTGAGCGGGAGCGTTAAATAGCGCTCCACTTGAAATCTGGGCCATAATGTTGCAGTGTCATTAGTGCTCAAATTAAAGGATTACTTTCTGTTATAATTTTTAAGCTAAACAACTAACATATTCAAGTTAATAAACATTAATTAAAACCTACTGACCTATATTTTCTCCAAAACGAAGTTTCATAACGTTCTAAAAGTTATATTTTTTATTCGCCGATGATGTCACGTTATCCTGCCCACTATTTTCAGCACTGAGTGTTCAAAATACTTAAACCAATAACTTTGTGTTTAAAGTGCCATTTTGAAACTTAGGTATTGTAAACGGATTGGTACAGAGCAAAGGATACCCACGGAGTGGGTTTGGAAAACAATTAAATTTGCAGACAAGATTTCTGATATACGGTAGAGATATGTTAATGAAATGCTATTGATAAAAAGCATATTTGGGGTAGTTAGTTAGTAACAGGCATAGAAAATATTTACTTACAGTGGCCCTTTAACAAAATTAGAGCATGCACTTATTCCACTATAATGGCCCTTTAAGAAATAGGCAATATTAGTACATACAACCATGGTACAGGCATACAAAAATGACAATGAATATAAGTTAGTGTAATGTAATACATACAGCATCCCACACAACTGCCGCTACTCCAAGCTGCTTCCATTCCTGTCTGATCCGTATGGTGTGATTTACAAAGTTGTAAGTAGCATTAGCGTTGTGAAACTTCCTCAGGCTATGAATGCCGCTCTCCTCATAGGGCACCAATGCCATTGTTCTGGTATTTCTTAACCTGTGCCTGCCGTAGAAAATAAGTAATATACACAGTGAATTTGGATATAAACGTAAATACTAAGTATTTTAAAATGTATCACAGTTGTCATTTTTTTCTTTTAAAAATGGCTGTGTATTTTTTAGCGTTACTTAAACGGACATAAAACCACAATTTAAAAAAAACTTACAATTTACTTCTATTATAAAATTTGCTATATTATCTTGGTGTCATTTATTGAAGGAGCAGCAATGCACTAATGTAAGCTGTTGAACACATCGGGTAAGCCAATGACAAGATGTATGTGCAACCACCAATCAGCAGATATCTCCCAGTAGTGCATTACTGCATTGATAACTATTTTTTGAAAACAGTTAACTCACGTTCAAAATTAGGCATTTTAACATATTTTGATCAAACCTCTTCTGATTCTCTGTTTGAATGTATTTTTTGCCACCTTTTGTTATCTTTTACTAGCCATCATCTTAGCTCCCTTACCTCAATTCAACTAATGGTGTGACTTTTCATATACCTCACAATGTTTCTGCATTCAACTGCCCTGGGGGTGTGAGTTTATTACAAGATTCTGACACCATCGAGATTAGACCTATAATATGTATATACCACAGCTTTTGTTGTGTTTAAAGGGCCATTATAGAGAAAAAAAAAATGACAACCTCTCATTTGTTAAAAGAGCATATTATTGTATCACTATTGAGCCTGTAAATATATGGGTAAGCCCTAAAAATAAGTTAAACACATAGTTAAAAGTACCACTTGGGAAACAAAGAGAACTGCTGGACCCAAGTGAAAACTGCAGCTGAGTCAATCAGCAGGGGTAGTTGCACAGCTGCTAATGAATAAAACAATTGCTGAGCCACTAAAATGTTGCAGTCCTCTGAAGATTGTTACCAACAGTTTACCTCTTCAGGGTATGTGAGCGTCTGTTTCTCCTAAGTTTTGCCAGCCACTAAGCTGCTTCTGTACTGCCTCCTGTTCCTGACAAACTATTCAGTTATGAATAACTTGTTGGCACGGAGAGAAATCACAACAAACTTCTCACCAGAACAGAGAGCTTTAGAGAATTGCTGATACAATGTGTCCTGACAAAAAGCCTGTAACATCCCGCTTGGAAATCGTTCCCCGGCTCTTTCAGACTAAAAAGTGTAACCCTGCTTCCAAGTTGCTGACCAAAAGATTAGCCAATCCCGAACTCCCATTACTGATATAATTATTCAAATCCGTTGCCCAAGAATGTCCCAGGCAATAAAATTGCCAAATCCTGCTAGGGTTGCTACCTGCCTGGCAATGACCCGGACAGTTCGGGTTGCCATTTGTGTATCAAGGTTTGAAGCAGAGTCAGGGTTTGGTGGGAAACAGCCACAGTCAAAAAGGTGACGTGCATTTGCAACATACTGTAATGCTCGTGGGATACTCCTCGATCAGAGTGAACTCGGCCAGTAGTCTTGTTATCCCAGCGTCAAGCCGGAATGATAGGGAATATCCCAGAGCAGAGAAGGTTTGCAAGATAGGGTAAGCGGCACTCAACACATGCAGGAAACCAGAGAAATGTAGTTCAGGGGCAAACCACCAGAAAAGGTCAGATAGGCAGGACCTGGCAACAGCAAGGCAGTCCAGAGGCAAACCATTAGGATGGTCAGGCAGGCAGGGTTTGGCAATAGTAAGGCATTCCAGAGCAATAGGGGTTAACAGGCAGAGTGGTCAGACAAGCAGAGTTCAGCAGCAGTATATCAATCCAGCAGTTAAAGGGTTAACAGGCAGAGTGGTCAGACAAGCAGAGTTCAGCAGCAGTATACCTATCCAGCAGTTAAAGGGTTAACAGGCAGAGTGTTCAGACAAGCAGAGTTCAGCAGCAGTGTATCAATCCAGCAGTAAAGGGTAAACAGGCAGAGTGGTCAGACAAGCAAGAGTCAGCAACAATATAACAGTCCAGTATAAGAATCAATAACACCCAGGAGAACAGTAAGTAACACCTATACTTGGGCAGTGATAGGTAGGACTGAAGTTACTAACATAGGCGCCGGATTCGCGCCACAGGAAATCCATGTGGCGATGACGTCACCGCCACATGCAGAGAGGAGCCGACTCCCCCCTAGGCAACGAGCAGACAGCAGGCGCTGCGTCCCTAGCAACAGCTAGAGCGGCGCGACACATACTGCACATGCCTACAGTTATTTCTCTCTTGCTGTCTTTGTGTGTCTGTATAATTGCCATTGTGTATGAGAGAGTGTATTTGAATAGATTCAATCATTCCCTCCTTCAATTTGTTGGACAAATAACCTACCGTGCTGCATACTGTGTTAAAGGACCTCTAAATTCAGTAGAATTACATAACTAACAAATACATAATAAAAAGACAATGATTTAACACCTACTCTGAATTTGAAATAAGCAGTATATTTTTATACAATTTATTTTTTCTCCCATTTTCTGGCCCCTTGTTTCATGTGACAGACATCAGCCAATCACAGACTAGTATACATATACCCTGTAAACTTGTGCATATGCTTAGTAGGAGCTTGTTCCCCATATAAAAAGGAATGTGTAAAATTTGATAATGGTTTTAAGAGTCTTAAAACTGCATGCTCTATCTGAATTATAAACGTTTATTATTATGTGTCCCTTTAACTGTACAATTTGTTACAACTGGTGGCTCAACCTTCCAGCTTTATTTGAAATTGAGAATTGTATACCAGAATCATTGGTTGAAAGCTGCAGTGTTGTATACAGTATTGAAGGTTCACATCATCAAATAGACAAACCAAGAAATGAAGCTTTACATTGTTACATTTTCATTTAAAAAGAAATTGCCAGTAAATAATCCTGACACCTCTTCAAGCTCTTGCACTTATGTGTTTAACATAAATACCTACTAGAATGAACAAGCACTTCTGCTCTCTTTTTGTGTACTTGTTCTAAGTAGACTAACATTTCTGCTTAGTAATTCCCAATTATTAAAAAATTAAAGTAATTTCCTAAAACCACTTATATTTAACCAACAATGAAAGAAGGTACTTAAATGAATTCTGCATTTTGTACCTAGGGTTCAGAGTGCGCTTTATCAGCACACTACAGCTTGTGTTCCTATAAATCAGTAGGTACATATTACTTCAATTGGTAAATAGAGTTCTTTGGTAAGCAGCAACGTTTGTTTCCCCTTTTGTAAGGAGGGTGTTGTCTACCATAATAAAAACATAGCAAAATGACATACTGCTATGACCGAGGTCTAACAATTCTATAAATGCATGTCAGCCAGCAAGGTATATTGGTTTAGAACATTTGGCTGCACTACTAAAGGGATATTCCAGCCAAAATTGGTAACCACATGGGTGCATTTCGGTATTGAACAGAAGCAATTATGTAATATACATGTATTAGCAAAAATGCTTCTAATAAAAGCTATAGCTGTTACAAAAGTGTATTTAAGTATGCACCATGCACCAGCATTTTAAACACAGCACTTGCTCAGAGAGCCTAAGGTGCTTGTACCATCTGTTAATGACTCAATTTGTTAATTGCTGACATGATACAAACCCAAGTGATGATCTGAGCAGCTGCAATATTTAAAATGTGGGTGCAGTAACAATATCTAGCTATGCTTCACATGCACAGAAAAATGTTAACACTAAAACAGTGATAACCTTTACTAGAAGCATTTTGCCAATACATGTATTTTGTAAATATGTTTCTATTTAAAGATGTAATTAATCTATGTGCATTTATATTTTGCCTGGAATGTCCCTTTAACTAAAAATAAAGACAAATAAGAAAGTGGACAATATGCCATCTGGATTTTTTTGCTTAGTCTAATGCCAATAAATTCAGTCTCCAATACTAGTCAAAGAGGGCTCTCCACTGGGGTCAATATTTGATAGTTAAAAGTACTTCAGTAATGCAAGGAGACCCAAGACCACAAATTCAGTGCCATTGGTAAAAAGCCAGTGACTAACACGCTGTGCGCATGCATAACAACACCTCATTCGCTCGCAGGCAATAGCATTCCAATGGAATGAGTGATACACACTCTAGCCGGCTGCTTTGTCCATAGTTTTATTCAAAAAATACAATGTAGTGAGAAGCCAGACAAAAGCAGCAGACACAAGTATGTGTCATTTATGTAAAAGCAGTTATGCATAATTGTCATGCAGACCATATCGACTCAAAGGGATATGAATACCCCAAAAAATATGTGCTGATTCAGACAGAGCAGACCATTTTGAAAAAAGTTTCCAATTTACTTATATGATCAACTTTGCTTAGATCCCATGATTTTTCTGTGTTGAAGAGATACCTAGGTAGTCATCTGAAGCACTACATGTCAGGAAACAGTGCTGCCATCTAGTGCTCTTGCAAATGGATAACATTCTTGCAAAACTGCTGCCACATAGTGCTCCAGAAATAGGCCGGCTCCTAAGCATAAGTCCCTGCCTTTTAGCAAAAGATGCCAAAAGAAAAGAAAAACCGATAATAGAAGTAAATTAGAAAGTGGTTTAAAATCACATGCGCTATCTGAATCATGAAGAAAAAAAATGGGTTTCAGATCCCTTTAAGCTTAAAAGTGCAAAAAGATTTTTTGTAATTTTTTTATTCTTGCACTGCTGTTCTGTTTAAAGGAACATAAAACACAACATTTTTCTATCATGATTTTGATAGACAATACAATTTTAAAGAAAAGTTTCAAATTTACTTCTATTATTAAATTTCGCTTTGTTCTCATATCATTCTATCTAGATAGGTAGAGTGCACGTGTCTGCAGCACTACATGACAGGAAATAGTGCTGCCATCTAGTGCTCTTGCTAATGTATAACATTGTTGCAAAACTGCTGTCATATAGTACTGCAGACACGTGCACACTCCTGAACGTACCTTCCTGCTTTTCAACAAAGGTTAAGAAAACCAAGACAATTTGATAATAGAAGTAAATTGGAAAGTTGTTTAAAAAAAATATATGGTCTATCTAAATCATAAAAGAAAAATTTGGGGTTTGATGTCCCTTTAAACTCTGCAAAAAGATTAAATGCATAGTTGAAGTCAGCTCCAGAGCAGCAATGCACTACTGGGACCTAGCTGAACACAATGCTGAGCCAATAACAAGACAAATGTGGTAGCTACCAATCAACAGCTAACTCCTATATAGTGCATTGCTTCTGCTGAGGATATGTATATTTGGTTGTTTTTTTTTAAATGTGTTGCATGTCCCTTTAATGTTTACTCTAAAATCACTGCCTTTGAGAAAGTCTGCAGGTTTAGCAGATGAAATGTGTCAGGCTTTGTGTCCACAGGGGGTATCCGTAGTTAGCCATAGTGATGTCCGTTGCCTGTCTGATTAAAACGGCTGCACGGTTTCAGCCTTACTTCACTAGTTATGTGCAGCTTTTTATCTTGGCTGCCATTTTAGACTCACCTGTGTTTTCTCCTTGCCTAGTGTAGCAAGTGTGTAACGCTGCCCACTATTCCCAGGCTTCCTCTTGTGGCCAAACTGGAGAACATAGTCAGAGAGAGACAGGTTGAAGTCCCAGAATGATGATATCATCACTTCATATTAAACTGCCTCAGTCCTATTTGACTTTGCCCTTGCATTGTCTCTGACTTCACTGTGAGTTCCTGTCTCGTGTATCTCCTGGCTTGTTTGACGTCCCTTCTGGTTCCTGATCCCCGGCTTGTTCCTGACTTCACTGATCTTCGTATTCCTGCCCCCGGTTCATCTGACAACTTACTTTGGCTCCAGACCCGGCTCTTCTGACTACCCACTTTGGCTCTGACTCCTGGCTAATCTTTTGGTCTTATTTTTTGTGTGTTATTTTTAATAAAGGTGTGATTAATTTAGCAATTTGTCTCTGTCTGGTTCCTGGTACCCCGACATTGGCTTTTTGAAATACCAACTCATTAGACAACACCGGAGGAATCCTGATTGGCACTGAAAACCAGGAGGAGAACAAGGGAACAGAAACTGGAGCAGAGGCTTTCACCCAATTGGACGGATTCATGATATGCATGTTTTACATGTACTTCCAGTAAAGTGAGTTTTTATGAAGCACAATTAAATATTTGTACTTTGAATTGGAGCTGCTCTGTTTTTTCCTTTTATCTTGTACCAACCAGATCAAGAAGAGCATTTAGCTGCCTTTTTTTTTTTGCAGATTAACTTCCAGAGCAATTAGCAAATAAAACACATATTTTTATTATACAATATACACATAATGGTCCAATATTTGTCTTGCCTCAAAAGATGGATCTTATATAAAAGATAAAAAAGGCAATAAAAAGTCTCCAAAAAAAAAAGTTATTTATTTTTTCCAATATTTTAGACAAAAACTCAGTTTCCATGTACCCCTGTGCTCTGCTTATGCTGGTCGAAGGAATAGACGTACTAATCTAACAGCAATAAATACACTTTCCTTGTTAAATATGCACACAGATGCAGACTAAAGGACCAGATCTTCAACAGAATCACATTTAGGGCTGCAACTAACTATTATTTTCATAATAGATTAATCAGCCGATTATGTTTTTGATTAATTGGATAAAAAATAAATAATGTTTTTCCTATATTTAAAATAAAATATACATACTGAGTGTTATAAATATAAACTTCAGACTTGGGGGCCGAATTATCAAACTCCAAATGGAGCTTGATGCCCCTGTTTCCGCGCGAGCCTTCTGGCTCGCCAGAAACAGCAGTTAAAGACCGCTGCTCGATAACTTGTCCGCCTGCTCTGAGGCTGCGGACTTCAATCAGCCGATCCTATACGATCGGGCTGATTGACAACATTCTATTATTCACTCTTTCAGAAACTTTGCATTCAAAGGTCAACATGACTATATGCTCCTGGCTGAGGCTGCTCTCTTTTTGCAAGCTATTTTGCCTGCAGCAGAGAAGAGGCAATGAGGTGGTGTTGAGGTGCCTGAGATGCATAAGTAGGGTTTTGCCATTTTCACCAAGGTGGAAGATTTCTTTGTTAGCTCTCCATCAATGAAAGGGGCCTGGACCCCCTATCCAGCTAACAAGCCCACCGACCTTTCCTGCTGTATTTAATGGTGCTCGCTGCACTACTTGAAGGTCTCTTCTCCCTATGTATTTTTGCTGTATTGTGTTTGCTTTTTTTTT